>NC_092632.1:72732928-73058800 GCF_039555335.1 Amphiura filiformis | reverse complement strand
AAAGAAAAGTTGCTAAACACGGTCAGACCTAACAGAAATTATTAGTAAAGCGATGAAAAAATATTCTTCCTTGTCTACTTTTATTCAATTTTGACCGATTTACAGCAAGATATCTGGGTCCAGCCGAATATTCCTAATGACTTGAAACTTTTGATGGGATAATCTATTTACGGTAAGGAGTGTTTGAACATTGTAATCATGCATATTGATCAGTGATTCCACCCTTTTTTTCTTTGATCCTTTTACTCATTCACAATAATGGCGGTCTACTCAAATGCATTCAACAAAAGCATGTTTACAATCTACCGCGAGAGGTCGTCTCACACGCATAACAAATACATTATGATTAAATAGGTTGATGACAATATTTGATTGAATGGACTGCACTGTGCCATGATTTTGGTGAAGGACACCGGTTCAAATCCTTTGTTTGGAGCCAATCAATAATTTCATGCACAACCTCTATTACTCAAAGATGTCACAGTTGGTGCATTATAACAAATGATAGGGCAAGTTATTATGCGTCTGGAATGTACTGTGAATTATACTCCTCACCAATAACATCAGAACGTTCATAGGGCATACAATTTGTATTTTCTTAGAATTGGGGCAAGCCAAAAGCATGCACAGAAGAAGATTCAAATACTGCGCCGAATTGTTGTAATTGGTTGGGGGACAGCTGGGATCACTGAGTTAATACACTAAGAATAAATATGCCAATTAGAAACACTGTCTGCATTTTATGAACTGAATTATATTTTTCATTTTTATAAAATGTTTTTGGTGAGGAGTATAATTAATTTAATATTCATTTATTTATTCATCCATTCACTATCCAAAATCACCATACCTACAAATTTGTACAATGAGATCTTCCAAAATAATGGTACCCAACTTCTCCCAGATTATTTTTAAAGTGTTGAGAAAAACCTTCCAATTTCAATAAAATTTCTGGTAAACTCTAACTCAATGCTTTGGAAACATAAAAATCCCGTTAGGTCTCAGCGAATGTTAACAGTTTTCTTTCATGACTTTCTTTGAAAGTGGATATTTTTTCAAATATGTTACAAAAACTGGGTGTCTAAGTTAATTGGACAGACAATAGTTTGTTCCCTACCTAAATAATGAACATGTAAAAAAACATATAGCGGGGCACATACGGTCATACGGAAGACTTCTTGCCGAAAAGACACTAGATCTATCATCTTTGGGGAAAAAATGTTGTTTTGGAAATGGCAAAACACAAAACAAAAAAAAGTGCCCTCATCCTCCTTTTGAAAAAAGTTAGGATGAGAAACTAATAATTTGTATTTCCTTGGCCTTATCTTCACATTGCAAATTATTTTGAACAGTGTCTATGCTATGATACATGATATAATTTACTGTAACATTTGTATGTGCACATGCATGCATATACCACCATCATGGACCCATATGATGACCATGTCATGTACACCCATCGTATGTGTGAGTTACTGGCTTTTCACAATTCAAGATGGTTTATATACCGGCACCATACATTCGATGTATGTACATGTCATGTATGTACTGATGCAGTCATTTAACTAAAATAGTCCTGGATCTGGTTGCAAAATGCAAGGTATTAACATTAACAATATGATGTCCTCTTTTATATAGCATACATAAACATACTATTGATCGATTTATAGAAATGCTGGAGCTAGCATATCACCGGAATTTATAGCTTGCCTGCCCATACCCATATAAAATATGATCTTTAGACTTTAGTGTTTATACGTCATTGAATGATACGGTACAACTACAACAACAAGCACAAGTATAAGCTTACCACATGTGTCACATTGACTGTCGCGCAATAAATTACAGCGAATCATCATTTTATTTATCTAGACTATCATTCTTATATATCTACTACCGCTATATACATTCCTGAAAGTCATATTTTTAGTGAGAATATTGCAATAACTTGCTTACCTTGTGGCAAAAATACAACCGGGACACATTAATGACACTGCACATGCGTAGGAACAGCACGATGCGCAAAACGTATCTTACAGAAAGCGCGTAGTAAATTTCAAAACAAACTTTTGTTTTGTTCCCTGGATTTGAATCTGGTTAAAGCGGGTAGGCCTACTACACCCACTGCCCAATTCATTTTGTGCCTATTTTTGCATTTTCCTCAAAAATTCTAGCGCATTGGTGACAAGTAAGATATATGTATATTATTGGGGCAAGGACTACAACTACTGCACTGGAAATTTTATTTCAGCACAGACAACAGTTGTGGAGTTACAGTCAAAAATGAGGGAAAACCAATATTTGATCAATAAATCAATAACTACTTGCCTTGAGTTGCTGAATTTTCAGTGCAGTAGTTGTAGTCCTTGCCCTATAATATACATATCTTACTTGTCACCTATGCGCTATAATTTTTGAGAAAAATGCAAAAATAGGCCCAAAATTGGCCAGGGGTGTAGTACCCCCTTAAGCAACATTCCCGGGGCAACATTCAAACGGTTTGAATGTTGCCCCGGGAATGTTATTTAATATAAATATCTTTTTTGATGAACCAGAGAGGTTAAGAAAAAGTAAATGGAAGTTAAAACAATAAATTCATTCTGGAAGCGGGCCTAAGTTCGAAGAATAAATAAAAGTAGGCCAAAGTTCCTACAAAACAGCTCAATAGACAATAGGCCTACCAGCAGTTTTTTTGTTGTTGTTGTAAAACTGGGTTAAAAAGATAATCTTCTGAAACAACAAAATGTGCTTTCAAGGATATGACATATCATGCATAATAAACAGACAAATCGAATCAACGAGCCATTAAAAATAATAAGTCAGTAAACATTTCAAAATCAAAGTTACGACGACTGAACTCTTTGAGACAAATTATTCGGACCAAGAAAAAAAAACCTCTTGCATGTCAGTTTATGAATAATGCCCTCACCACCCCGCACGTTCTGAACCCACTCAGCTCAGGTTAACTTAAGCAAGCATGATAATAAGTCCCGAGACAAACAAAGTAAGAATTGAAAAATACCTGGGGACATTAAAAGAATAATAATAATAAAATAAATAAATAAATATAGCTCCGAGTTTTCCCTTCCCTAAAAGGAACAAAATCAGAATATGAATAGATAATACTTGGTACTTTCAATTTAACTTTTAAAATCAGAAATGCAATGTTTTTCTCTCTTCATTTGCATTAACCTTATGCATGTTATGCGTATTTATAAAAAAAATCTTCCAAAGAGAAAATCAGAAATACTGTTCAGGATCCAGCCCCAAAAATGATCGTTAATTTTTTAATATGCTTCAACATGTTCAATTGAAAACGAATGAATGAATCCAAAATTGGTGAAAACCGTAATTTACTTCATCAATCAGACTGATGTCCTTGCAAACTAAACAAACGAGGTGGTTCTGCATGGATGAATCGCTATTTTGCAAATGTCACTGCGGTAACAGAAAAATTCGCAAGGAAACCGATGACATGTGAGGTTTTTATTATTCTACATAAACCTAGGTATTTTGCCAAACAAAGTATTATTTACGTGATATTACTAGGATTTTTTATATTCATTTAGCCAAGGCCATGCTGAATAGTGAATATTTTTGTATCGGTTTACAGATACATGTATGATTATGAATGGATATATGAATGGAATTTTCTGTGCAAACAACCCTTTTATGTTTTGTTACTATGTTTCAGAATATGATGAGCCATAGAACATTAAAGGTAAGTGATCATGTGGATAACATTGCCAAAACAAAATTGTCTGAACTAATCAGCAAACTTTATGCAGCAAATGACACAGAAAAGGCTGAACTTAAAATATTGATAACTTTCACGCTAATTTCAATATTCTTAGCTATTCTTTTATCTGGACTTGTGATTTATACGCGCAGAAATAATGAGTTTAAGAACGAGTGGAATCGAACTGGAAAAAATAACTAAAGGGCTTAGTTTTGGTGTTGTATCGCTCAGATTAAATACCAAATTATCCACACTTATTATAACTGTGGTTGGCGTTTAAATATGCGAAATATTTGTAGTGTATTTTCTTTGAGTGGATATTAAGGCGAGCTTACACTTTAATAGTAGGTCACTGTGTGTAAGGCCGGTACATATACACTACTGAATGCAAAAGGCATGCAACAATCAGATCCGAATTAAGAGGGAACAACCAGTACCGACAACCAAACCAACAATACTGAATTTTGATGATTTGTTGTAGGCATTATGTGATTCAGGTCTTCATTCGTGTATTTATTTAACGTGGTAAATCACTGAAATGCGTAATACAGAAGCCATGTGAAAGCTTGTGAACATGACCAATCAATGGTAAGTTGAATTGACATCAATTTGTACTTCAAATAACTAATGAAGACATGTAAAGTATTTCTTTAGTTGGTATTTTGACCGACTTTCTGGTGCTATACAAGTTATCATGATTATGTCATGTATGTGGAAAATACCCAAACATGACCTTAACATATGACACGATTTTCAAACAACATCGCACAAAAAGGAACGTCTAGCAAACTTCACTCGGGGAAGCACTCACTGAAATAATATGTGTGACAAAGATGTGACGCCACATTGACCCTCTTTCAACTCACTCACTCACTCTCGCTCTCCTCCCACTCCCCTCTCCGCATCTCTCTCCCGGGTCTCTCTCCCGGTCCTCTCCCCCTCTTCAACTTCCAACCTTTCTCTCCTCCCTCTCCCTCTAATTATGTTCAGTTCAAGAAATGGGTTGTTGTTGTTCCAATGTTGCTGTCTTGGTTTAATTCTTTGAAAGTTGTTGCTGATGCTGGCTACTGACTGCCATTTCTGTTACTGTCATTTTCACATTGTTGTTGTTGTTGCATGTTGTTGTTGTTGTCTTCACACTATTGAAGTTATTTTTACAGTTTGTTTCGTACCACTACAGAGATATATACGGGTAAACTATATATTGAACATGTTGAATAGGTTGTTCAATAATAAGCTATATCTGAAATAGATAGGTAGGCCTACCCATGTTCATTTGTGTGTCATTTCCATGAATGTAGTGACTTCAATATCCATAACTTTGACAGTAGAATGGTGTTTTTTCTCAAATTTAGCAGGTCTTTTATGAAACTTCATGTATATCTTCAATACAAAATGTCAAAATTTGCATATGATGGTCCCGGATGATGGTCCCCAGCTACATACATTAAAGTACATATCATTAGCTTTTTAAATGTCAAAAAATCAATTTTTAATAAGTTGCCATAAAATTTGTATTATCATAATCGCAAATTTCAAAAAAACCAAAAGTATTTGATATCAGAAGGACATTCCTCGTATGCAGAATACAATTTGGTGCGTCTGATGTGCTCTCAGGCCCCACAAAACTACTGTGCAAAGGTGGGTGACCGAGCCCTTAATTGACCCTCTTTTATGGCTTCACACCCCTTAGCACCCTGCAAACGCATTGATTAACATTTCACTGATTGACCCCCCCCCTATTTTCTTCTTCTAAAGTAGGGCTAACTAACTCACCCATGCAATATTTACTTCCCCTTTATCGCTGGCCGCACGCGCACCCTGTCACTTCTAAAGTTGAGCGCCCCTTCCCCGAGGAACTACCGGGGAGGAACTACCGGGGAGGAACTACCGGGGAGGAACTACAAAGAAAATAATAAAGTGTAATGCACTTTATAAACCAATGTACATAAGAAAAAAACTCTTTAAACCATTGGGCATGTCTTTTCTTTCGTTTCCTCCGTTTCACTTAATCTTTTCTGCTTTAACTTAAGCATGAGCTGGGTTGACACAGGTTTTATAATGTATAAAGGCTATTATTATAATCGTT
Source organism: Amphiura filiformis (assembly GCF_039555335.1). Lineage (NCBI taxonomy): Eukaryota > Metazoa > Echinodermata > Ophiuroidea > Amphilepidida > Amphiuridae > Amphiura > Amphiura filiformis. Next base: position 73,052,972 of record NC_092632.1, on the reverse strand, counting down.
TTTTCTTGTCGTCCAATCATTTGTCGTTTTAGAGCTTTATATAGCTATGCATAATATAGTTCTATTTTGCATATACCTCAGTCGTTCAATCGGCATGATCGGGTTGATACTAATACTAATATAAATATTTATTCCTTTTGTCTCTATTTTATCCATTTATTTTAGGTATGACAAATAAATAACTGGAATAAACGCCTTTTCCTGTGTTCTGTGTCTGAATTCATGGCTGATTGATTGCCACAAAATCAAACATGGCTGTTACTGAGAGTTTTGAGACATGGCCTCGTGAAGGCTGGTCCTCGTGGCTAAATGAACCAATTGTGCCATCTGGCCACGATATTACACAAATCAACTTAATAGAACGTGTGACAGTAACAAGACCAGGTGAAAGTGTGGAAGAGACACATCAAGAAAGACTACATTCTTCTTCTGAAGAAGAGAGACGTAAACGACAACGCAGACACAGACGATCTTCGTCCGAAGGCAAAGATCGGTCGTACAATAGACATTCAACAGGGCGGATGAGAGATTTTGATCCTTCAGCAGAAAGGAGAGAATCACGAAGACGCAGCCAGGAAAGAATCACCACTCATACGTCATCAGCACATTCAAATGGAATTGGTCATGCAGATGAGAGCCACAAACGTAGACACAGATCCTCTTCGGGAGATAGAAATAAACCTCTTCCACCATTACCGACTCATGGAGATAGACATACCACAGGGAGAATTATGTCAGATCGTCATCAAACTTCATCGGAAGAGTGGCATAAAAGTCGATCATTGCCGGGAAAGAGGCCTACAAGTACTGTTGGTACTAGTATGCATGGGCAGATATTTTTACAAGACGGCACCGCTGCCCCCGATTTTGATATGTCAAAGAAGAGCGACACATTGGATGTGAATGACAATGGGACAAGAAAATCAGGGCAGGACACATTTACGTTTGCGTCGATGCGTGAGTAGATATACGTTCATCTTTACTGAATATAGGTTTATATAAGACTATAGATTGCACAGAACACGCGCTTCATCATTTTAGGGGTGGGGGAGTGTAGGGGAGCAAACTGCAAAAGGGGAGGCGGAAATACCGAAAAGTTGGCATTTTGTGCCCAAATTGGGCTTTTCATGGATATTTTGTTCTGACGGGGAATGTCCCACATGTGATCCCTTGGCGCCGCCACCTGCGGGTAAAGTGCATAACCAGATCCCTTAATACTGACAACTATTACTGCAACAAATCGATGTTTTTACTTTAATTTAATCAGCTCATATACTTTATTGTTGCTAATAATTATTTTGGTAACCGAATATCCGATTAAAATAAAATTTTCAGTCTTGTATTAGGAGTGAATGGACTCACATATTTCAATCAGACAAAAATCTATATCCAATAGCGCTACCTTAAAGCTAGCATTATTGTATCTCCTTAACTAATAACAAAAGGTGCCCACTGGTATCTTGGAGGTATTGTCTTTTTTAAAGACATTTCTTGTTACATTTATTTCTCTTTTACCAGATGAAACACACAACGGTGACATCTTCGAACAAGAGAAAAAGGTAGGCATTGAAAGACCAACGTTATACTCCCTGGTGTATTTTCCGCTACGACACTCGCGTTTGTGGTTCTCCGCAGCGATTTTCGACTCTCTGCGGTGATTTTTAGTTCTCCGTTGCGAGTTTAAGTTCTCCGTTGCAATTTTTGGTTCTCCGCAGCAATTTTCGGTTCTCCGCGGTGATTTTTGGTTCTCCACAGCTATTTTCGGTTCTCCATTGCGATTTTCAATTCTCTACAGCTATTTTCGGTTCCCCGCAGCCATTTTCGGTTCTCCAGCAGCAATTTTCGGTTTTCCAGCAACGATTTTCGGTTCCCCGCACCGATTTTTGGTTCCTCACTGCGATTTTCGGTTCTCCGCAGCGTTTTTCGGCGGTTCTCCACTGCGATTTTCGATTCTCCGCAGCGATTATTTTCGGTTCCCTGTAGTGATTTTCGGTTCTCCGTGGCGATTTTTGGTTCTCCACTGCAATTTGGTACATGGTAGGGTAGGATTTTGCATGTTTGGTTATGTGAAAATTCGCCATTAAGGGTGCATTTCAGAGGTGGTCGGACGCGGGTGGGTAGCACTTTTGTGTGAGAGTGACCCCCGGGTCAAGACTATAGGACTTTGAAGCAAAGTTTAGCCGCTCAGTATTAAAAATGATGGCAGAAAATGAGTTGTTGCGTCTGTCGCAACGCTGAACGATGCTAATCACGTGAGCGGGAAATCGCAGCCAGGAACCGAAAATCGATGCGAAGAACCGAAAATGCAATGGAAAAAACGCCCATAAATTAATTTTGATAATCTGACTGGTCATTTGACTGGTCAATTTGCCCAACCAAGTATACCAAAATGTATAATATGATAAAATATCAAAGAGAAAATAGTGCGCACGCAGCATGTCTCCGTGTATATTGAAAACACTAAACCAGCCAATTAATAATGCAAAATGAACAAATTCTATAGTATATTTGTTGACCGTGCAATAATAATAAATGCCAATTACTGCATTTCTCTTCAAGTTTATTATGCATGCTTATAGTACCACTTTAAATGGTATATAGGGAACTGTAGTGGTTCGATTTCTGACCGAATGGTCTTTCACCCGTTTTAAGTGAAATGGCAATCATTAAAAGAAATAACAATGGAACAAAGCTTTGTAACCATCATATTCAGATTCATTAGTTTTAAATAATTAAGTTAACAAAGACATACCAAAGACAATATATAACCCATTGGTGTAGCGCAAACAAATTACACACGCCAAATAGTTACCGTTTTGCTTTAAATACACTCTTGAAAGTTACTGAGTGACTTCTTTAAAGTAATTTATTTATCTAGCGAATGAGGTTCATGAGAAAACCAACAGTTTAAAAGACCGTATCATAAAGTTTGCTGAAGATCTAAAACGATACCTTCAATACATTATGTATACTGCGCACAAGAATTATCCGTACACTTAAAACAAAAGCAATATCTTAAAGACACTAAACCTTACAACTTACCAAATAAAGTAGTCGATAGATGGATAATTTCGTCCTACGTATTTTGATACCTCATTCGTTACGATGCGACTTTATATCAATTTAAACATTGGTTTAATGGAAAAAGAGAGCATTTCAAAATTGACACATCGGGATATTTCTTCCGTCAGGGCGATTCCTACCCGGCTTTTGTTACGGACTCATTACAGTGTGACAGATCAACACTCACTTACTGTGCTCATAATTAGCATCTTTAGAAAGAAAAGTCTTTATCACTTTTAAAATGCTCTCTTTTTTTCATTCAGATTAATAAAGGTTAGCGAAATAAAGTCGGATCGTGTCGAATGAGGTATCAAAATACGCAGAACGAAATTCTCCATCATTGCCTACTTTATTTGGTAATTTAGGTTTGGTGTCTTTAAGATATTGCTTTGTTTTGAGAGTGTATGGACACTTTTTGTGTGACATAATTATTATTTTCTTTTCTCAGCCACTAGACTCCCGACGGTCCAGTGAAGGTAGTGATATTTTCAAGCCGTCACCAGGCTGTACGGCGGTGCCAAGTAGCCTGATATATGCTATAGCTGTCACCCTGGCCTGTTTTTGGTGCTTTCCAGTGGGTGTCTATGCCATACACAGAGCATTACAGGTTGGTTCCCGGTTGTTATTTCTCAAGTATAGAAATGCAAATATAGTTGATGAGAGCCCCCCTCCCCCACGGGGGGGGCACTCACTAAAGATGGGTGACGGGGATGTGCGGACACGTTAACAACCATCCTTTACTGCCTCGCACTCAATGACCCCCTTTTTGTTTTCCTGTCATCAAAAGACCCCCTTATTTTTAAAAAGAATTTTGGACAAATTTCTGATATTCTCTCACCGAATGACCCCGGTTTTTTTTCATTATTTTTCTTCAAATAGTTTTAAAAATTCAATTTTTGACTTTTTGAAAATTTTGTATCAGCTTTTACATTTTAACCCATTTTCCCAGTCTCACCGTCCCCTTTTTGGTAAGATTTCCCCAGTCTCACGAAAACACCCCCCCCCCCCCCCCTTTTGGGCCTTCTCACGGAAAGACCTTTTTTGGGTGTCTAGGCTCTCACCAAAGAACATTTAGTTTCGAACTGCTGTCCGCACATCCCCGTCACTTCCAAAGTTGAGTGCCCCTCCCTCCATGAGAACTTTGAGTACAAAAATCATAGATGTGGATTATGTTTTTGACCTCATACATTTACTTTGTAGCATTGGCATTAAAAATATGCACATTTTCGAAAACAGTTTAACGTCATTTTTGGCCATTTTCGCTCCACATTCTGACAATGGCAAATTTTCGTGCGGATTTGTTCTTGGAAAGTTATTCAGATATGGGAGCGAAAGAAGCTAATTCCGTTCAATCTGCTTCATGAAATTTACACCCAGGGACGAGAGCCTCGGGGCCCATGGACATGGAGCAGTGTGGGGCTCTTTTAACATCTCCTCTATCAGCCCTTATTTCTTTTTCGCTTTTGCTTGGGGCCCCTGAACCCCCGGGCCTGAACCATCAGGGCCCATGACCTTCGTCCACCTTGTCCACCCGCGTGCTACGCCCCTGTACCCCCCCCCCCCCATGTACCCCCGCCCCAAAGAATCTATATCTCTGATCAAGATGATATCTATATAAACACCATCTATTTTACCGCTTTGGGCACTATGTTATTCACCTCATGACGTTTTCAAATTTGATGATAGGGTAATAGTAAGTATATAGAACAAATCCGATACGTTTGCAACTGACCATTGTATTTGATAAGGAAAGTAAAACAAGGAATGAAAAAAAAATAAAGGAAATGGCACCAGAACCACATAGTATCGCTTTTCTAATGAATTATCATTAAATTTTTTTTTTCAGGTTCGGCCAAGAAGGAAAGCAGGAGATATAGCAGGGGCAATGAAGGCATCAAAATCAGCAGGTTTCTGGGCTACAATTACTCTTATTTGGGGTGCTCTTTTAGTGGGTGCAGTTATTTTACTCCTAGTTTTATTTGCAAACCCGTGATGGGGAAATCTGCGACAGCGAAAATTGGTGGTGATAGTATTCGATGCGAATACTTTTTCAAACAAACATTCAGAAGATATGACTTGAAACAGAAACCAATACCGTAAAAACTCGATAGTTAGCATATGTGCTTACTATCGAGCGCTTTTAAAACATGCAAACATGAAGAGCCCCATCTACAAAGGTGCAAAGGGTTTTGAGCAAATTATCGATTCACATTATACGAACAAGTAAACCTGCAAATTTGTGCCTCAACCCCATTAACTCAGTTGGTAAAGCGCTGGACTTTGGTGCAATTTAAAAAGCGCTCGATAGTAAGCACATATGCTAACTATCGAGTTTTTACGGTATTTTGTGGAAGCATTCGACGGCATCGAATCAACAAAATGTTGCATCAGGCCTTATTGGGCCGGTGTGTATGAAGTAAGACGATTTAAAAAAAATCATTTATTGGTTAAGCACAATGTAAATGCAATGTATAATAAGCAGCATTACTTACCATTCCATAATGAAAAATAGAACAAAATTTCCACACTTGCTTTCCTCATTAGGCCCATTCCATGTCAACTCCAGGGATGTGCACCGCAGCACCTCTTCAATTTTTTTTTTTTCTGTGTGGTGGTAGATATTGATGAGAAAGTAAAATCCTGAAAATTTGAGCTTCATACTCCATTTCGTTTTCCCGTGGCATCAATTTGAAATTTAGGGGGTCAGCGTAAAAAATGTGTCGCAACGCGAAAGACGATGTTTGGAGGTCCATAAATGTATAAAGGGAACCCTTTAAAACTTTGAAAAGTATGTATCCTGGGGTACTTTTTGGTGTAGAATTCAAATCTGCTATCAGAAAACTTGTAACTCCTTTACTTTAAAAGATATAGGGCCCTCAAAATGCAACTTCGTCCAACCAGGACCAACTTTGGGGGGTCAGAACTCCAAAAGTAAAAATAATTTTATTGTCCATTTTTTTTGCCAGTCAGAGCCCTTTGGTAGGACATTACTCTTATCCAATATTGAGCATATTAGAATTATTAGTTAGGTTTGCCTTCTCCATAGAGTTGTACATTAAATCATTATACATGCAAAATCAAAAATGTGTACAACTCTATGGAGTAGGCAAACCTAACTGATGTGTTGAAGCCATCAAGACCCCATGCCAATATCTCTCAGAAATGTTGTCCTAGAACATATCTTCAACATACCTGAAGTTGATGGTGGGGCAAATTGTCTGACATTGGTTTTCAGGGGGTCAAAATGTAAAAAAGTGGTTTTCCATGGGTAATATCTCAGCTAAATGTATTCTAATATGCTCAATATTGGATAAGAGTAATGTCCTACCAAAGGGCTCTGACTGGCAAAAAAATTGACGCTAAAATTATTTTTACTTTTGGAGTTCTGACCCCCCCAAAGTTGGTCCTGGTTGTACGAAGTTGCATTTTGAGGGCCCTATATCTTTTAAAGTAAAGGAGTTACAAGTTTTCTGATAGCAGATTTGAATTCTACACCAAAAGTACCCCAGGATACATACTTTTCAAAGTTTTAAAGGGTTCCTTTATACATTTATGGACCTCCAAACGTCGTCTTTCGCGTTGCGACACATTTTTACGCTGACCCCTAAATTTCAAATTGATGCCACGGGAAAACGAAATGGAGTATGAAGCTCAAATTTTCAGGATTTTACTTTCTCATCAATATCTACCACCACACAGAAAAAGAAAAAATTGAAGAGGTGCTGCGGTGCACATCCCTGGAGTTGACATGGAATGGGCCATTACACTCTTAGTAAAAAGGTGCAACTTAGAACTTTTTTTGTCCGGTATACAGCACTCTAAGTAATGTTTAAATTCAATAAAGAACCTTGAAAAGTTCTATAAAGAACCTTGAAAAGTTCTATAAAGAACCTTGAAAAGTTCTATAAAGAACCTTGAAAAGTTCTATAAAAGAACCTTGAAAAGTTCTATAAAGAACCTTATCGATTTAAATAGGCATAGAAACTTTCTAATTCATTAATTCATTGATTCATAACAAAGTTAAAAAAGTGAAAAGGAGTGTTAACCCATTTTGGTTCTAAAAATCATTTTCTTGGCTAAAGAACATTTTTTTCTGTTCTACTTTGAACCCTTTAAGAACCCCGTTGGTTTTCCATGTGGTTCTTTGTAGAATAAAAAAAAAGTTCTTTAGCCAAGACAATGGTTCTTTGTAGAACCTTAAGGTTGAAGAACATTTAAGGAACATTAAGAAAGAACCCTCAGAGGGTAGAAAAGAAAAAAAGGTATGTTTTAATTTTTAGTACCAAAAAGGGTTAACACTATATACTTTTCATTTTCTTAACTTTGTGATGAATATCTGAATCAGATAATTAGCAAAACCTTTTGCTTATTTAAATCTTTAAGGTTCTTTAGAACTTTGTAAGGTTCTTTATAGAACCTGATCATTGCTATAGGGTGCTGTATACGGGACAAGAAGGTTCAGAAGAAAAAACGGCATATACTTTTGAACTATATAGTTTTTCAAGACAAGTCCAGTTGAAACAATAACTTATGGGTTCATCGTGAATATGAATATAATTTACATATAACTTTGTATAAAAAATAGAGGGCAGCAAAGGGAAAACGCGAGAGGCGATTCCTGCGATGAACTATTCCAGAAAACAGACTCCCACCCTTTATAGACGAGTGCGGATTTCTGAACTTTTGACCAGTTATGGAAATCCAGATCTTTGAAAGCGTAAATTACGAAAAAAATCCAACAAAACATGGTTCATAATTGAAAATGCTAAATTTGAGCGGTTCATTTCGGAATATTCCGTGATTTTGTAGATACATTTGATTATCTAAATCAAGATATTTAAAAACAAAACAAATGTATTCAAAGGTCAAGATGCAATTCCTCCAACTGCAAAGGCAAATTCCCAGGGTATTATTAGCCGTGTGTATCTCAAATGTTATCTCTTCTTGATATCATATCAATCATATAATTAATGGATAATGTTTAAGATACCGTCCCTTGTTTACGCCTACAAGCATTGACAACCAGCATTCTCAACTCTCCATCCAAAACTTCAGTACCTCATTTTATTTAAAACCTTTGTTTCAACAATAATAAGTGTGTTGTTTTTCAAAAGAATTATTATAATAATACGCAGCGTGTTTATAGTCTGTATACCTTCCTCGAGTCAGTAATTTAGATATGTAATGAAGAGAAGTATATAAAATTATACATTTTCAGAGAGGAAATGATGCAAGGAATCCAATTAGCATAACAGATTCCTACAATTAATAACAATTTTTGAGAAATCTCAAAATTTGATTTTACTTTACTGACTCGAGGAAAGTCGGACTATGATAGTTTACACCCGGGGGGGGGCACTCAACACAAATGACCATAATGACCGGAAAGACCCCCCTTTTTGGGTTTCGCAGCTCCGAAAGACCCCCTATGTTTGACCAAAATAACGCTCCGAAAGACCCTTGATTTTGATAATTTTAGCTCTAAAAGACCCCAAAATTGCTCATTCCTCATATTTCTTGTTTTTTCAGGTGATTTTCAACCAAAAAGCCAAGAAAGACCCTTGATTTTTACTTTTCGCAGCTCCAAAAGACCCCATTTTACTTGTTCACAGCCCGGTTCGCAGCTCCGAAAGACCCCCTTTTACCGGTACGCCGTCAGCTCCCAAAGACCCACCACCTCAAAATTCCGGGGGAGCATACCCACCAAAATTTTTTTGATGTGCCCCCCCCCCCGGGAGTTTACATAGGCCTATGCAGGATATAATGTGCGCTTTTGTCCGTATAGTGGAAGGAAGTACATTTTAATTCAGCACCATATTAAGGCAGAGTGGTTGCTAACTGCTTTTTACTCCAGACCAGACAACTTTTATTTTATGAGAAGAAAGTAGTTTATGAGTTGTAGACTCTTTTTTGGGTAAATAAATATAAATAAACATAACTATAAACCATTTTACTCATTGTGGACTTTATTATACAAACTTAGAAAAAAATAAGATGCTACGTACAGGGTGTCCCAGAATGAACTGGATCGTCGGAAACTGAATTGTTTGGGTATTTCAATGCATAAACCAAACATAACTAAATAACTGATGTGGTTGAGCAACATCAGCTATCACATACTTTTTGACGTTTTGACAATTGACTGCTCCGTTTGTGAAATAAAAGAATTTTACGAAACTCTCTCATTTTCAGCCTGTTCCACGGAGTCAAATATCTGATGATGCGCAGTGATTAGCACTCCGAATGCAGATCATCGATTGATATTTGAATCCGTGGAAAGGTTTGAAAATGAAAACGTTTTGTAATTTCACGAACGGTGTGGTCAATTGTCAAAATTATAAATATGTAATAGCTGATTTATTCTTCAACCACACCAGTTATTTATTTATGTTAGGTCGTTAAAAAACCAAAACAATTAAGTTTCCGACGATACAGTTTTTTCAGGGACACCCTGTATTATTTCTCACATCGCACATGGTCCGTCGGCTGCTGTTCTTGTTTTAATAAAAATTCTTTTAAAAAGGAACAGGGCGAGCAAATGAGGAAGTGTCAAGATAAATGTGTAGTAATTTTATTGTTTGAACTGTTTCTATAATTCGCATCGATCATAATGATCTTGCAATGAGACTGTACAGTGTATGGACGGTTTTTATAATACACACAATTATTTCTTTGCATTGTATTATTTTTATCAATAATCAATGAACCAAATGACTGACTCGAAAGTGCTCATTAATATTCAATAACATTTTTATTTAATAGAATACTGGTTTCAAACTTGGTCAAAGTGTTCCTAATGACTTCCAGATAATTAATTAGTTAGCTGCTCTACTTTCAATAATTAATTTTTCTATTTAAAAGCTGACAGGGTAGTATTTGCACTTCTAAAGTTGAGCGCCCCTTCCCCGAGGAACTACCGGGGAGGAACTACAAAGAAAATAATAAAGTGTAATGCACTTTATAAACCAATGTACATAAGAAAAAAACTCTTTAAACCATTGGGCATGTCTTTTCTTTCGTTTCCTCCGTTTCACTTAATCTTTTCTGCTATAACTTAAGCATGAGCTGGGTTGACACAGGTTTTATAATGTTATAAGGCTATTATTATAATCGTTTTTTCTTGTCGTCCAATCATTTGTCGTTTTAGAGCTTTATATAGCTATGCATAATATAGTTCTATTTTGCATATACCTCAGTCGTTCAATCGGCAAGATCGGGTTGATACTAATACTAATATAAATATTTATGACTTTTGTCTCTATTTTATCCATTTATTTTAGGTATGACAAATAAATAACTGGAATAAACGCCTTTTCCTGTGTTCTGTGTCTGAATTCATGGCTGATTGATTGCCACAAAATCAAACATGGCTGTTACTGAGAGTTTTGAGACATGGCCTCGTGAAGGCTGGTCCTCGTGGCTAAATGAACCAATTGTGCCATCTGGCCACGATATTACACAAATCAACTTAATAGAACGTGTGACGGTAACAAGACCAGGTGAAAGTGTGGAAGAAACACATCAAGAAAGACTACATTCTTCTTCTGAAGAAGAGAGACGTAAACGACAACGCAGACACAGACGATCTTCGTCTGAAGGCAAAGATCGGTCATACAATAGACATTCAACAGGACGGATGAGAGATTTCGACCCTTCAGCAGAAAGGAGAGAATCACGAAGACGCAGCCAGGAAAGAATCACCACTCATACGTCATCAGCACATTCAAATGGAATTGGTCATACAGATGAGAGCCACAAACGTAGACACAGATCCTCTTCGGGAGATAGAAATAAACCTCTTCCACCATTACCGACTCATGGGGATAGACACACCACAGGGAGAATGGTCTCAGATCGTCATCAGACTTCATCGGAAGAGTGGCATAAAAGCAGATCATTGCCTGGAAAGAGGCCTACAAGTACTGTTGGTACTAGTATGCATGGGCAGATATTTTTACAAGACGGCACCGCTGCCCCCGATTTTGATATGTCAAAGAAGAGCGACACATTGGATGTGAATGACAATGGGACAAGAAAATCAGGGCAGGACACATTTACGTTTGCGTCGATGCGTGAGTAGATATACGTTCATCTTTACTGAATATAGGTTTATATAACTTTTTATAAGGCTATAGATTGCACAGAACACGCGCTTCATCATTTTGGGGGTAGGGGAGTGTAGGGGAGCCAAATGCAAAAGGGGAGGCGGAAATACCGAAAAGTTGGTATTTTGTGCCCAAATTGGGCTTTTCATGGATACTTTGTTCTGACGGGGAATGTCCCACATGTGATCCCTTGGCGCCGCCACTGCGGGTAAAGTGCATAACCAGATCCCTTAATACTGACAACTATTACTGCAACAAATCGATGTTTTTACTTTAATTTAATCAGCTCATTATACTTTTTTGTTGCTAATAATTATTTTGGTAACCGAATATCCGATTAAAATAAAATTTTCAGTCTTGTATGTAGGAGAGAATGGACTCACATATTTCAATCAGACAAAAATCTATATCCAATAGCGCTACCTTAAAGCTAGCATTATTGTATCTCCTTAACTAATAACAAAAGGTGCCCACTGGTATCTTGGAGGCATTGTCTTTTTTAAAGACATTTCTTGTTACATTTATTTCTCTTTTACCAGATGAGACACACAACGGTGACATCTTCGAACAAGAGAAAAAGGTAGGCATTGATAGACCAACGTTACTCCCTGGTGAATTTTCCGCTACGACAGACGTCGCGTTTGTGGTTCTCCGCAGCGATTTTCGGCTCTCTGCGGTGATATTTAGTTCTCCGTTGCGAGTTTTAGTTCTCCGTTGCAATTTTCGGTTCTCCGCAGCAATTTTCGGTTCTCTGCGGTGATTTTAGTTCTCCGTTGCGAGTTTTAGTTCTCCGTTACAATTTTCGGTTCTCCGCAGCAATTTTCGGCTCTCTGCGGTGATTTTTAGTTCTCCGTTGCGAGTTTTAGTTCTCTGTTACAATTTTCGGTTCTCCGCAGCAATTTTCGGTTCTCCGCGGTGATTTTCGGTTCTCCACAGCTATTTTCGGTTCTCCATTGCGATTTTCAATTCTCTACAGCTATTTTCGGTTCCCCGCAGCGATTTTCGGTTCTCCAGCAGCGATTTTCGGTTTTCCAGCAGCAATTTTCGGTCCCCTGCACCGATTTTTGGTTCTCCCCAGCGATTTTCGGTTCTCCGCGGTGATTTTCGGGTCTACATACGGCAAGTTTTGTTTCCCCACTGCGATTTTCGATTCTCCGCAGCGATTATTTTCGGTTCCCTGTTGTGATTTTCGGTTCTCCGTGGCGATTTTTGGTTCTCCACTGCGATTTTCAATTCTCTGCAGCCATTTTTGGTTCTTTGTGGCGATTTTTGGTTCTTTGCAGCGCTTTTGGTTTTGTTCTCCTTCTCAATTTTTAATAAGTTGCCATAAAATTTGTATTATCATAATCGCAAATTTCAAAAAACCAAAAGTATTTGATATCAGAAGGACATTCCTCGTATGCAGAATACAATTTGGTGCGTCTGATGTGCTCTCAGGCCCCACAAAACTACTGTGCAAAGGTGGGTGACCGAGCCCTTAATTGACCCTCTTTATGGCTTCACACCCCTTAGCACCCTGCAAACGCATTGATTAACATTTCACTGATTGGCCCCCCCCCCCCTATTTTCTTCTTCTAAAGTAGGGATACTCACCCATGCAATATTTACTTCCCCTTTATCGCTGGCCGCACGCTATTTTCGGTTCTCCATTGCGATTTTCAATTCTCTACAGCTATTTTCGGTTCCCCGCAGCGATTTTCGGTTCTCCAGCAGCGATTTTCGGTTTTCCAGCAGCGATTTTCGGTCCCCTGCACCGATTTTTGGTTCTCCCCAGCGATTTTCGGTTCTCCGCGGTGATTTTCGGGTCTACATACGGCAAGTTTTGTTTCCCCACTGCGATTTTCGATTCTCCGCAGCGATTATTTTCGGTTCCCTGTAGTGATTTTCGGTTCTCCGTGGCGATTTTTGGTTCTCCACTGCGATTTTCAATTCTCTGCAGCCATTTTTGGTTCTTTGTGGCGATTTTTGGTTCTTTGCAGCGCTTTTGGTTTTGTTCTCCTTCTCGACGTTTGCAGCGGAAGACCGTAAAAGTGAAAACATAGTCAACTGTTTTTGTGGGACTTTTTCCATTGCATCAGACGTTACATTTTCGGATGTCCGCCATGATTATCCGTTGTCCATTGCGACCTTCGGTTGTTTCCGCTCAGTTTGTTAGGGACTATTTGTTTGACGGTATTATTAACGTCTTCCGTAATGAACAACGCTTCTGGAAATTGTACCTGCTCCGGATCGAAGACGCTACGGAAAATTAGTTGCTCGCTACGTCTGTCCATGAAGGTAGTAGAGTGGTCTGTCGCAACGTCTAAACGCCCGCAAGACGTCACGACTCCGGGGGGGGGGGGGGTCACTCACTACTTGACTTGGATGCTATGCACCCGCGTCCAAGAAAAATATCTAAAAGGGTATGTTTTTCACCACACAGCGTCGTCGACATCTTTTTGAAAGAGGGATACTTTTTCAGAAGCCGTCGCCATTTAGGGGTCCCTTTTCAGCCAAATCCTTAGACGTTTAGGGTTAGTAATATTATTGTTTGAGTGATTTTGCACTAATTTGATAAAAATCACCACTTTTTAATATTGATTCTTTGTGCATGTTTTCTTTAGTATCTATATGTCTGCAACATCAAAAAGACACCTTGGGTATCAAATTAGCTCATTTTCCTGTTTACGCCACTTGGGGTATAAATTAGATATTTCTCAGTTGACGCCATTTAGGGTACATGGTTTTTGCATGTGCTACGCCATTTAAGGTAGGATTTTGCATGTGTTTCGCCATCAAGGGGTGCAATTTGGTTATGTGAAAATTCGCCATTAAGGGTGCATTTCAGAAGTGGTCGGACGCGGGTGGGTAGCACTTTTGTGTGAGAGTGACCCCGGTCAAGACTATAGGACTTTGAAGCAAATTTTAGCCGCTCAGTATCTGTCGCAACGCTGAACGATGCTAATCACGTGAGCGGGAAATCGCAGCCAGGAACCGAAAATCGCTGCGAAGAACCGAAAATGCAATGGAAAAACGCCCATAAATTAATTTTGATAATCTGACTGGTCATTTGACTGGTCAACTTGCCCAACCAAGTATACCAAAATGTATATGATAAAATATCAAAGTGAAAATAGTGCGCACGCAGCATGTCTCGGTGTATATTGAAAACATTAAACCAGCCAATTAATAATGCAAAAATGAACAAATTCTATAGTTATTTGTTGACCGTGCAATAAATGCCAATTACTGCATTTCTCTTCAAGTTTATCATTTTAAATGGTATATAGGGAACTGTAGGGGTTCGATTTCTGACCGAATGGTCTTTCACCCGTTTTAAGTGACATGGCAATCATTAAAAGGAAATAACAATGAACAAAGCTTTGTAACCATCATTATTCAGATTCATTAGTTTTAAATAATTAAGTGCAAAGACTTACCAAAGATAATACACAAAATTGCACACGCCAATTAGTTATCGTTTTGCTTTGAATACACTCTTAAAAGTTACTGCATGACTGGGGATACACATTTTGTAAGATTACGTCGATTGATATGAAGAGGAAACCTTTAAAGTAATTTATAGCGAATGAGGTTCATGAGAACACCAACAGTTTAAAGGGACGTATCATAAAATTTGCTGAACATGTAAAACGATACGCATATAGGCCTATAATATACTGCGCACAAAAAGTGTCCGTACACAAAAACGAACGCAATATCCTAAATCTAACTTACCAAATAAAGTAAATCGATTACTTTAAGCAGGAAAGTTGAAAAAGAAGGAGGGAGAACGGAATTATATCCTTGAGATAATCCCGTAGGTAATCCTGTCAGACCTATTCATAGTCCTTTATTCTCAAGTAGTTACACATCTACTTGAAAGTAGCCTTTGATGTGATGTGTGTTGCCGACTACGGTTGATTAATTTTCACTCCAGAATTGAAACCATATCCAATGTTTCTATAGAGAATCCCTTGAAAGTATGACACGTGTGTGTTAAGTACCTGATGTTGCTCAGAAGGGATGCCACACGTGGATACTATAAAAAGAAATGTAGTTTTGTAAAGATTCAAAAAATCCGCCCATTTTGGAACATATATTAATTATTTAGGAGAGTGTTTTAGGATTTTGTTAGAAAAGGGATGATTTTTGATTATCTATATTTTATTGTTTTATGTATTTTCCTGTCATTTCCTGCAAACCTAATAAAGATATTTTGATAATTGAAAATAGGCTGTATCATAAATCGTAGAGGTTGAAAGCGTAACCAAGCGTGCAAAATTATTATTTGCCATGGAACTTCGGTCATATTTTATATAAATATATATAAATATATAAATATCAAAGTGAAAATAGTGCGCACGCAGCATGTCTCTGTGTATATTGAAAACACTAAACCAGCCAATTAATAATGCAAAAATGAACAAATTCTATAGTATATTTGTTGACCGTGTAATAAATACCAATTACTGCATTTCTCTTCAAGTTTATCATGCTTACCACTTTAAATGGTATATAGGGAACTGTAGGGGTTCGATTTCTGACCGAATGGTCTTTCACCCGTTTTAAGTGACATGGCAATCATTAAAAGGAAATAACAATGGAACAACGCTTTGTAACCATCATATTCAGATTCATTAGTTTTAAATAATTAAGTGCAAAGACTTACCAAAGACAATACACAAAATTGCGCACGCCAATTAGTTATCGTTTTGCTTTGAATACACTCTTAAAAGTTACTGCGTGACTGGGGATACAAATTTTGTAAGATTACGTCGTCGATTAATATGAAGAGGAATCTTTAAGGGGGTACTACACCCCTGCGGTAAATTTGTGACTATTTTTGCATTTTTCTCAAAAAATAATAACACACTGGTAACAAAAGTTATGTATATTATTGGGGCAAGGAATCCAATTACTGCACTGAAATTTCAGTGACTCAATGCAAGCGGTTCCGTATATATGATAGGAAATGAGGTACATCCTAGCGGTACCTTATTTCTTATCATAAATAACGAACCGCTTGCCTTGGGTCGCTGAAATTCCACTGTAGTAATTGGATTCCTTGCCCCAATAATATACATAACTTTTGTTACCAGTGTGTTATTAGTTTTTGAGAAAAATACAAAAATAGACACAAATTTATCGAGGGGTGTAGTACCCCCTTAAAGCAATTTATTTATCTAGCGAATGAGGTTCATGAGAACACCAAAAGTTTAAAGGGACGTATCATAAAATTTGCTGAACATGTAAAACGATACGCATATAGGCCTATAATATACTGCGCACAAAAAGTGTCCGTACACAAAAACGAACGCAATATCCTAAATCTAACTTACCAAATAAAGTAAATCGATTACTTTAAGCAGGAAAGTTGAAAAAGAAGGAGGGAGAACGGAATTATATCCTTGAGATAATCCCGTAGGTAATCCTGTCACACCTATTCATAGTCCTTTATTCTCAAGTAGTTACACATCTACTTGAAAGTAGCCTTTGATGTGATGTGTGTTGCCGACTACGGTTGATTAATGTTCACTCCAGAATTGAAACCATATCCAATGTTTCTATAGAGAATCCCTTGAAAGTATGACACGTGTGTGTTAAGTACCTGATGTTGCTCTGAAGGGATGCCACACGTGGATACTATAAAAAAGAAATGTAGTTTTGTAAAGATTCCAACAAAATCCGCCCATTTTGGAACATATATTA
Source organism: Amphiura filiformis (assembly GCF_039555335.1). Lineage (NCBI taxonomy): Eukaryota > Metazoa > Echinodermata > Ophiuroidea > Amphilepidida > Amphiuridae > Amphiura > Amphiura filiformis. The sequence goes on along the minus strand of NC_092632.1, from coordinate 73,036,113 downwards.
ATTATTTAGGAGAGTGTTTTAGGATTTTGTTAGAAAAGGGATGATTTTTGATTATCTATATTTTTATTGTTTTATGTATTTTCCTGTCATTTCCTGCAAACCTAATAAAGATATTTTGATAATTGAAAATAGGCTGTATCATAAATCGTATAGAGGTTGAAAGCGTAACCAAGCGTGCAAAATTATTATTTGCCATGGAACTTCGGTCATATTTTATTTGAAATAAACTGGATGTTAGGATCTGCATGCATGTTATGCATAGTATTGATGGTATACAGACACTGACCTTTCCCTAAAACTAGTAAGCAGTAACTTGTGTATCACACCCGTCATGGGTTCGAATCCTTTTGTTGTATTTTATTGTTAAACCTAAATAGCGTGATTGCTTTTGAATGAGCGGCAACACACATATTTTGTTTGAGGATAGCTGGATCTATCTCCTTTCTTTACATCTTCTCTGCTTTAAGTAATCAGTAGATGGATAATTTTGTTCTACGTATTTTGATACCTCATGCGGCACGATGCGACCAAGTTATACCGAATTGAATATCATTGAATGGAAAAACAGAGCATTTAACAATTGACACAGTTGGGATATTTCTTCATTCAGGTCGATTCCCACCGGCTTTTGTAACGGGTTCATTACAGCGCGCAGATCAACACTCAATCGTTGTGCTCATGATTAGCGTCTTTTGAAAGAAAATTGTATGTAATCACTTTCTAAAATGCTCTCTTTTTACATTCAGATTAATAAAGGTTAGGGAAATAGAGTCGGATCGTGAGGTATCAACTTACGGGTACGCAGGACAAAATTCTCTACCATTGACTACTTTATTTGGTAATTTAGGGTTAGTGTTTTTGCTTTGAGTGTAGGGATACTTTTTGTGTGCAGTATATTATTATTCATGTATACGTTCCGCTGCTTCTTTTCTCAGCCACTAGACTCCCGACGGTCCAGTGAAGGTAGTGATATTTTCAAGCCGTCACCAGGCTGTACGGCGGTGCCAAGTAGCCTGGTATATGCTATAGCTGTCACCCTGGCCTGTTTTTGGTGCTTTCCAGTGGGTGTCTATGCCATACACAGAGCATTACAGGTTGGTTTCAGGTTTTTATTTCTCAAGTAAAGAAATACAAATGATAGTTCATGAGAGCCCCCCCCGTATGGGTGACGGGGATGTGCAGACACGTTAACAACCATCCTTTACTGCCTCACACTCAATGACCCCTTTTTTTGTTTTACTGAACACCCAATGACCCCCTTATTTTTAAAAAGAATTTTGGACAAATTTCTGATAATCTCTCGCCGAATGACCCCGTTTTTTTTTTTTTTTCATTATTTTTCTTCAAATAGTTCAAATTTTGACTTTTTGAAAATTTTGTATCAGCTTTTACAATGTTTTATATTTTGACCCATTTTCCCAGTCTCACGAAAAGACCCCTTTTTGGTAAGATTTCCCCAGTCTCACGAAAACACCCCCTTTTGGGCCTTCTCACGGAAAGACCCTTTTTGGGTGTCTAGGCTCTCACCAAAGAACATTTAGTTTCGAACTGCTGTCCGCACATCCCCGTCACTTCGAGTTGAGTGCCCCCCTCCCTCCATGAGAACTTTGAGTACAAAAATCACAGATGTGGATTATGTTTTTGACCTCATACATTTACTTTGTAGCATTAGCATTAAAAATATGCACATTTTCGAGAACAGTTTAACGTCATTTTTGGCCATTTTCGCTCCACATTCTGACAATGGCAAATTTTCGTGCGGATTTGTTCTTGGAAAGTCATTCAGATAAGGGAGCGAAAGAAGCTAATTCCGTTGAATCTGCTTCATGAAATTTACACCCAGGGACGAGAGCTTCGGGGCCCATGGACATGGAGCAGTGTGGGGCTCTTTTAACATCTCCTCTATCAGCCCTTATTTCTTTTTCGCTTTTGCTTGGGGCCCCTGAACCCCCGGGCCTGAACCATCAGGGCCCATGACCTTCGTCCACCTTGTCCACCCGCGTGCTACGCCCCTGTACCCCCCCCCCCCATGTACCCCCGCCCCAAAGAATCTATATCTCTGATCAAGATGATATCTATATAAACATCATCTATTTTACCGTTTTGGGCACTATCCCAGCAAACACAAAAACGTTTTAAAAACATTTTAAATAAGTTATATTTTGGCTTTTGGTTTAGGTAAAACGTTTTAATAACATTAAAATGTCGGGTTATATAAAGGTCATGATAACGTTTTAAAACGTTTTGTATGAAAACACACTACAACAATATTTTTAAATGTTTTCAAAAAATGTTATTGTAAACTATTTTTGCAAACATTTTGCCAAACATTGTGTCAAAACTTAAATAACATTATGTTAAAATATTTGAACCCAGCAAACACAGAAATGTTCTTAAAATGTTTTTTTCAAAACCTTTTAATAACTTTTAAATGTCGGGTTATATAAAGGTCATGAAAACGTTTTTAAAACGTTATTGAAAATATTTTAGGCAAACATTTTTCGCAAACTATTTTTTCAACCCCAGAATAACATTCTGTTTAGAATGTTTTGTATCAAGTTTTCAAGAATGTTTTTGGAATGTTATTAAAACGTATTTATACCCTTTATATAACCCGACATTTAAACGTTTTCTGTAAAACATTTTTGTTTGCTGAGCAGTAGATTATCAAAAAATGCTTTTTAAGGTTATGAAAACGTTTTATACTCTTAATATACCCTTTAAATAACCCGACATTTAAACGTTTTCTGACAATCTTTTATAACCCTTTGCGAATGATGTCGAAAACGTTTTGTGTTTGCTGGGATGTTATTCACCTCATGACGTTTTCAAATTTGATGATAGGGTAATAGTAAGTATATAGAACAAATCCGAAACGTTTGCAACTCACCATTGTATTTGATAAGGAAAGTAAAACAAGGAATGAAAAAAAAATAAAGGAAATGGCACCAGAACCACATAGTATCGCTTTTCTAATGAATTATCATTAAAAAAATTTTCAGGTTCGGCCAAGAAGGAAAGCAGGAGATATAGCAGGGGCAATGAAGGCATCGAAATCAGCAGGTTTCTGGGCTACAATTACTCTTATTTGGGGTGCTCTTTTAGTGGGTGCAGTTATTTTACTCCTAGTTTTATTTGCAAACACGTGATGGGGAAATCTGCGACAGCGAAAATTGGTGGTGATAGTATTCGATGCGAATACTTTTTCAAAAAACATTCAGAAGATATATGACTTGAAACAGATACCAATACCGTAAAAACTCGATAGTTAGCATATGTGCTTACTATCGAGCGCTTATAAAACATGCAAACATGAAGAGCCCCATCTACAAAAGTGCAAAGGGTTTTGAGCAAATTATCGATACACATAGTTATATATACGAACAAGTAAACCTGCAAATTTGTGTCTCAACCCCATTAGCTCAGTTGGTAAAGCGCCGACGTCGGTACAATTTCAAAAGCGCTCGATAGTATAAGCACATTATGCATGCTAACTATCGAGTTTTTACGGTATTTTGTGGAAGCATACGACGCTATTGAATCAACAAAATGTTTGCATCAGGCCTTTTTGGGCCGGTGTATGAAGTAAGACGATTTTTTTATATATTTATTGGTTAAGCACAATGTAAATGCAATGTATAAACAGCATTACCTACCATGAAAAATAGAGCAAAATTTCCACACTTGCTTTCCTCATGACATTCTTAGAAACAAAGGTGCAACTTAGATTCCTTTTTTATTGTCCCGTATACAGCACTATGAGTTATATACTTTTCATTTTCTTAACTTTGTGATGAATACCTGAATCAGATAATTAGCAAAACATTTTGCTTATTTAAATCTTTAAGGTTCTTTATATATAACCTTTTAAGGTTCTTTATAATTATATAGAACCTGATCATTGCTTTAGAATGTTGTACGGGACAAAAAAGGTTATAAGTTGCACCTTTTTAGGGTGATAGGCGTGATTTAAATTGTGAGAGAAATAATGGCATATACTTTTGAACTATAATTTTTCATGACAAGTCCAGTTGAAACACTAACTTAATATATTAATGGTTTAGGTTTCACCATTATGATGAACATAATTTGCATACCATACTTTTTAACTTTGTATAAAAAATAGAGGGCAGCAAAGGGAAAACGCAACATTGAAAAACCTCCTTGTAAACGCTTAAATATCTATGAAACCAATGTCTGAGGGGGCGATTCCTGATGAGCTATTCAAGAAAATAGGCTCACACCCTGCAGGCCTATAGAGTTTGAGACGAGTTCGGATTTCTGAACGTTTTGACCAGTTATGATAGCTGGAAATCCAGACCTTTGAAAGCGTAAATTACGAAAACAATCCAACAAAACATAGTTCATAATTGAAAATGCTAAATTTGAGGGGTTCATTTCAGAATATTCCGTGATTTTGTAGATACATTTGATATAAATCAAGATATTTAAAAACAAAACAAATTCATTCAAAGGTCAAGATGCAATTCCTACAAAGGCAAATTCCCAGGGTATTATTAGCCGTGTGTATCTCAAATGTTATCTCTTCTTGATATCATATCAATCATATAATTAATGAATAATGTTTAAGATACCGCCCCTTGCTTGCAAGCATTGACAACCAGCATTCTCAACCCAGCATTCTCTCCATCCAAAACTTATACCTCATTTTTTTTATAACCTTTGTTTCAACAATAATAAGTGTATTGTTTTTCAAAAGAATTATTATAATAATACGCATCGTGTTTATAGTCTGTATACCTTCCTCAAGTCAGTAATTTAGATATTGTTTTTTTATTTGATCTCTAAATGTAATGAAGAGAAGTATATAAAATTATACATTTTCAGAGAGGAAATGATGCAAGGAATCCAATTTAGCATAATTAATAACAATTTTTGAGAAATCTCAAAATTTGATTTTACTTGACTGACTCGAGGAAAGTCGGACTATAATAGTTTACATAGGCCTATGCAGGATATAATGTGCGCTTTTGTCCGTATAGTGGAAGGAAGAACATTTTAATTCAGCACGATTTAAGGCAGGGTGATTGCTAACTGCTTTTTTTACTCCAGACCAGACAACTTTTATTTTATGAGAAGAAAGTAGTTTATGAGTTGTAGACTCTTTTTTGTCTATTCCACTCATGGTATCGAATTTGTATTGTGGGTAAATAAATATAAATAAACATAACTATAAACCATTTTACTCATTGTGGACTTTATTATACAAACTTAGAAAAAAATAAGATGCTACGTACAGGGTGTCCCAGAATGAACTGGATCGTCGGAAACTGAATTGTTTGGGTATTTCAACGCATAAACCAAACATAACTAAATAACTGATGTGGTTGAGGAATATCAGCTATCACATACTTTTTGACAATTGACTGATCCGTTCAGCCCGTTCCACGGAGTCAAATATCTGATGATGCGCAGTGATTAGCACTCCGAATGCAGATCATCGATTTATATTTGAATCCGTGGAAAGGTTTGAAAATGAAAACGTTTTGTAATTTCCCGAACGGTGTGGTCAATTGTCAAAATTCACACACCGTGTGAAGGCCTATGTAGGCCTATGTAATAGCTGATTTATTCTTCAACCACACCAGTTATTTAGTTATGTTTAGTTGTGCATGGCGTTAAAAAACCTAAACAATTTCGACGATACAGTTCTTTCAGGGACACCCTGTATTATTTCCCACATCGGCTGCTGTTCTTGTTTTAAAAACATGATAAAAGATTTGTTGACGGACAACACCATATCCTTCAAGTAAGTAAACCTTATTATCTTTAATACGTTCTATAAGCAAATGATGATACATAATCATGATATAACAAGTTTGTCTCCAGCTCGCTTCAAATGACAACTTTACGGCTGTGGGCAATGATTGCAAACATTGATTTGGTCATAATGTTTACCTTTGATTTGATTTATGTTTAAGGGCTCGGATAGCGACGTTTTCACGTATTTTTTGTGGTACCCGAGAGCACATCGGACGTATCGAATTGCATTTCTAATACGCTTCTGATATTAAATAAGTTTTATTTTTATGAAATTCACGATATAATAGGCCTACACATTATATGGCAAATGATGAAAAATTGATATTTTTGAAATTTAATAGTCCTCGAAGTGTATAAATCTAATGAAAAAGCCGTCCATCATATGAAAATTTTGACCTTTCGTATTGAAGATATAGGTTTTTCCCCAAAAACACAAAAAAATGTAGGTCTTTGTGGGAAAAAAATGTATATCTTCAATATGAAAGGTCAAAATTTTTAATTGATAGTCGGCGTTTCATCCCAGCTACACATGTCAGTATAATAATTAGATTTATAAAGGACTGTTTATGTTAAATATCAAAAATATCAAAAAATATCAAATTTTAATAATTTAATTTGCCATAAAATTAGAATTGATATCATCAGGACATTCTTCGTATTCAGAATGCAATTCGATATGTCTGATGTGCTCTCATGTCCCACAAAAATACTGTGCAAACGTTGCTATCCGAGCCCTTAATTACCTTTTTAGTTCACATTTTATTTCCACGTGAAGTGAACCCTATATAATTATGCAAAGCTTCAAAGTACAGCTTGGTTTTCATCAAACATTGAAATCCTTTTAGAAAATGTGACAGGCCTATAACTTATACGGGGTGTTTCAAACTATCCTGCATTTAAGCCATAATAAGCGGTCTTCAATCTTCAAAGGTGAATCCTTTTGCAGCTTTAAAAGCTATACTAGGATGGTGCAGAGTGACGTCAACAGGCAAAGTGCAGAAAAGTGTAGGTGAAGAAAAAGTAACGACCATACCAAACGAAAAACTTAGGGTGCGGGATAAAAACAAAACATACTTGCTGTGGTGGTTTACAGGAGTCTTGAGCCAACAGGTACCTTCATCCCCCTCACAGCTGGTAGGGCGGCTTCCTTGAAAGTGGCTAAAGATGGTGCTAACACTGTCGCTGATGGTAGTTGGTTCCACAATCTTACGGCTCTAGGATAGTATGCATATTTGTAGCAGTCTATGGTGGCTTCTGGTATGGAATATTTCAATTGATAGTCGTGTCTACCTATGTATGTTGCTGGTTGGATAATGTGTGGCAGCTGTATGTTGACCAGGCCATGTTGGATCTTATAGAACATGGTCAGCTGTGATGCCAGGCGCCTGGTATGAAGTTGGTCCCAGCCCAAGGTGTTGATCAAGCTTGACATAGATGTAGTTCTTCTGAAGTCTCTGAAGACAAACCGTGCTGCAGCTCGCTGAACTTGATCAATGCGATTAACTACAGTGATGGTATACGATATACGGGTTCCAGGCTTCAGCGGCGTAGTCAAGCTGAGGGCGTATATACAAGCGCCTGGTAGGCTCTGGCTTTGACGTCTTGATTACAGGGAGATAAAGGTGCGGCGTAGCAAACCCAAGGTGCGACTCGCTTTCTTGGTGATTTTACTGCAGTGGTCGCTCCATTGGAGATCATGCGAGATGGTAACGCCGAGATACTCGTGCTGGTCTGCTCTCACAAGTGGCTGTCCAAAGATGTTATATTGGAAGATGCTTGGTTTGCGTTTCTTGGTGATGGAGAGAATGGCACACTTGCTGATGTTAAACTGCATAAGCCAGGTGGATGACCAGTCAGCGAGGACTTCGAGATATGCGATGGTCTTCTCCCGATACACAATACTGTCGTCTGCAAACAGGCGCATACTTGACTGGATCTTCTCTTGGATATCATTAATGTACAACAGGAAGAGGGCTGGTCCAAGTACCGATCCTTGGGGTACACCTGATGTAACATTGCCACAGCTGGAGTGAGAACCGTTTACTGACACAGCTTGTACTCTGTTGTGCAGAAAGGAGTTGACCCATTCCAAAGTCGGATCTCTGATGCCGTAGAAGTTTAGTTTGGCGGATAAACGATGATGTGGAACTTTATCAAACGCCTTGCTAAAAGTCTAGCAACACTACGTCAGCTTGGCCGCGATTTTGGAGAGTGTAAGACCAGTCATGGCAAGATGTAATTAGTTGTGTTACCATTGACAGCCTCTCCCTAAACCCGTGTTGAGAGTCAAGCAAGATGTTATTTGCGTTGAGATGCTTGGAAACATGGCTGAGTAGGCCTACAATGTGTTCCATTATTTTGCAACACAGGCAAGTAAGTGAAATGGGTCTGTAATTTGCAGGGTCGGATTTTAGACCTTTCTTGTGTATACCGGTGACCAGAGCCAGGGTGTAGGATTGGTGAAAAAGAAATCTGAGTGCAGGTGCTAGTTCATGTGCGACCATCTTCAAGAGCTTGGCAGGCAGTTCATCTGGTCCACAAGCCTTGGTTGGGTTCAGAGATGAAAGTTGTTTTTCCACTCCCTCCAAGCCTATGGTGAGCACCGGTATTGATGGATGAGGTGAGATCCCCTTATCAGGTATGTTGGTCTTTGGTTCACAAGTGAAGACAGATTTGAAGTGTGTTGAGAGCTTCAGCTTTATCTTTGTCAGTTGTGCAGAGTTTTGTTTCAGTTCTGAGTGTTGGTACTCCAAGATTTTCAGTTCGCATGAGCTTCACGTATGACCAGAAGGATTTTGGTTTCTCTACAATGTTGGCACCAATGATGTTGTTGACGTATTCTTGGTGTGCGTTGTGAACCAATGAGGTCACTTTGTTCCGATATAGGCGGAATGTTCTCCATGATTGGTCACTTGGATGTTTACGTGCCTTGCTGTAGAGAGTGTCTCTTTTCCGCATGCATCGCTTGATGTCACGAGTGATCCAAGGGAGATGACGTTTCCCATTACTCATTTTCCATGGGACATGGTCATTCATGATTTCATACAAGCAATTTCTTATTTTCTCCCAGTTTGTGTCCACAGAATTTAGAGAGGGATTTGATGCAAGAAACTCCTGTGTGAATGCTGCTACCTTTTCATTTAAAACACTTTCATCAGCTCTCAGGAAGTTATAAATTTTCCTGGGTGGTTTAACCTGGTATTTTGGTTTCATGTTTATGTCAAAGGTGACTATATCGTGGTCCGATATACCTGAGCTCACAATGATGTTGCTCACTAAGTGTGGATTTGTGGTGGTGATCAAATCCAATATACTATTGGATATGGGTCTAGTGACCTTTGTGACAAGTTGGGAGAGTGAGTTTTCAAGTAAAAAGCTCAAGAAGCTTCTGTGTTCACTAGCTGTTTTTGGATTGGTGGTTGTCCATGAATCCCAATTTATGTCAGCAAAGTTGAAATCGCCCCCGATGATGACATTTGGGAGCTTAGATCTCTGTTTAGAGTACACAGTAGACAAAGACTTGGCTAACTCTTCAAGAGATTTAGCTTTGTTAGTTTGTGGGCCATAGTAGCTGGCAATATACAGTGATCTGGTGTCTGAAAACTGTAAGCTTGCCCAAACTACTTCACAGTTTGAGTCTAAGTCTGGTATGTCAGCAGTTATGAGTGTGTCTCTGACAGCAATAAATACGCCTCCCCCGTTTGAGTCTCTATCTTTCCTGTAAATGGCGTAATTGTCTGGGAATATGGAATATGTAAGAGTCAAACAAAATTTTCGTTAGCTTCTCGCCCATTTCAACATAAATAGTCAGCTATAGTCGTTTGAAAGACCTTTAAAAGACCGAAATTCAACTTGACATTATAACCAAATTAGTAGTATTTGTGTAAATTTTGCGCGACCTGCAGGCATCTGTAGGCATATCCCCCAGCGCCACACAACACAACCCAAAACTACGTTTAGGGTACACGACGTATTGTTGGTCGAAGCAGCAAAAAAAAAAAATTCATTTTTCAAATCAATATATTATTGAAAAATAACACTTTGATGTTTTGCAAAAGTTCATTCTACAAATCATGACAAAGTGTTGTTGTTTCAGCCCTCTTTACATTATGTGACATGATCAAGGGGAATGAGTCACATGTCGACCCTAGTCGAAAATGAGTTTTACATAATCATGATAATGTTTCTAAAGAAGACATTTAGAGCATTCAGACTCTGAAAACCCCATGTTGATACGACTATTCTTTGCAAAGTTACGTCAATTTATCAATCGCTAAAACAATATAAAACAAAAGAATTTGAACACTTTCTTTCCCAATATCTCAAAATCAATATTAGCGAAATCTGACTCATTTCCCTTGATGTCACATATTAACTCAAGAGCCACAAGACCTGCTAAAGGATATCTGTAATATTTGAATTCTTCTATACCATGTACACGCTCGCTATGAAATGACCAATGCCAAAGCTTACCACCATTTGCAAGATGCTGTGAACAACCAAATCGCAACACTTTAAAATAGTTGCTAACCTTAAATTAAAGCGGGCATAATTTGCAACACAGACCAGACCCTGACAGAGTCAATTTTTCCTGACGAGGACGCCCTCAATTTATTTGTTCAAATTCTGATTTTCGCACGATTGAAGGCAGTATCAGTAATTAATTCCACGCAAAGAAATATTAAATAGGAATGGCTTAAATACATTAGGTTCTACTCGCTCTTATAACTACAATTGCACACCTTAACACACCTACAGTCTTTACACAGATGTAAAAATCTGATTTTCGATAATTTTTCAGATTTCCCGATTCAACGAATCACGGATAGTGCCATTAAGGGCTGGGGTATGAACGTTTGGACAGTATTTATTTTGGGACATTAGAGCACATCAGACATATCGAATTGTATTCTGAATACGAAGAATGTCATTCTGATATCAATAATTTTGATTTTTGAAATTCGCAATTTAATACACATTTTATGGCAAATCATTAAAATTGACATTTTTGATATTTAACAGTACTCGAAGTAAACTTTATAAATCTGATGATTTATACTTAAAGTGTATGTAGGTGGGATGAAAATTGACGATCAATTGAAAATTTTGACCTTTCGTATTGAAGATATGGATTTTTTCCCAAAACACCAAAAAAATTAGGTCTTTTTGGGGAAAAAAATCAATATCTTCAATATGAAAGGTCAAAATTTTCAATTGACTGTCGGCTTTTCCTCCCTGCTACATACACTTTAAGAATATATCATTAGATTTATATACCGTAGTTTACTTCGAGGACTGTTATATATCAAAATTTTGAAAAATATCAGATTTTTATAATTTGTCATAAAATTTTTATTATATTGTGATTTTCAAAAAATGAAAATTATTTGATATCAGAAAGACATGCTTCGTATTCAGAATGCAATTCGATAGGTCTAAGGTGCTCTCATGTCCCACAAAAAATACTGTCGAAACGCAATAAACGCTCATTTTAGATCCCTTAAATGAACTCAAATTAAAATACCCTGCAAAAACCAAAGCCTTTTTAATTTAGGTGCTGTAGGCCGATTGTGACAAACAGTGGCGGCGCCAGGACTTTTCGGGGGGCATGGGGGGGCGCAAAGTGAATTTCAGGGGGGCAAATTGGCAAATGTTGCCCAAAATTGCCGCAAAAAGTGGAAATTTACGTGATTTTGGGGTTTTTTGCCTCAAAAGTGGGGGGGGGGCAAACTGGGGGGCAAGAAAAATATTTGGGGGAAAATGCCCCCCCTAGCGCCGCTGATTATGGTTCTGCGCATATAGAGCTGCGTCCCTGGATGATGCTAAATGGTATTGGGCCAAAGTGGTCAGCGACTTCGTACACCGCACCGTGGTACCTGACTGGTGCACACCAAGTACCTACATTATAATAGTATCAATGTTATTACATGTACTGCACATCAACTGCTAATTTCATCATTCAATTGAGACAAAATCAAAAACAACTTAAAGGAAGTCTCCAGCAATCAGAACATTATGCCTTATAATGTAAGAAAAATAATTATCAAGCACAAATCACGTGGTTTTATTTAAAAGAAGCTCATAGTGATCATAAAAATGAATAAAAACAGCTGTCTTTCAACACGCGATATTCAAAATTCCCGGGCGCCGAAATTTTCCAGTGCAAAGACGTCCCAGTAATACAATGAAGGCTGACGACAATTGAGCACAAATCCGGGGCACAAATAACCATTACGTCATTGCACTTTTTGAATATCGCGTGTTGAGAGCCGAATGTTTTTATTCGTTTTTATGGTCAATATGTGCTTGTTTTAAATAAAACCATGTGATTTGTGCTTGATAATTATTTTTCTAAGATATAAGGCATAATGTATTGTCGAAGACTCCCTTTAAATGAGAAAATCATCATCAGAATCGCAGAATCATTAACTGAAATCAATGTGCATGCCTGCAAAACATGATCTGATACTTTTAAGAGTGGTGTGATTATCACGGTGAAAAGTCAAGCGCAATGGGGCATAGTAAAATTTGGCGGCTCTGAAATATAACAATTAAGCAATAGGCCTAAACGTGATTTTTGTGTCATTTCCTAACATTATGTTGATCCCATAATATTAAACACAGATAGACTTGCTTCAAGTCCTTTGGCGTCCATAGTTAGTGATTGTAAAATTCGTGGAAGCTTTGCTACATCTTCCAAAAATTGCTGTTTCAAAAGTTATTCTTTCGAAATAATTATTTACCATCATGATCATAACTTTGTAAAAATTTATTTGACATTGGAATTGTTGAGGCCAGTTAGTGGACTTTCTTTACTCCAGGCACACTCCCGGGCACACTGTGCACTGCAGGGGTAGTGTTTTAGCACAAAAAAAATCTGACCTGACTAAAAATTTTAGAGAGTCCAGTATATGATAGGCCCGGATGATAGGCCTACTTCTACCACTGATTATACATGGGTCCTATGAAGAGCATGAATAGAGAAAAAGTAAGGAGGAAGCCTTGATCAAGGCTAAACACAGAAAGCCACTACGTGAGAAATACTAAACATGCAAATAGTCATAAAATATATTTCAATTATATTAACCTTTGTACTCTAATTATTTGCAAATTATCAGCAACTGATATTTCATTTTGAATGTATGCTGTGCAATTACACTATTTGCCCATGCTACCATTCATTCAAACATGTTTTGGACACCAATTCTAACCGTGAAGAGGTCGAAAAGGACACGTTAGGCCAATGAAAGTTAATTCCGAGTTTATCGTCCCCTTTTTTTCCCAGGTTGGTGAGGTGACTTTTTCATTTTTCATTTTTCATTATTTCAACAGATTTCATTATTGACCTAAAATGCGTGTTGATTTAAAGCCACACTCATACATGTTATTTATAAACATGTTTTTATATGGGTAGGGACTAGAAAAGTTAGAAAAGGGCCTCGTTTTGCTTCCAAGTTATGAATTTATGTGTTTCCAATTGCTAAAACTGGTGAAAACACTGATACTTTGAAAATAATGAATTATTTTGGCATTTTTGAAAATTTGACGCGGGTGTTTTTGGTTACCAAAAAGTGACGCGGGCGGGGGACGATAAACTCGGAATCGACTTTCACTCGCCTTATGGGAGCAAGTGTGTCAAAAGGACACATTTAGCCTAATTATACAATAAGTGTCTTCAAAAATAGACCGTCATGACGGGGTCGAATTTATTGTTGGTAAATTACGAAGTTGTTAATGGGTTACAGTGGATGCAAGGGTCTTCTTCAAAGCTTATTGAATGGATGGCATGTTCACCCCTTGTCTTACTGGGATTTCGTTGTAATGGGTCTTTCAAGTTTAAGCATGCCCTTTAATAAATTCTGGCATAGTTATAACACTTACTTAAGTAGAGAAATTACAGATTTGTGTAAAATATCTTCTATTGTCTTTAATACACAGCTTTCAGCTTAACCACTAGCAGGTTATGCCAAACGTAAGATTTTTCAGTACGATCCTCCCGATGAGCAAATCACTGAATGGCCTTTAAGCAGGACCGGATTTACCTTTGGGGGCTGGGCCATGCCAAAATTTGGAGGCCCCCAAACGCACCATGAGGAAGTCGTGTGCACTCAAGTGCCCAAGTTTTTAGATTTTACTAGAATATTCAATTTTAGACTATTTTATCCTAAATTGAAGCTGAACTTTGCTATATAACAGGCCAGTGCGCAAAAATTTGCAATTTTTGTAGGCTATTTTGGCCCAAAACATGGTGTTTTCCCGGCTAAAATTGAAGATGCACACTGCACAGGGTAATTTTGAGGGCCCCCAAAATTGGGGGCCCTGGGCCCGGGCCCATCTGGCCCTGTGTTAAATCCGGCCCTGCCTTTAAGGTGCAGACACTAGGGGCGAATTTCTCGACGGGTGGCTTAGCAATTGGCTTGTCTAGCCTCAAGGCTTAAGAGGTCGTAAGACCAGGCTTAACTGAAAACGTATTTCCCGAAGCACGGCTACCATAGCCTCGAGGCTTCGTTAGCCCGTGGGCCAGGCTTGTAGGATTAGCCCCAGGCTTCAGTAAAATTTGCATTTCTCGAAATCAGTCTTCTGTAGCCGTAGTCTCACGCAAGCCTGTTAGACCAGGCTTACAGCGGTTTTTTCTTGGCCCTGCCTCAGAGCAGGTCTTAGGTAGTAAGCCTTGGTCTATTTCAATTTACAAATTATTTAAATTGTAACGCAAAGTTTATCTTTCATATTTTGATGGTCTTTCAATTAACATGAGTAAGCAGTCGCGTAACTAGGGGGGAAGCGGGGGAGCTCTTGCCCCCCCCCCTGAGAGTTATTAATTAATTATTTGGTCATTTTTGGTCACTCAATTTTTAAGGTTAAATAAATTGCATTTATCCCACCTTTGTACCATTGGCCTATATATGTCACCAGCTTTAATACCTTAAATATGGCATTTGTACCATAATTTTTTTCAATCCCACCTCCCCCCATGTCAAAAAGAAATCTACGCCAATGTTCCGGGGACATATTCCAAGCAGATCCCATAACTCCTTAGACCCACTCCACCCCTTACAAACCCAAACAGCATGAACGATGCCTGCCCCTCATTTATTATGTTTTCCCCCGCTTCCCCCACCTCAACCCCAAATGAAAATGTCTAGTTACGCCACTGTGGGTAAGTAATTGTTCGATTTAGTTGAACATTTCAGCATTTTATTTTAGTGTTCATTTGAGTTAGTTGATTTTTTTTAAGTAGCTGTTGCTATCATAAGACCTACTCATTTTGAATGATGGTTTTAACGAATATAATTTTTTTTTAAATCTTTCTTCATCATCATGATCATCATGATCATGATCATCATCATGATCATCATCATGATCATCATCATCATCATCATCATCATCATCATCATCGTCATCATCATCATCATCATCATCATCATCATATGATGATATGATACCACCTGTCCCTATCCAAGCCTTAATAGTTTGATACTCGTACTTTTCATAAGTAGGCCTATTACAATATTATTTTGGAGTCCCTATATTATACCAGGTTGGACATCAATTTAATACAATAGAAGAAGGACAAAATTGGTAAAGATATAGTAAATATTTGACCGAAACAATAATACATATATGTACATGCAGTATTAAAACTGAATTTACGGATAAGATGCATATAATATTGCTATATCTTCTACTTAATTAATTATAAAATTGTACCAACAGATAACTTCATGTGAGATCTCAGAAGACTACTGATATCAGCAGTATATAGCACGTTGGTTGCTTTCCTTTTTAGGGGAATCGCAGATTCCTTTCCATTATAGGCTTACAGTTTTACCCTTTTTGGGATGCAAAGAAAGAATCACGAGTATAAAGCATAGACGTATCATTCATACAAGTTGGACTCATAAAAAGTCAAGTGGAAATAAAATAATACATAAAAGACACAAAAACAGACACAATATTCTTGCATCAAGTTGTGTACGGTATAGGCCTATAAGCCCAAGCACAAGACCGCGGGTCCAGGCTAGTCTTTGCGCCGGGAACATTGCGATAATGAGACGGCAACCTTGTTAGTACGGTAAACCGTGAGGACCACAGCTTATGTACATCTACCTCCAACAGCCTATACAATTAAGTCGCTGGTTGAAAGGGACGAGGTTGTCAAGCGTTGCCTACAAGGCCACTAAGACTAGGTTGAATTTGCGTTGAGGAAATCCGGCTAGAGTTAAGACTCGGGCTTCGAGAGCGGGCTAGGCTTAGTAGCCTCAAGGCCACCTTAAGACTACGGCTTAATAAGACTCCTGTCGGGAAACTCGCCCTAGGAATCCGGGCTCTCTTTAACGTGTAGACACAAGGAATCCGATGACAGGAGGTTCTCTGTGATTATACAAAATCATCACTAATTAACATTATCATCAGTGATCATGATTATCGTATATTTTTGTGTAACCTTTGATCATCGCAATTTTGATTTGCTATTTGAGTCCTATTATTCACATGTTGATGTCCTTGACAATGGATATCATTTTGGTGACCTTGACAAATGGATATCATTTTGATATAGGCTTAAATCAGTAACGCAAACACAACCGCAAATAAAATTCCAGATAATAGCGGAGAGAAAAGTTTAAATAAAAATTCCCTTTAAAAGGGAAAGCCAGCCTCAATGTAGAAGAGGTCTTGTAATTAGTTTTGGTCAATGTGAAAGGCATTTTTAGGATCACGCTTACATCTACATGACAGTCCACCAAACCATCAACGATGAGAACATGCACACTGAAACAGCAGAAAACATTAATTCCTAATCTCATGTCAACTCTTTTAATTCATTACATGTACTCCAAATTGTTCTGGTCTGTTTGTTTTGTTGTTGTTGTTGTTGTTGTTGTCGTTGGTTTTTTTGTCTTTTCAGCTTTTTACCCACGATATCTCAATTTCCAATTTTGTAATACCAGAACTTACGAACTCAATATCTTCGCTTAGGAATGTCCGATTTCACTGCTTTCGATATATACACTGCCGGTTTGAGTTAACTTACATGTACATTTTATTTTAAAATAACTTAATTAATTCGCAATGTATAGTTTAAGCCTACTATATTATAATAGATAGTGGCCAGCACATTTATAAAGGACTGGTTACTCACTACAATCTTCACTCTTAAACTGTGTTTTTCTGAATGTGCTGATCATGTTGATTGCTAGTCGGAAACTCCTGCGAAGCTATGGACATGGCATCTTACATACTCCATTCTATAACAGTCTGCCTAGTGCCTTGTGTGTTTTCTCTTCAATCATTTTGTTGAATGTAATTTTATGAATCAAATAGTTATGTGTCATTTTATTTATAATAAAGAAGTTATTAAATTAATAAAGTAAGACAATTTATTTATCTATAAGTGCATGTCAAATGGGGTACATTGTTCAATACTATAGGCCTACATGCATAAATTATGCCCATATTATAGCTAGGCCCTAAAAACTTTATTTTGCATCGGATTTTTCCCGTTGAAAAGACAAAACTGATGTTTATGATAGCAACCATTTCATCAATAACATTTTGAGTCATTTTTATCCATAAAACGACACAGGATATGATAGATAACTACTTTCACATCAATATGGTCCATATGATCACAGATTGTTGAGAATCTGTGATATGATCCAGGGATATGATGAAGATTTTGATTCTATAGATCTGTTATCAACATGATATCACGCTGTTCAGTGGTCAAGGAGTAAGGACCCCCGGTCAAGGACACTGATATGACATCATAGGTGATATCAGATTTTCTTCTGCTGACCATATGATGCTATATATATTAACTATTATTGTTACATTTAGGCCTTTAAACTTTTAAAGTCATAATTAATTAGTTCAAACATAACTTTGGTAATACTCACTCGTTTTCGTTCGTTGAAACGGCAAAACATACTTACTTTTCCTAACAAATCGAATTAAAATATTTTTAAAAAAATTTAACCACAAAAAGTATAAAAAAAAATCATTCCAATACCACTAAAATATAATCTCTTGAGTAAACTGACCCCAAACCTGATACAGGTACCAGCCCCGAATGGGCTGGCGAAAAGTTAAAAATAAAGTTCCAAAATACATCAATACAATTCTTCCACATCACGCAAGATATTTTTGTAGTGTGTTTTCATACATAACATTTTAAAACGTTTGCATGACCTTTATATAACCCGACATTTAATGTTATTAAAAAGTTTTTACCAAAACCAAAAACCCAAAATATAACCTGTATAAAACGTTTTTAAAACGTTTTGTGTTTGCTGGGAACCTATAATATATTAAATGCTTAGCAATCCGAAAACAAAGTAACAAATAAAACATTCACAAAAGAAAACAAACCAATCACCCCCACACACATAAGAACAACAATATAGTCAAATATATTTAAATTTTCTTTATTATTTCCATAACTTGTTCATACATATATTCTGTATTATCTTATGGGTTTCCAACAATTGGCGTAAGTCTACGTGTTTAGTCTGTGTTTCGTTTAGTGCGGTGGATCAAAAAATAATTAACGAAGTTTGCCTTTAAGATAGCGAAAAGGGTCAAGGCAGATAGCACATCCAGGGCTTTCAGTTCGTATTTTAAACCAACCTCGGGAGCCAAAACACGACTGAATGCTCTCTGTCATCCAGTAGTTGTAAACAGAATTTTGGAAATAAATCTACTACTGGAACTTACTTTTTGCAACTTTGCTACGTTGCGTCTGAAACCACCAGACTTCATCAGGCAACTGACCCGCAGGACTGGCCCGGTCCCCGCACTCCGTGCATCCATGGGTATTCATGCTCGTCGAAAATTTCGCGAAATAGGGGGTGTTTCCAGATGAAGAAATGCGATTCGCGAAACACACAAAAAAGGGGTGTTTTTTCAAACCACGTGTTCGCGAAATTGAAAAAAAAGGGTATTTTCATGGAGCAGCCTACGTGTTTCTGTCAGAAAAGGGTATGTTAGAAATATCGTTCGCGTTTTAGCAAAAATAGGGGTACTGTCGAAGGGCAAACAATTCGCGAAATCGTTAAAAAAAAGGGGTGTTTTTCCCCTAAAAACTTCGCGAAATGAGATGCAAAAGGGGGTGTTTTTAAAGTTCACCGACAAGCATGAATACCCGCGGATGCACGGAGTGCGGGGACCGGGAGGACTGGTCATTCAATTAAAAAACGTGGAAGCCGTTATTCATGATCAGGAGGAACAGTGGCATAGGAGAGGCATAGAAGAAGTCATCGGGTAGCGTATTGAGCAACCATAAACAAAAGAGGGTTTCCGCTTCTTATCTCATGCATGGGACATGACCTTCACAACGATACTTAGCTGTCTATCATGTGACCAGTCCAGTGGGTCAGTTGCCTGATGAAGTCTGGTAGTTCTAGACGCAACGTAGCAAATTTGTTGCAAAAAGGAAGTTCCAGTACATGTAGTAGATTTATTTTATGATATCTCAATGTTTGGGAGGATTTTAGATATCGATTTTTCATTTTAATATTACAAATCTGTTTAATGGATGTATGATGCAGTGGTTCATGTTGCCCTATATATATCAAAGCTATTATTACACAATACTCTGACCTAGGCCTATATTCATGATATTGTACCTTTATAGTTTGACCTACATAATTTTGAAAAATAAGTTGACTGTATTTTTGTGCAATGAATCGCCCCATATACGACGAATCGTACGACTGAATTTGTGTCAACATTGTCAAGGTATAGAGAGAGAGTTTTTCAAATTTTATAAGTTTATAATGATAATAATAAGTGCTATACCATTAAAAACACCACCCTAAATATTATAATCTAATGTTAGGATTTATTTATAGCAAAATAAGATTTACTTTAAATGCCCATTCAGTGATTTGCTCATCTGGAGGATCGTAAAAAAGTCATCAAAATTTGGATTTTGGCACCTTTGTTAGTGTCATAGATGTGTTAACATAGGCTGCCAGTAGTTAAGCCGAAAGCCATGTATTAAAGACAAAATAAGACATTTTACATGAATCTGTAATTTCTCTTCTTATGTAGAGGTATTAGCTACGTGTTTTGAATGGGGCTTCAGGAAATGAGTGTCTCGTACAATTTCTTTTTTCACGAAACTCAAACCAGGAACCAACAATCAGTGGTGGTACCAAGAATTTTTCGGGGGGGGCAAAGTGAATTTCAGGATAGGGGGGAATTAACACATTTTGCAGAAAGTGCATGGTAATTCGTATAATTTTGGGTTTTTGCCCATCATGTACTTTTAGTGTCAATGAGGTAAACGTAAAACCGTACGATTGTTTTGGACTTTCTCTCACATCCTGGGAGGATTGAATACCACCCAAAATTAAATTCCAAAAAGGTGAAATCATTTTATAAAACTTGTCGCAAATTGGTGGTACATGTTGCTATGGGGCCTAAACTGATTTAATAAGGGTTCGCAAGTTCTCCGTTACCCTTGAAATTACACAATTAAAAATCTGCGTTCGGTCACAATGGCTCATGCAAGAAAAGATGCAGTTTTGAAAGTTGTACTTTGGTCAACTAAACTCTCAAAATGCAACAGGCCTGACTTACTGTAGATTACATTTACATTACATTACATTACATTACATTACATTACATTACATTACATTACATTACATTACATTACATTACATTACATTACATTACTTGACCTACATTACATAACATTACATTACATATTACATTGCATAACATTACTTTGTCATGCTAGAGTTGAATGAACCAAAACCCAAATTTCCAAGAAGGGAAACTGTTATTACGTGATGAGCCATTGTGACCAAACGCAACGAAATGTGACATTGTAAATTGGGCAAGGTGAGAAAAACACAATAAGTTATCAATAATTTGTTAATTTCACAAATGAACCCAATTGTGTGCATTGGTCTTCACTTAGAACCCATCTGGCGATATAACAAAATCACTGAAAAGGTACCTCAAAACAGTGGTACATCAACCTTTAACAAGGAATAGAACCCCTTCAGGGCTGCACTCATAGGATCACAAGTTGTGTCTTGAGTTCGAATCGCAGGCGTAATTACATTTTCTCCGGCATAACCCTGTTTCCTCCGCTTTCAAAACAATGTTATGACGAAACTGTTAAAACCTAGATTCACTTTTAACCAACTTGAGCATAATTCCCCTAAACCCATAATGTTCAAGTTAATAAAATAATATGCCATGATCTATAGTATCAAAAGCTTTCGACAAGTTTAATAATATTCCAACTGTATTTTCACGTTTTCTATTGCATTACACACTTTAAACTTGATTGACAGCCTCATCCCCCACTTTATCCCATTAAAATGCAACATGCAATGGTATCAGGTGAAAGTTCATATTTTGCTCATTAACATATTGAAATTAGGCGTTCCAAACTGGTATATTTCCGGAGAAATTATCAAAAATCTGTTGAAATAGTCTTGACTGTGGTATATCCGGGGGTATATCACGTTTGAGACTAATTCAACAGCTTTTTGATGATAACTTCGGAAATTCCTAATCCCAATTACTTTGACAAGTTTGACATTAGCAACAATGAGTTCTACCATCAACAAGCCATTATTTACCATAACAATGCCGCACTACAATATGCAGACTATTGTTCTCATTTAGGAACCAAAGGCCTCACACAGTATTGTTACTGTGCATTCATCCACTGTTTGCTTTGTAATGGTGCATCCAACTGAAATTATAATAGCATCACAACCCATTGCAATATCGCACAGGTAAATCAGAAACATATGTTTGTGGACTTAAACACGGTTTGGAAATAAGATTATTAAGATTGTCTTATATCAGCGGTTGTTTTTTGCATGTTGTAACTATATTTCATATTTTATAGAAAAAATAATAATGTGCCAATCACTCGTTTCTCACGATATGTGAACTTAAAGTTCCTATCAGAATATTTAACATTTTAATAAAATATAAAAGAATTAAAAATCGCTTATTGCTCTACAAACTATTGAACTAATGTACCTAGACTTATCATGGATA
The DNA here is from genome assembly GCF_039555335.1 of Amphiura filiformis. Taxonomy (NCBI): domain Eukaryota; kingdom Metazoa; phylum Echinodermata; class Ophiuroidea; order Amphilepidida; family Amphiuridae; genus Amphiura; species Amphiura filiformis. The sequence goes on along the minus strand of NC_092632.1, from coordinate 73,014,300 downwards.
AATTATTTAACATCAATCTAAATACGACATAACTGGTATAAAAATAAAATGAAGACAAGTGTAAGGTAAGAAACGACTGTGACTGTTCCTGAGTTGGTGGTTGGTGCCGGTGGGTTGGTTGGTGGACTGTAGTTGAACCAATCCTCATCGAACCCATTCTCTGCGACAATTCTGGCGTAGACCTTAGACGATTCTTTGGGTTCTCGCTTCCTGTCCGGATCACTGAAGTCTACATAATGCATACCAAATCGCTCTGTGTAGCCGGCAGCCCATTCAAAGTTGTCCATCAACGACCATGCCGTGTACCCTTTAACGTCAGCACCGTCATTAATAGCTAAAGGAAGATTATAAAAGGGGAAAATAAACATAAAGAATATCACGCTAATATCGAGATATTACACCATGCACTTATTTAATAAATACATGTCAGTAAAGTTAACATCATCATGACCATTCATGTCATTAACACAGTCACAAAATGTCGCGCATAAGTATTCAGTTTGAAAAAATAGTTACGAACCGGCTTTGCTTTATAAATTATAACATGTATTTTAATGGTAATGTATAAACACGGGTAACTTAACTCTAAATGTTTTAAAAAACAGCATAATAGGATGAAATGTGGAAGAACACATTAGTCGGTATGTAAACAAAATCATACAACATTATCAACGTGGTCAGCTAGTTTCCAATCTGCTTTTAAAAGGCAACGCTTAATCTATCTTTTGAAATGGTTGTCCAATTTCAATAGGGTTTTCTGCAAAATGTAGGTTTGAAAATATGAAACTGAAAATTGTACATGGCTGACTTCAGACTGATTTTGCTTGATCACACAACATAATTGACATGTATCTCACGCACAGAAAGACCAAAGAGCCAAAAGTGCATTATGTGTCCTTCTCATAGGGCTACAATGAGAACCATGTAGTAGTACTTTTTACACTTTTATTTCGCATTTTGAAGGAAAAAAATCCCAAAATATAGCATCACCTTGACACCTTCATCAGCCCAACTAGTTTGATAATCGTTATTTTTGACTCATAACTGTGCACATCTTGAACGTAAATCTAGTTTTAGTCTTACCTTTGAGGACTTCGTTGATATAGGCTTGGTAGTAGTTGATTCTCTCGACGTCGTTCAACTCGTACACATCTTTTGTAGAAATGCCGTTTTCTGTCACATAGATTGGTGTTTGGTACTCTTTATCAATCCAATTCAGCAGCCGACGAATACCCCAAGGGCAAACCTTGAGCCAACTTGATCCTGAAGCTGGCCATTTTCGTCTTTGTAGACACCTACATCTTGGTCGTTGTAATAACTGGCAGTGTCTGATATAGTCTCTTCAACATCAAATCCATAAGCGGTTGTGTAATGATTGAGTCCAAAAAAGTCTCCGGTACCTTTAATGAAAGCCTTTTCATCTTCTGTGAACTCTGGAAGACGAGATTCGCTATAGCCTTGTTCTGCACTTTTGTAGGCAACTTTAGTCTTCATGACCTCGGGATAGTCTCCATTGATATAAATTGGGTGGGCAAACCAACCTAGACCAAACTGTAATGAGCGATCTGCTGCTTCTACATCTGCAGAATCACTGCGGTTGAGAGGTTCTATGAAATCAGAATTAAGAGTGATGCCAATTTCGCCTTCTTGCTTTGCGCGGTAGTTATCATCATAAGTATGCCAAGCATGTGCGTGACTCTTGATCATATTGTGCGAAACCACATAGACTGTCGTACCAGCTTCGCAAACTCCAGGCGCAAACCCACCACAGCCGTAACCCAACATGGTAACAATCCAAGGTTCGTTGAAGGTAATCCATAATTTGGCTCGGTCACCAAAGTTCTTGAAGCAATAGTCGGCATAATTTTGAAATGTTCCACAATAGATTCATTTGCCCAACCACCGTCATCCTCAAGTGCTTGAGGAAGATCCCAATGATAGAGTGTGACCATTGGTGAAATGTCATTGGCAACAAGGTCATCAATTAGAGCATTGTAGTAGCGAAGACCATCTGCGCTAGGGTTGTTCAGTGTGCCATCTGGTAAAAGCCTTGGCCATGACAGGGAGAAGCGGTAGTATTTCAAACCCATGTCGACCATCAACTGGACGTCTTGTTTGTAACTGTAATATGGGAAACAATTTTATCACTGATGGTTAGAATTCATGTTGTTTTAAGTATTGATAATAGCTAGTCAGATTGATGAACTAATTTTACTTAGAGATTTTTCGAGGGTGTGGTGGGCAGTGAACAAAATTAATACAGTGTCCTAGGGGGCTAAATCGGGAACCCTTAACATAGGCATTGTATTGCTGGTTTATGGGACGGCGCAGGACTCATAAGGCAGCTCAATCCTTCCCGATTCACTCTGATTACGCACATAATTTTTGCTGTAGTTTGTACAAGTACTAGTTTGCTGTATTGCTTGAGTTTGGAAATATAGAATTGGAAATGATCATGACTGGGCTTTTCCAGTTGAATTTAACACCTCTATGGAAGACATGGTCTAATCTCACACACAAGGGGCGTAGATGAAGTCACTCATTCAGGTAACCTAAAAGTCAGACTCCCTGTGTGGAAGATTAAGGTCATGTCTTCCACAGGGGGTATATTGATTTCAACTGGAATATCCCATTCTGATTGGAATAGCTTTTGAAATAACGGGACTCGGAGCGAACGGCAACAACCATAAATAAAATGGCAACAGCATTTACTACCGCTCTTTTTTCCGCTTTGTCATCTACATCGAGAAAAGTACCAAATACTGATTTTTACATTTTTGTCGAATCTCATGGCAGAAAAACCTTGTTAAAAACTTTATATTCTCTTACTTGTTATATGAATCGCATGCCACATCCCCATTGTCATCATTGGCAATTTTTCCAGGTGTATGTGTGAATTTGTCCCATATACTTTCTCCTTTGCCTCCAACATCCCAGGCGCCTTCAATTTGATATGAAGAAGTAGCAGAGCTCCAGATGAAATCCTCGGGAAACTTGTCGAACATGAAAGCGTCTCTCTCTGGATCGTTGAAGACATCTGGGTAGATGTATACAGGGTCATCTGTGGCAAAAACAAGCGCTAACTGCAGAGAAATCAAACATAACGTAAGAGGCAAAGACGAGACCATCTTGGTATCGTGGAAAGGTACAGTGATGTGAATAGTACATTCGAGTTGAACCCAACTTGTCGTAAAACTAGGGCAACGCCAATGAACCGTGATCAAGCAGTAAATCCGGGGGAGACGCTACTAATATGACTATACCCTACAGTGGCGTAACTAGGGTTGGTAGCACCCGGGCAAGAAACAAAATTTGGCGCCCCTCCCCCCTCGCCCGAGAATTTTCAATTGTTGAAGCAATTGCGCGCGAGCGCGTGAAATTTAGGACAAATAAGGCCTACCACTAATTAATTTTGGTTACTAGAAGTTAAATATCGGTCTTAAAATGATCTTTCAATTGAATTTGTGCTGAAATGCGTGTGAAGCGCGCGAAAATTTTGACTTGGAGGGGCGCAAAATTGATGCAGAATTGGTCAATTTGGCGCCTCCCTAAGGGTGGCGCCCGGGCCACGTTGCCCCCCTGCCCCATAGTTACGTCACTGATACCCTATGTTTTACCGAACTGTGTATTTGGTCAGGAAACACACCAAAAAGGGAAATAAAAAAGAGGTAAGGAGAACGGAAGAGAGTGATAAGCACCGGGGATAAGCAGAGCGAGAGAGTGACAAGGTATAGGCTTAGGGAAGAACTAGTAAAGGAAATGAAAGGAATGATAGATATTAATGTAATAATAATTATTGTAGAAAATAAACAGCACTAGGCAGCCATTCCATGATGTCAAAGCCTTTATGTGTTACGTAATTAAAACGTCCAATCAGATGTATTTCACACCTGCCAAACACAAGTTCGAATCTTCACTCTCATGAATATTGATTGGCAACATTGTCTAATACGTCAGCACTCTAATTGGAAACAATAGATGAATAGATACTGCATACCGTTGCTTACGACAGTCTTGCATTCCAGCACATGGGACATGTGAATTGAAACTGTCGTAAGTGACACTTACGATCTTTATATATTTGATTATTTTAAAATTATCTTTTTGTTTAAAGATTATTTCCAGACATCCAGGCCTACCTAATTTAATAAGGTCTCAACTTCTATTATACATTCAAATACAAGGTGTCCCAGAATGATTTATACCGTGTTTGAACAAAATGTCAAAAATATATAGTCAACAGTGTATCTAATCTAATGTTGATATATATAGTCAACAGTGTATCTAAATGTCAAACATAGTCAACAGTGTATCTAATAAGTGCAATACAATGCCACACATGTCTCCTACTTATTCTGTGACTTTCATGGAAATAGCTTGATTCGTTTTCACGTGGCATTGCTATTACTGAAAATGGACGAAAACTGTGTGTGTGTAATTTACAGTGCAGAGGCATCATAACACATGGATCCTTTATCACTATCGTCCAGCCGCAATATATTGGAGAAATCCTACATTCTTTTATTTGAAATACACCAAATTTGGCACAGATGTAGAGCTTACAATGCTAAATAATTCTTGATATGAGATTAATTGAAAAATTTCAATATGACATCAGGTATTTAGGTTGAAAAACGTACTTTTTATGTGATTTTTACCCCAATTTTTACCCAAAAATGTCATTATTACAGAGGATATAACTTCCTCACGGATCCTCCGCAGTAAATTTTAATCTTCTTTGTCACGTAGCTGTGGGTTTGCCAATATGGTCTATTGCCAGTTGGTCTAATACCATTTCGTCTAATTCCTGTTTAGTCTATATTCAATTGGTCTATTACCAGAAAGGCTAATTGCCACTTAGTCTAATAATCATATAGTCTAATGGCCATTTAGTCTAATATTGTTTGGTCTAATAACCATTATGTCTACTAACCATATAGTCTAATAACCATTTGGTCTAATATTTCTTAAATAACCATTTGGTCTAATAACCGTTTGGTCTAATAACCGTTAGGTCTAATACTCGTATGGTCTAAAAATCGGTTAGTCTAATACCATTTTCGTCTATTTATTATTAAACTAAATGCTTGTAAGACTAAATGGTTTGTAGACCAAATGGGTATTAGACCAAATGGCTATTAGACCTATTGGTTATAGACCAAATGGGTATTAGACTAAATGGTTGTTAGACTAAATGGTTTTAGACTTATTGATTATTAGACTAAATGGTTATCGGACCTAATGGTTATTAGACCAAATGGTTAAAGGACCAAATGATTAGTGGACGTAGTGGTTATAGACCAAATGGGTTTAGACGAAATGGATGTAGACGAACTGGATATTAGACCAAATGGTATTAGACCAAATGGCAAATCCCCGCCAATATACTGTGGACATAAATGAATGCTGTGACACTAAGGACGAACCTTATATACACTTTTATGAAAAATCCATCTCTGCCGGCATTTCAAATGATGAAACTCACACATCACAATAATTGGCTTCAAAACTGCCACCAAAGCGTAGCAAATCCTTTATTCCATACAAGGATTGCTTCGTAACATCTTAAATAAACGATAGATATCGACTATTTAGTAGAAGTAAAAACAGGACACAACAATATACTGCATAACATTTTCCAAATAACTTTGTGCTGAACGGTTAGTAATGTTACCGATTTTTATAATAGGTTGCTGTCAAAACTTGGCATTCACCATTTTTACACAATCCTCCCTAACTTCTACTAGAACGTCCAAGTTTTAAAATCTAAAAAATCTGAGAAAGCGAAATATATGTAAAGCTTAAAAATGCAAAATCTTTCCAGGTATAAATCATTCTGGGACACCCTGTACCTACTGAACTATACCCTCATGTACATGGTTTGGCGTTATGAATGAATACATAATTGAATTTAATCACAAACTCTTGGTTTACGCCACAAAGTCTTTACTTAATGTAATGCATCATTGCACATTTAGGAAATGTTGCCGGTTGGCGCTGTTGACCATAGTGCAGTTATACTGCAAAGCAAACATGATTCGACCTTTGCAGTACTTAAGCCTGGTTAACAGGAAACTATTCCAGCAAAATCAATCGATAAAGTCTAGTCTATCCGCCACATTGAATTGTGCACTGCACTTATGCCCAAATATGCACTGACCAAAATTATGGACAGATATGAGAGCTGTTTTTGCTGTTATCTGTCATTTACATATCAGGGAGGTACGAATATTTGCAGATGCCCCACATACTCAGTTTTTAGCCTACATGTAATGTATACATTATTCTTGATTGACATCAAGTACAAAAAATATCCGTCAAGTGGTTCAGCTTTAATGCCCTTCGGAAGAGAGTGGTCTACAAGTGAGTGATAGTCACAAAAAAGTTGCATTCGATTTACACAGGGAATTTTGCAGGCCATGTCGTGCCCTACTTGCTAAAACACCAAAGCGCAAATATTTCCAAATATCTAAATTAGCTAAAAATGTAGGATATGTTACAAAACTATATTTCTTAGAATTTCAGAGAGTACAATAAATATTGGCCAGTTATTTTTCACACAGTGACGTTAACTAGGAAATGCCCTATACCTCTAACATACACTGTTTGTAGAGGTCACACCTCAATGGTGATAGCACTGTGTATTGTGTATAGAATGAACAGTAACTGCAATATGCATGTTTGAGGTCTGCAAGGTACGGTTTCTGAGGCATGGGTCAACGGTCAGATTGTATCAGATTCCCGGATGAAATTCGGAAATTCCGGTAGCAGCTGGCACGAAAGGTATATATTTTGGATTCGCCGTAAACACTGGTACCAGCAAATATGTGTTTTAAAACGTTATAAAGGTGTTATAAACGTGTTTTGGTTTTGGTCAAAACGTTTTGAGAACGTTTTTAGAAGTTTTATATGAAAAACACCACAACAACATTTTAAAATGTTGCCAAAATTTTATTGCAAAATATTTTTTGACAAACATTTTTGCAAGTGTTCAAAAATGTTTTCTGAATGATATTAAAACGTTTTATACCCTTTATATAACCTGACATGTAAACGTTTTCTGTAAAACGTTTTGTGTTTGTTTATATAAAGCATACAATGAAGAAAAGGTCACACAGCTAGTTCCACTGCTCTGCGATGACACGGTGATTAAAGCCATAAAATAATTCTAGCAATATCTTTATATTGTTATTATTCCACAAATATGACAAATAATAATAATTAATAATAATATTTTTTACGTTTTAAAAATATGGGTCAAAAAGATTAAAACTCGGAGGGAGCAGTCGAGATCGCGAGAGTTATTGATAAGGAGGAGGTACGTATCAAGCGATGGATAAAGGAATCCATATGGATCAGGAGGAGAGGAATGAATAACACTATGAACCGAGACGAGGGCACCTACAACCTGAGCAATTTCTACAACCCTCTGCTACAAAGCGACTCAAGGACTGGCAACACTAGGTCGTACAGTAGCAGAGCTTCACAACTCTGAAGAAATCCGACTGAATAAGACGGATGAAACGTCAGTAGGTGAGTTTTTACCATCATTTCACCACAAATATTTTGGTTTTGTAAAAACAATCTGTAAGAACTGATGGTTATCACTTGAATCATTTCAGTTTGTAAAACTGTAGGGTTCTGAATAGGAAAGCCAAGAAATTTCATTGTTTCTTTGATTTAAGATGGTTCTGCATTCCAACATAACTGGAAATACGCCTAAACTTACTACAATAGCAAATAATTTGAAATAAACAGCTATTTCTATTGTTGTGTTTTCGAAAACTGTTAAAGTGCTGTAGGGCTGGGCGTAAACAACAAATATCACTACCGAATAACAACATAACAAATACGGTATTACAGCATACATTATTTTAATATTGCCGGTTAAGAATGAGAACGATTTCGATACATTTTATAAACCATGAGATGTGATTTCTTTAACTGAGTTTTTACCAACTAACTTACTACTGTTAAGTGCTTTTAGAAACATATCTATGTGAAGCAGTAGCTTAAAGCCATATTATAACATTTACTGAGGAGAACGCCCTCAAAAAATTTTAAATTGTGTTTTTTACACGATTGTAATGTACTTTAGTAAACAAAGATACTCTGCAAAAACCAAGACTTTAGGTGCTGTAGTTTTGTCAAAATCCGAGATTTTGAATAAAACGCTGGAACCGTCGTTTTATTATTACGATGGAAATATTAGTCGAACACGTAACCATAAACACAGTTCGTGCACGGCGTGCGGGCGGGACACATACACCCCCACACACCCCCACACACACCCCTACCCCCACACACACCCGAAAGTCGTACCGTATTACATTCGCTGGAGTAACATGTATTGGCGCGATGGCGCTAGTAGTAAACATGGTAAATTCCAATTTTCTTTGCTTCACCTCACTTGTTCGGCTTGAAATTAAAAGGGGACATATCTGACAGTAAAAGATAACATTTTATGGAAAATAAATACTTATCTATTTTTACAGAAATGTTATAACATGGCTTTAAATACTATAAGTAGCGTAGCCCATAGTTAAAGAGGTACCCTTTTCAATTCCAGGTGGAGGCAAATAATTAAAAAAATACACCGGCAAATGACTAATCTTAATTCACATCTCAGACGAAGTCAGAAGTCTTGAAGCTTAACTTCCAAAATGTACTTGTTTGGTTTTTGAAACCCTTGTTTTTAACTCTTATCTAGTCAATCATTCTGTTTAACATTGCAACTAAAACATAACAATTTAATACTATGAACAAAAACCCTGTTAGTAATATAGGTAATTTTAAAACAACACTGAATTAAATACGACATAACTGATATAAAAATAAACTTGTAAAAAGTGTAAGGTAAGAAACAACTGTCACTGTTCCTGCTGATTTGAACCAATCCTCGTCAAAACCATTCTCTGCGACGATTCTTGCATAGACCATGGAAGAAAGAGATAAGAAGGAACCACAACGAACGCATTCACTTTGTCCACTCCCTTTACCGACATTTAGTTGACATTGTTATTCATGAGGATTTACTTTGGTCAATACCCCGCGTTAAATAGGTGATTGGTATTGTATTCCATGTATTTGCATGTCTTCTGGAGCGTGTGTGAAGGATGATTTGAACTAATGACCTTCCGTGCAAGCACCCTATAGGATTTTCTTTGGTGACGTGATCATCGGTCATTGATGGCCTACATCTTTTCTTCCATTTTGCCCAATTTTTCCGAACTTTGATGACTTTTTTCTCAGAGTTGGCAGTCTTTGGCACTGAAACGAGTTAGCTAGTTACGATTATACACATATAAACTATTAAATTAAACAGGTTTTATGTACCGGACTCAACCGGAACATTGTGCATTATTTAAGAACATTTTACATCTATTTTTCATCGAAAAAGTCACCAAAATCTCACCTTATTTGCTAAAGATGAAACTCAGCAAAAAAACGGCCGATTTTGATTACCTTTTCGATGTTTTATAGGACATTTTCTACACAACACGATCAAGAAAACAGTTTGACTGTAGATCCCAAAACAAAGCTACTATACATGTTCAGAGCATCAGTGAAATTCCATAATCTTACTTCTGGGTAGCGTTTGTTTGTTCGTGGATGGGTTTGTTATAAATTTTTCCAGTAATGATTTTGCCAAGCATCGATCGCGGTAAATGGATCATACATGAAAGTAAGTACCATTGATAGCTTTTCTTTTCATGCGTCAATAGATAAGCGGATTAAAACTTGGCCGATCGAAGTCGTTGTGGTTCCTTCTCATCTCTTTCTTCCATGCATAGACCTTGGACGATTCTTTGGGTTCTCGCTTCCTGTCCGGATCACTGAAGTTTACGTAATGCATACCAAATCGCTCGGTGTAGCCGGCAGCCCATTCAAAGTTGTCCATCAATGACCATGCAGTATAGCCTCTTACGTCAGCTCCATCGTCAATGGCTGAAAGAAGGTTGTAAAAATACAAGAGGTTAAATTAAAAGAGATTGAAAACATAAAAAGGTGAAAAAGGAACCTATGTTACGTACGACAAAGTTTAATTATTTATTTATTTATTTATTTATTTATTTATTTATTTATTTATTTATTTATTTATTTATTTATTTATTTATTTATTTATTTATTTATTTATTTATTTATTTATTTATTTATTTTTTTTTTTTATTTTTTTTTTTTATACAAAAGGCCAGGTGATACCCAATAGCGTTGAAAACTAAATTAAATGGTGCCCTGAAATAAAAGTAGATTTTATTTTTGACATAACATCATCAACATGTTCAATAATTGCGTTTATAAACAAAATATACAGACAGGTTCCTGACAGGTGAGCGAATACTTGGGCATTAACGACCGCGCCAAGGAATTTTATATGGCATTTATTATTTTATTTATGCATAGGTCTTGCGGTTCTTGATCCAAAAATATATCAAAACGCTTTGGGCATTTTCCCCCTCCCGAAAAAAAACGTGCACATGTAGCGGGGAATGACAGCCCTTATACAGCCTTGGGATACCCATACCATCCATGTTGTGTGCCAGCTTTATTATTTTGTCTAAATATTGAAGTGCAAACACTGTCATGCTCTCCTCTAACATGTCAAATGCATCTTAAGTTAATATAGATGCGCATATTTCAACAGAACTTTATGTTATTTGTTTCCACAGTCTACTTGATAAATTACTGTTGTGAACAAATTTGCTAACCTTTCAGGACTTCATTGATGTAGGCTTGGTAATAATTGATTCTGTCGACATCGTTCAATTCGTAAACATCTTTTGTAGAAATACCGTTTTCTGTCACATAGATTGGTACTTGGTACTCCTGATCAAGCCAATTCAGCAGCCGACGAATTCCCCAAGGACAAACCTGGAGCCAACTTGATCCTGATCCTGGCCATTGTGAATCTTTAAAAGAACCTACATTCTGGTCGTTGTAATAACTCGGATTGTCTGATACTGTCTCTTCAACATCAAAAGCATAGCTGGTTGTGTAATGATTGAGTCCAAAAAAGTCCCCGGTACCTTTATTGAAAGCTTTTTCCTCTTCAGTGAACTCTGGAAGACGAGACTCGCTAAAGCCTTGTTGTGAGCTTTTTTCGGCAATTCTAGTCTTCATAACCTCGGGATAGTCTCCGTTGACGTAAATGGCGTGGCCAAACCAACCTGGACCAAATTGTAATGACCTTTCTGCTGCCTCTACATCTGCGGGATCACTGCGGTTATAAGGTTCCAAAAAATCAGAATTGAGGGTGATGCCAATTTGTCCATTTTGCTCTGTGCGGTAGTCATCATCATAAGTATGCCAAGCGTGTGCGTGACTCTTGATTATGTTATGTGACACCACGTATGTTGTTGTACCATCTTCGCAAACTCCAGGCGCAAATCCACCACAGCCGTAACCCAACATAGAAACAATCCAAGGTTCGTTGAAGGTAATCCATAATTTGGCTCGGTCACCAAAGTTTTTGAAAGAATAGTCAGCATAATCTTTGAAATGTGCTACGATGGAATCATTTGCCCAACCACCGACATCTTGCAAAGCTTGAGGAAGATCCCAATGATAGAGTGTGACCATTGGTGAAATGCCATTGGCAACAAGTTCATCAATTAGAGCATTGTAGTAGCGAAGACCATCTGCGCTAGGGTTGTTCAGTGTGCCATCTGGTAAAAGCCTGGGCCATGACAGGGAGAAGCGGTAATATTTCAAACCCATGTCGACCATCAACTGGACGTCTTGTTTGTAACTGTAATATAGGAAAGAGTACAAAATACAAGAATGAAATTAGATTTAATTTGTTTTAAGTTCTACAATTTGTCTTAAGTGGAACCCCGTTTGAAAGAAGAAAGAACTATTATTCGTCGATTTCAAATTATGATTTAGTAAATTATAACTTTCAATCCGTGCGTGAATGAAAGAAAAATAATTATCATGTTCGAAATTAAGTACTAACAATATTTATCAAATAATACTCTAAAAACGGAGGAACCCTGCTTTCAAACTTCAGAAAATATGATCCAAAATTCTTACTTGTTATATGAATCGCATGCTATATCCCCATTGTCATTATTGGCAATATTTCCTGGTGTATGGGTGCGAACATCCCATATACTTTCTCCTTTGCCTCCTACATCCCAGGCGCCTTCAATCTGATACGAAGAGGTAGCAGAGCTCCAGATGAAATCGTCGGGAAACTTGCCGAACATGAAAGCGTCTCTTTCTGGATCGTTGAAGACATCTTTGTAGATGTATACAGGGTCCTCTGCGGCAAAAACGAGCGCTAGCTGCACAGAAATCAAACATAACGTAAGAAGCAAAGACGAGTCCATCTTGGTATCGTGGAAAGGTACTTCGATATGAAAAGTACGAGTTAAACAGAAGTTGCCACAGAACTCATGATATAAAACGTGATATAACGGCAAATCCGGGGGAGACACTACCGCAGTTTCGTCAAACTCTGTATTGATTATCGAAAACATTGCAAATAAAGTGATTTGTTTGGATTCGTATGCATTTTTTTGAACTTGCAAGAATGTACGTATCCCTCTTTTATAAATGGATCAGTGCTTTTATGTCTAAAATATTTGAAATAAAATAATAGTTTTTTGATAAGATGAATTCAAATTTTAGGGTGACCCCACATAATTAATGTATTCCCCGTTATGAATCCCTATCAAAGAATAAACATTAATGACAGTTTAGTCTAGTTATCTTTTGTTTGCTTGAGTGTCTTTGATTACAGTAGTTGATGAGGTATATAGTGGGCGTTTCCATCGATGGTGTGTTGGGGTAACACGCTTGGAGTAGGCGTTGCCTCAAAACTTATGTAAGATTTTAAATACTGAAGACGTGGTGCACACAACACGTATTCTTTAAAGTTAGGCAACAATTGGAAGCTTGTTACGCATGTTGAGAATGAATATTGTATAGGCTACATTCTTGAAAAACTGTACACAAATACATATAGAATATAGAACTTATTAATGTGTTAAAATGATTGACACTCTTCACATTGAGCAGTTTAGGTTGTAACCAGCCTGGTCGTTTCTGGGGAATGGGACAAGATACCGGTTGAGGAGAATCGTGTTCTGCTTTGAGGAAAGAATGTCCAAAGAGGACTAATGTAAGATTATTTTCCACCTTCCTAACCCTGTTACGAACATGCTTCTCCAAAGGAGGCATCTTTCCCTGTCATTTTGTAACACCGTTGCTACATTTTGTTTGCAATGATTAGGAACAAGAAAATACAATATTGAATTTGGAAGGGGTTGTCTTTTTCAATAAACATTACTTAAACTTATGGTGGCTAATCATGTTAACCCAGATTGTAGACAAAATATCACAATGAACATCTTTTAGTACACCCTGTATGTAAACACGAACAAACATATACACGTAAGACAGAATGATAAGACCCCTAGATAAATCTTAAGACTCCTACATCTGAGAACGGTTGTTGGTGTGATACAATAATCATTTTACTAAGCTGCGACAAACCAGACATGGCGGGTTTTCAAAGGGCCAGCGTCTTTTCGCTCCTTGTTCTTGTAGCTATTTTCGCTAACCAACAACTAACAGAAGCAGCTGATCCAGAATTTTCCTATCCAGAAGTTTTCAATGATCCAGAACGAGATATGATAATGGCTGGAAAATTTCCAAAAGATTTTGCTTGGGGCTCGGCAACTTCTGCCTACCAGATAGAAGGTGGGTGGGACGCGGATGGCAAAGGAGAAAGCATCTGGGACACTTTTTCTCAAGGCTGTAGATGTTATGCCTGTCAAACAGGTAATATGGCCTGCGATAGTTATAACAAAATCGCAGACGATGTCGCCGTTTTGAAAGAACTAGGTGTTTCTCACTATCGATTTTCCTTATCGTGGCCACGTATTATGCCGACTGGAGAAGGAGATGTCAACGAAGCTGGCCTTCAATATTATGACGATCTAATTGACGCCCTTCTGGAAGCAGGAATCGAACCAGTAGTTACTCTCTATCACTGGGATTTGCCACAACATTTACAAGATGCGTATGGTGGCTGGCAGAATGATACTGTGGCTGGATTGTTCAATACATATGCAGACATATGTTTTGCTCGTTATGCCGACAGAGTCAGTATTTGGATAACTTTCAACGAACCTTACGTCGTTTGCTGGTTAGGTTATGGCATTAATGTTTTTGCACCAGGCATCTATGATCCAGGTTACGGTGCATATCGAGCAGCTCATACTATTATCAAATCCCACGCTATGGCTTACAATACGTACCAGGCTAAATACAAGGCGCAGTATGGTGGTTTGGTGTCCATCACTCTGAGTACAGATTATGGAATGCCCGACAATCCAGACAATCCTGATGATGTTGAAGCAGCTATTCGTTACATGCAATTCACTGCCGGATGGTGAGTTCAGCCTCAATTTATTAATGCAAATGTAATCTTTAATCGAAAATAATTGATTTTAGGTTATTATTTCCATGTATAATACTTTTGCTGATCTCAATGTAAATTCTCAAGCTGAGCTTTTCTTCAATATTTTCTTTTAAAAAAAGGAAGTCACCATTGTCATGATTATCAACTAACTAAGCTAGGAGTGCTCATGCGGTGATGCAGTTATCAATCTGAATCTCAGAGGAACCGAAAGGGGTTCGGATGGTGATTTTTCACGTATTTTTTGTGGGACCTGAGAGCACATCAGACATATCGAATTATATTTTGAATACGAGGAATGCCCTTCTGATATCAAATAATATTGGTCTCTATAGAGACCAAAATTAGAATACAAATGTTATATTTCCTTCTCCTCGTGTACATTTGTCCTGATCAATCATTCTCACATTTAGCGAATTTTGCCTACCCCTTGCAAAATTGCGTCCAATTTATGCCACTTTATTATGACATTATGGTCAGTGAAAACGTTACAGAAAGGAAAACTATATTTTCCAGCTTCGTGAATGAGTCATCATTGTAATTAATCGAATGTTTCGATATATTTGCCCATGATGACTGCAGGTTTGCCCATCCAATCTTGAAGAACGGAGACTACCCCGACATGATGAAATGGAAAGTTGGAAACAAGAGTCTTGCCCAAGGATTAAGTGAATCCCGACTGCCTACATTTACAGCAGAAGAGAAAGCCATGATTAAAGGAACCGGGGATTTCTTTGGTCTCAATGCGTATACTTCAACAGTTGTTAAGGACAAACCCAATGCCAATTCCGATCAAAATTACGAGGCAGATCAAGTAAGATATTTTTACAATTAAATGTAAACAAATATACGGTACTCTGATAATAAGAAGCCTATCCCGCGAATCAAAATAACAAAGGACTTGTAGCAAATTAACTTCAAACATGATTGTAAAAATATGACGCTCTATATTGTGTATGAATCACCTTTACCCGGGTAAAGAGTAAAGAAATGACACTTAAAGCTTGATGATTTTGTATAGAAAATAGATTTTCACTCTTTCCTTCTTATATTTGCTCTTTCATTGCTCTGTGTACAAGACATCGTTTAGATTTTAGTGAGGTCGCTCCATAAAGTAACTATCTTCTGCGACGAGAAACTTACAACAGCTTGAGTATGCCATGAGATTCCATGAAAGGCATGGGGGAGGTCCGAATTTGTAATATGTTATCAAAAACAACATTTTGAAAGTATTTGCCGACGGAAAATATATTTATCGACGGAAACGTTTACAATAATATCACAAAGTTAAACAAAATAGACAATTTTATTTTGCTGCTCAGTCGGGTGCTGTTTATCGCCTTTGCATTCAAAATGTACAGGAAGACCGGTTACTTCCAGACTTCCTGTCTACAAGCTGTTATGGCAGCGCGGAGGTCACGTGCGTATTATGAATGCGTATTTATAAATATAGTCGAAGCATACTACCACAATCTCTAAAATAATATGACATAGGAACATAATACTAATTCTTTGCTTAAAACACATATTTTTTCCAGGATGTTGAGAGATACCAACCAGATGAATGGCCAACTTCAGGGTCAGGCTGGCTGAGACCTGTACCATGGGGTATGCGAGGACTTCTTAATTGGTTGAAAGACGAATATAATGTTCCCGTGTACATCACAGAGAATGGATTTTCAGATCCTGACATACCTGAACTGAATGATGAGGGAAGAGTCACTTACTACCGGGCTTACATCAACGAAGTATTGAAAGGTACGTGTTTAATTTTCAAGAAACAACTTCGTGTTACTTTGCGAATACGGTTACTTCTCTGTAATCTTTATATTATATACTAAACAAATGAATGTTTTTGAAAGAATGGGGTTTTCCAATGCAGAAGAACTCTGCACAAGTACCACATGAAAAAGAATGACGATAATGAGGTTCCTGAAACCAAAATAGCCCGAGCGTTTTTCAGAACCAAACTTTGATTCCGTAAACATCTAGACAGAAACAAGGTCTGGTGGTTCTATTACACTACATCAAAATCTAAAAGGTGGTGTAGGCTATCATAGATTTGATCAGTGTTGAACATTTCGAACCCTATGGTTTTCAAATTGCTAATCAACTTTAACTTTTACGAGGTAACAGCTCTACTTCAAAGCCTGCTTGCACTATCTCACAAGTTAATGCAAAATTGATTAAAATGGCACTTTATGCACTCAGTGGTATAAATTTTGTGACTAATTTTGCATTTTTCTCAAAAAATAACTACATAACAAAAGTTATGTATATTATAGGGGCAAGGAATCCAATTACTTCATTGAAATTTCAGTGATTCAAGACAAGTGGTTCGTGTTAAGAAATGAGGTACATTCTAGCGGTACCTCTTTTCTTATCATAAATAACGTACCGCTTGTCTTGAGTCACTGAAATTCCACTATAGTAACTGGATTCCTTGACCCTATAATATACATAGCTTTGGTTACCAGTGTGTTATTATTTTTTGAGCAAAATGCAAAAATAGTCACAAATTTATCAAGGAGTGTAGTACCACCTTAAAGAATATAACATTTTCTCATTTGCTAAGATTTACCGAGCTCTTTGTCATTTTGTCTTCATTCAATATATTATATAGCAATCAAACTGGATGGCGTTGACGTCAAAGGATACTTTGCGTGGTCGCTTATGGACAATTTTGAATGGACATCTGGATACAGTCAAAGATTTGGTATGCATTACGTCGATTTCAATGACGAAGATCGTACTCGCACCCGTAAGGAATCGGCGAATTTCTACACTGAATTGATCGAGAATAATGGATTTTCATCGGCTTCAAAATCAACGATATCATTGATGGTTCTATTCGTATCTTTATGTTTAAGATTCCTGTTGAAATGACTTTAAAACCTATTTTTCACAAACTCTAAGGAATTATACATAACTAAATAAAGTTGAAGGAAATACTGATA
Source organism: Amphiura filiformis (assembly GCF_039555335.1). Classification (NCBI taxonomy): domain Eukaryota; kingdom Metazoa; phylum Echinodermata; class Ophiuroidea; order Amphilepidida; family Amphiuridae; genus Amphiura; species Amphiura filiformis. Next base: position 72,996,915 of record NC_092632.1, on the reverse strand, counting down.
TCTGTGACGTATAAAATGTATCAAAGACGTATAAGTTTGTTTTCTAAAGCAAGTTTTCTCAGTAATGAAATATCTTTAGTGAGAAGAGTCTTGGTGCGTCTGAATAGCTGAGACAATACCCTTGCGAGAATGGTAGTGAGCTTTGGCAAAAATTGCATTCGTCATTTCATAGCGAGCGTGTTGAAGAATTCAAATATCGCAGATATACTTTTGTAGGTCCTTTGGTTTTTGAGTTATGTTGTAAAGAGGGCTGAAACAACAACACTTTTGTAAAACGTACGTGACTCATTAACAACAATAAATCAAGCAAGTTTTTAAAGTATATGATTTGCAGAATGGACATTTGCAAAACATGAAAATGTTATTTTTCAATAATATATTGATTTAGATATTGAAAATTGATTTTTTTTTTTTTGCTTCGACCAACAAAAGATCGCGTTGCCTTAATGTTCATGCTCTTTTTGTCAAATCGATATCTTGAGCCAAATTGGTCAGTAGTATTAGGCCACTCAGTTCGCAAAGTACCCTGTTTAAAGGGCAATATTTTATCAACTAAATCAGTTATGATTATCCTATTGCATAGAGCTACTAACCAGCATTTGCAAAATCGAATTCTTTAAAACTTACGTATAACATAAAATGGTGTCTCTTTTAAGTTTTCATGCAAAAAGAAATGGTAAATGTTTCTTGTAAATGTGACAAATTCCTTATGAAATTACTGACATTTATAAAGTGTGATACTGGTTGTCTACAGTGTTTTTATTAATGATGATCATGTAATAGTTTGATATTGATTAAATGAAAGACCCTATTTTTCTAATTAACATATTGAAATTAGGAGTTCGAAATCGGTGTATTACCGAATATATCATCAAAAAACTGTCAAATTAGTCTCAAACGTGGTATGACACAGTCGAGACTAATTAGACAGTTTTGTAATGATTTCTTCAGAAATATACTGATTTGGAACGCCTAATTTCAATCGGGTCACTCACAGAAGCAGTAGCAAAACACACAAAAACACCCCAAAAACAAACAAAAAACAAACAAACAAAAAACCAAACAATATGCCCAATCGCCATTCTAACTTCCGGTTTTTGAGAGCAGTTTTAGGACACTTTGACCTCTGACATATCGGGAAAATTTACGTAATTATTATTAATTTTCTTATTATTGTCACAATTTTGATCATTAAAAATACCAAATAATTAATTTATAAAACACTAATATTTTTTATATTTGTTTTAAATATTGTAAAACATTTTTAGATTATATTTTGTACGTACAAAAACCCAATATTTCTGAATTTTCTGACAGGTCAAAGGACAAAGTGTCCTAAAACTGCAAAAACTGTCCTACAATGCATTGCAAACTTCCAATGCCGATTGGGCTTATTGACATTTGCATCTGGTTTCGATTTCGGAGGTCAATATCAGACGACCATGCTGCTAAATGCAGCATCTTCCCATTTGCAGAGACCCATGGTGATATCTCATGCAATTTCTCAAAAGAAGTTGAGATTGTTGTGCCACTGCATAATGTTTTGTACAAAACATTGCTTGCAGATTAATTCGTTTAGCAAAAATATCGTCAAACCAGCCACCCCACACCCATCATACTCCTACACCATCCCATCACACAAAAATACCATTTTATCGGTTTTGATCTAGAAATTGGAGGAAACCGAGTTTTGCTTATTAATTTGTATGCTAAGGGATTTTTCAACTGGTATAGTAAAAGGTGTGAAATGCCCAAATACACTTGGTCACGCGCCCACACACCATACACACCCACACGCACCCCCCTTATACCAAAAGATCATTTTATTGGGTTTTATTCATGAAATTGAAGGAAATCGATTGATGTTTTTATTTGTTTGCTGCTATCTTAATAGCAAGGGGTTTTCGAAAATGTTTGACAAAAGGGTGTGAATTCAAGAAATTGGATGAAACTATATAATTCATGTTTTTATGTGTCTGCCATCTTCTAATTTCAGTACTCCAAAATATGGTATAATATGTTCTGTATTTAGCCCAACTTCAAGAAATCGAAAATGGTTCTTTTCCCTTTTATAGGAACTTAATTCATTTCAAAATTTGAAATTGATCTTGGTACTAAGTCTGCAATGTACCCTATTTATTTTTCCTACACCAGAAAATATTTCAACACGGAAATGCAAATATATTCGACAAGAGAATGTCTGAAAAAGCATTTTGTATAAAGGTAACCCCGAAAAGGTATGAAAATACCAAAAGACTCTATTACCTGATCTGTTAGCAGGTTCCGCTGGTTCCCGTCTCTCTTTTCATAAAAACGTACATAATATTATTACGTACGTACGTGATAGTTTAATACTCACGTACGCGATATTATTACGTTCGTAGTGAAAAGGGAAGTGTAAAATGTCCCTGGGCTTATTTTACTTCTTTCATGCAAAGTAAGATATGTCAAGATATCCAAAGACAGAAGATATCCAAAGGCCTCAACCATCTTCTATGTTTAAAATCTTCCTAAACCTACAATGAGGGGTCTTCATTCCAACGTAATTGAAAATGCATCTTAATGTAATTACTCAGTATTAGTAAAAGCAACTAAGCATATGTTGTCTAAACCGTGTTAAGGGGGTACTACACCCCTGGCCAATTGTGTGTCTATTTTTGCATTTTTCTCAAAAATTATAGCGCATTGGTGACAAATAAGACATGTATATTATAGGGGCAAGGACTACAACTACTGCACTGAAAATTCAGCAACTCAAGGTAAGTTGTTATTGATTTATTGATCAAATATTGGTTTTCCCTCATTTTTGACTGTAACTCCACACTGTTGTCTGTGCTGAAATAAACTTTCCAGTGCAGTAGTTGTAGTCCTTGCCCCTATAATATATATATCTTACTTGTCACCAATGCGCTATAACTTTTGAGAAAAATGCAAAAATAGCCACAAAATTTGCCAGGGTGTAGTACCCCTTAAGGGCTGGGGTATGAACGTTTGGACAGTATTTATTTTGGGACATTAGAGCACATCAGACATATCGAATTGCATTCTGAATACGAAGAATGGCATTCTGATATCAAATAATTTTGGTTTTTGAAATTCGCAATTTAATACACATTTTATGGCAAATCATTAAAATTGATATTTTTGATATTTAACAGTACTCGAAGTAAACTTTATAAATCTGATGATTTATACTTAACGTGTATGTAGGTGGGATGAAATGCCGACGATCAATTGAAAATTTTGACCTTTCGTATTGAAGATATGGATTTTTTCCCCAAAACACCAAACAAAATTAGGTCTTTTTGGGAAAAAAATCTATATCTTCAATATGAAAGGTCAAAATTTTCAATTGACCGTCGGCTTTTCCTCCTGCTACATACACTTTAAGAATATATCATTAGATTTATATAATTTACTTCGAGGACTGTTATATATCAAAAATTTGAAAAATATCAAATTTTTATAATTTGTCATAAAATTTGTATTATATTGTGATTTTCAAAAATGAAAATTATTTGATATCAGAAAGACATGCTTCGTATTCAGAATGCAATTCGATAGGTCTGAGGTGCTCTCATGTCCCTAAAAAAATACTGTCGAAACGCAATAAACGCTCATTTTAGATCCCTTAAGGGCGGGAAAATAAATATCATTATAACTAGACATAGTAACAACATAAACAAGTAGGTAGGCATATGACAACAAAATATTATTTCATTTTATATTGTCAGTAAACAACGACAACTATTTCGATTAATTCTTATATCTCCGACATGATTTTGTTTTATTGAGAAGCGATTTCTTTAATTTAGCATTATGCTTTGATTATATTTATAAATACGTACGTGACCCATTGGGACGACATACCAAGATTTGCAAGCGTGATCAAATCCTCATGCACTGACCAATATACAGAAAAAGATAGGAACTCTGTAGATAAATATCATCAATTTTGTTGCACAGTAGTCTCATGTCGTTCCGTCTTTGCATTCAAATGTATAGGAAGACCACCCGCTATGTAGAAAGTTACTTCAAGACTTACTGTCTACAAGCTGTTATGACAGTGGTCACACGCGTATTTATAAAAACGTATTTATAAAATGGTCGAAGCATACTGTTTAGTGTGATGTTATTGAAAATGTATTTATATAGAAGAAATAGTCGAAATACATCGGCAAACGACCAAATCTCAACTTCTAACATTACAAAAAAATTTAAATGAAACGTTCAATCAATAGTAATCAGGAGCTTTGAAAATCCTGGACATTGTGGACAGAAATCCGGTACAGAAACTTCCAAAGCAATTGTTGTTTGGTTGTTGACACGGCTGTTATTTACCATGAAAGACTGAGGTTTGCTTAAGGCAGCTGTGTACTCTCAGACATGCATGTAGTAAAAGTGCAATAACTTTGTAATTATTCGCGCAAGACATATAAAAGTATACATTTTTATGAAGGCAAGACATCGATAAATCTTAATATAAATACAGATTTGGGGTAAAAACAACAATTATGAAGAAAATCACAAAAACGTGAGTTTTTGGCAATATTTGTTAGGTACATCATAACAAAAAACACTCTTTCCAAAATATTTTATTTTGTTTTTAGCTCAATCTTGAGGCTCCATTCCAAAAACGGTTTTTGATTTTTTTGATATTGGCCTTATATTTTGAGATATTGACCATATAAGGCATCAAATTGCACTTTTTTTAATTCACAAACGCCTATTTGCACAAAATGATGCCTAAAATCGGAAATAGACCAAAATATAAAAAAATGAGAAAACCGTTTCTTGAGTCGATCATGCTTTTTACGATGATCATATTTCCTTACCTATAGATGCTGTATTTTATTGAGTTATCGTGTACCTAAATCGTCATTTTACCGAGAAAATGAACATTAAAATAATGGCCGTTGAAGTTTAATGTGGTCACATTTTGCACTTTCATCGAATCTCACAGGAGAATGCGGCAGTTTTCGTTTTTGTACCTTACATTACGTAAACATCGGGTAAATCCACAGCCCCTTGAGAAGTTTGGGCGAAATCTATTCATATCTTGATGTTTAAATCGGGGGAAAGAACTTGAAAAAATTCACATTTTATCAGCTAAAACGGAGCCATTTGACCACTAGGTTTTTGTGAAATCAGTGCTTCCGTGGCGTTTCCATAAGATGCGCCGCGCATGCAGATAAGCGTCGCGTATGCGTAGCGTATTTGTGCGTTAACAAATTGCGAGATACGCAACGCGATGCGTTGTTGCGCGCGTGTACCTTGCTGGTACAACAAAGATTTTCTTTCCTTTTCAATTTCAAACACGAGTGGAATAGTGAAATAAAATCCTTAAAATATTGCAGTTGGAGTTTACAAATCTGGATTTTTATTCCTTGTATTTATAAAAAACATAACAAAGTACAAACATATCGAAAAAAACTCAATTTTGGGAAAGAAACAATGTCTAGAGTACACAGCCGCGTTAAAGTTCCTATAATGGGCGTTTAATGCTCTTCGTGCTAGCCATAGGCTTTAACATAAAACACTATACAAACAATATGTGACGTGTCATGTCAAAAGGAGACACTTTTGTGCAGGTTATCAATTTTGAGGTTTTTACCTATCTTAAATATAGAGATATTTTGCTCCACAACGCCGTTTTCCCCAATGAAATCAGACATTCCTAGGCGAAGATATTGAGTTAGTAAGTTATGGTATTATAAAATTGGAAATTGAGATATCTGCCTTTAAAAATATTATTGACAATGTTGAGAGTAGGAATTACCTTGAAAAATGTATCAAAAAATACAAGATGCCAGTTATATTCCGGTTTGAAACTATCAGACAATATTTTAAACATCATAACATCACAAATTCGCAACAAGCCCATATTGTGAAAAAATCACCCCGGGTAGATTTTTGGCTATTTCTCTATTTACGAGCCTGCCCAAAAGTGTCTCCTTTTGACATGACACGTCACATATAACTTAATTTACTTTGCCGGTATTTAAAACAACACAAACCTAAATACGACACAACTGGTATAAACATAAACTTATGAAAAGTGTAAGGTAAGAAACGACTGTGACTGTTCCTGAGTTGAACCAATCCTCGTCAAACCCATTCTCTGCGACAATTCTGGCATAGACTTTGGACGATTCTTTGGGTTCTCGTGTCCTGTCTGGATCACTGAAGTCTACATAATGCATACCAAATCGCTCGGTGTAGCCGGCAGCCCATTCAAAGTTGTCCATCAATGACCATGCTGTATATCCTCTTACGTCAGCTCCATCATTAATGGCTGAAAACAAGAAAAAACGTATTTATGATGCATGCGAAGATGGAAAGTTTGAAGTAACAAAGATGGAAAGTTTTGGACTTTACCAATTTACATTTACAGTGTAATGCACTAATCGGCCAAATTTGACATTGAACTCGGATGACCTCGCATTTATTTGTTATGTATGTGTAAGTTTTGAACATGTCTGAGTAATTTTGAACTTGACCCTTTGTGCAAAGTTCAATGACCTTTTCCCACTAAAATGGGGGGACTGTTAAACTGCCTCTATAGCCTAGATAGATTAAGTAACACTATTAATATTCATCTGATAAATATGATAACTTAAACATGATTTGCACGATCGATAGTAGTGCATGTTAACTGAACTTTCTTGCATCTAAAACCTGGTTTTAGATCGAGAAACGAGTAACGTTTTTGGTGCATAATAGGGGTCATAAGTTCATAACCCACACAGCTGTTTTTCACCGGTGTTTTTCGTTTTCGGCAAACAAAGTCTACTTGATAATTGTTTTTAAAACGTTTACTAACCTTTGAGGACTTCGTTGATGTAGGCTTGGTAGTAGTTGACTCTCTCGACGTCATTCAACTCGTACACATCTTTTGTAGAAATGCCGTTTTCTGTCACATAGATTGGTACTTGGTACTCCTGATCAATCCAATTCAGCAGCCGACGAATACCCCACGGAACAACCTGGAGCCAACTTGATCCTGATCCTGGCCACTTTTCATCTTTAAACGAACCTACATCTTGGTCGTTGTAATAACTGGGTGGGTCTGATATTGTCTCCTCAATATAAGTAGCGTAGGTGGTTGTGTAATGATTGAGTCCAAAAAAGTCTCCGGTACCTTTAATGAAAGCCTTTTCATCTTCTGTGAACTCTGGAAGACGAGACACGTTATAGCCTTGTTGTGTGCTTTTGTAGCCAACTTTAGTCTTCATGACCTCGGGATAGTCTCCGTTGATGTAAATTGGGTGGGCAAACCAACCTAGACCAAACTGTAATGAGCGATCTGCTGCTTCTACATCTGCGGGATCACTACGGTCGAAAGGTTCCATGAAATCAGAATTGAGGGTGATGCCAATTTGTCCATTTTGCTCTGTGCGGTAGTCATCATCGTAAGTATGCCAAGCGTGTGCGTGACTCTTGATCATATTATGTGTAACCACGTAGGTTGTTGTACCATCTTCGCATATTCCAGGCGCAAATCCACCACAGCCGTAACCCAACATAGTAACAATCCAAGGTTCGTTGAATGTTATCCATAATTTGGCTCGGTCACCAAAGTTCTTGAAGCAATAGTCGGCATAATTTTTAAAATGTTCCACAATAGATTCATTTGCCCAACCACCGAAATCTTGCAAAGCTTGAGGAAGATCCCAATGATAGAGTGTGATCATTGGTGAAATATCATTGGCAACAAGTTCATCAATTAGAGCATTGTAGTAGCGAAGACCATCTGCGCTAGGGTTGTTCAGTGTGCCATCTGGTAAAAGCCTTGGCCATGACAGGGAGAAGCGGTAGTATTTCAAACCCATGTCGACCATCAACTGGACGTCTTGTTTGTAACTGTAATCATGGTAAAATAGAATACAGAAAAGAAGATTTAATTTGGGGTGATTCTTTCGCATTTGTCTGTGTAGCTAGCGAGTGTAGTTTGCAAACACGGAAATAGAATCCTGATTGGCTTATTGAAACAGCTCTTGCACTTTGATTCTATTGTGTGATCGACTGAATTACAATAAAAAAATCCCGGAAAAAAAACCCTTCTTTTTACGATTGAAATCATTAGAGACCGTGGGCTGGAAATGAGAAACTATTATAGTAGAAATGCAATTCGACTGCTCAGTGCCAGAAGTGGTTAAGTGCAATAGGTGCCATGTGTAGCTGCCAAGTATAAATGAGTATAATATACTGTGTGTACATTGGCAAATGTTCACAGGGCAGCTATTGCACTTACCCACTTCTGGCACTGAGCAATCGCATCGCAAGACTGTCGTAAATACATTTTTCATCATATTACAAGAGAGGCAATTGTGTGTCATAATTATATGCCACTTACGATTATAGTGCACCTATTGTGAATTTTCAGAAATTGGCACAGAAGTAGCCCTTGATATGCTTAAAAAAATCTGGAGTATGGGCCTAAAATAATTTCTTTCCAAGATGGTGGGAAAAGGTCATCAAAGTTTATACATGAATCACATTCAAAAATTATTCATCTAGGCATACTGATTCAGAAAAAGTACAGTTTGACCTATCTTTATCTCTTTTTGTTTTTGTTTTTGCAAGAGGAACAATTTGAGACCATTTTAGTCAAAATCCAAAATCTGAGCATTTTTACAGACTTAACGCCCGTGGATGTCAAAATTTGATCTTTGATCTTTTTGCCTATAACTCCGTATGTCATCGCGGATAGGTCAAACTATACCTTGTCTGAATCCTTATGACTAGATGGGTTGTATGGTGCCGTTTTCAACAAGATATGAGCAATTGCTGAATGTGACCCTTTTATAACTGCGATGCTCTTTTACCACCATCTTGGAAAGAAATTATTTTTGGCTCCAAATTTGTTAAGCATATCAAGAGCTACATCTGTGTCCATTTCTGTGTTTTTCCGGTAAAATGCTCAATAGATTCACTGAAGGGATAACATGGATAAAGGAATACTAGACTCTCTGAGTGACATATTTTTGACTTAATTGTCTTTATAATTACTACCTAATTAATAAAGGTATAAACTTCTATTATATCTTAAAATATATGTATTGAAAAGAAAAACAATTTTGCCAGAAATGTCACTTGCAACAATTTTGCATTCTACCGACGAATTCATCGATGAATGAAAGTAACTAAATTAATTCTGTCAATTATTCAAGTAAAGAATGAATTATCAACTTGTTGATTTAAGCAACAAAATTAATTAAATAATGCTCTTGTGACGTAGAAACCTTGCATTGTTTTCAAAACTTCAGAAAAATAACGATCCGAATTTCTTACTTGTTATATGAATCGCATGCAACATCCCCGTTGTCATTATTGGCAATATTTCCTGGTGTATGGGCGAATTTGTCCCATATACTTTCTCCTTTGCCTCCAACATCCCAGGCGCCTTCAATTTGATATGAAGAAGTAGCAGAGCTCCAGATGAATCCCTCGGGAAACTTGCCGTACGTGAAAGCGTCTCTCTCTGGATCGTTAAAGACATCTGGGTAGATGTATACAGGGTCCTCTGCGGCAAAAACAAGCGTCAGCTGTAGAGAAATCAAACACAACACAAGAGCCAAAGACGAGTCCATCTTGGTATTGTTGCCCTTGTTGAAAGGTACAGCGATATGATCAATACATAAATAGAAGTTGTCATGGAACGAAACGAAGCGCATATGTAAAGCGAGATATAACGGCAAAACCGGGGGAGACACTACCGCAGTTTTGTCAAACTCTGTATCTAGTTTATCGAAAACATTTCAAATGACGTTATTTGTTTGGATTCGTATGCATGTTTGAACTTGCAAGAATGTATACCTCTTTTATAACTGGCTCGGTGCTAGTAAAACATTTGAAATAAAATGACATGTTTATTGATGAGATGAATTCAAATGTTGGGGTGACCCTACACAATATTAGTGTATTCCCCGCAATCCATATCAGAATAAACATTGATGACTGTTAAGTCTAGTTATCTTTTGTTTGTTTGAGTGTCTTTGATTACAGTAGTTAATCTTGATGAGGGTATAATAGTGGGCGTTTCCATTAATGGTGTGTTGGAGATAACACGTGTGGAGTAGGCGATGCCTCAAAACTTGTATATGAATTTTTAAATGTTTAAAAACACTGAAGACTTGGTCACGACACGTATTCCTTAAGGTATGAATGTATATTGCCATAATCCCTGTCGAGTGTAAGGAAGGAAGCTCTTTCAGGCTGTGGATACCCGGAGTGGGCATTTAAATCTGTTCAGAAACCGAGCAAGCCAATAGTCAAAGATCAGTCACAAACCAAAAGTACCAAGCGAATTTCAAGCCACACAAAACGCTCAGCAACCACCTAGTTCACCCCAAAGATAAACGGGATGTCAAAACTACAGCAGATTGTGTTTATGAAATCTCCTGCTTAGGTTGCCCAAAATCTTACATCGGTGAAACTTCAAGACTCTTTGGTACGAGAATGAAAGAGCACAAATCTGAATTAGATGTAGCTTCGGGAAAACCCTACACCAGGGCACCCCCCCACACACATACACATACCCCCACACACAAAACATCAGTAGAAAGCGCCCCTAGGAAATCCGTTCTTTCGGATCATGTCGCTGAGGACAATCACGTGATCGGATGGGACGAAGCCAAATAAGAGACATTGAAACCAACAGGAAAAGAAGACACATAAACATGATAAAGGAATCTATTTGGATACGAAAGAGGGCAGGCTAAAATACTCTCAACCGGGATTGTGGCAACTACTATCTATGACCAGTTACTAACAGCGTCACCTACGTCAGCTACCAAAAAAAAGCAACAGACGTCTAAGGTCAAAGCGGGTCATTTAATTTGAGAAAGTGCTGAGTTACAGCACAAAACGTCATTGAGGTATGTCAACATCACCTATTTATTACCTAGCTGGGGGTTTGTCATATTTTGGTCCGAAAAAAGTAGATACTGCATGCACATTGCAATTTTTTGGGCCTCCTTATTTATGTGGCCCCGGGCCCATCTGGCCTAATGGTAAATCCGACCCTGCTTCATGCTGAAAACATCCGGGACAATAATGTGACTTGGTTTTCGGGGCTTAGGTCATTTTTTCGGGGAATTTGATCATGGAAGACTTCAAGGAGTACCAACTTCCCTTGGCAGTCACTTTCGTGGACTTCAGAAAAGCCTTTGACTCCATCAACAGATCCGTCAACATTAATAGGTAAATTTTCACGGGCAAATTTTCTGGACGCGTGACCAATGCGTATCAATGTGAGTGTAACCTCGAGCCTAATCTCTGACCCCCGGCGGTGACCTCGCTATTCAAGTCTTAGTATTTTGATAGAAATTTGTGCATTGCAAATTTATTGAATATTATGTTATCTTAATTTCTTCGCAATATCATCAAAACGTAATTTCAAAAATATCTATCTACGGAAAAAATATTTATCTACGGAAACTCTTACCATAATATTATTAACTTGCGACAAGTAACTTATTTTGCATCAGAGGAGGAATTCTTCCTATTCAAATACATTGGAAGAACACCCGCTGTGCTCGGGGTCACATTCCATAATGCTAATATGTCTGCGCCCATGGGTGTCACGTGTCCAGAAAATTTTCCCGTGAAAATTTACCTATTAATTCTGCTTGCTGAAGAAATCCATTTCTGGATTTCGCTGATGATATTGCCCTGTTAGAATCTTCCATACCCCGGACCTAGTCGCAGCTTGCAAGAACAGCAACTGCTGCTGGGACTTGTCATCAGTGCACTTAAGGCAGAATATATGACGGCAAACTAATGCTCTGCCAGCACTTGAGGTCTGTGGTAGTACCATCGACCATGACTTCGTGTGCTTGGGTTCCAAGATTAATGGGCTCTAGTGTTGGAGACCTAAAAAGAAGAAAATCACTAACCCATTCTGGAAACTGGTACACCTTTAGAGAGCCAATCCCTGCCAATCGAAACCAAATTTAAGCTGTCTGAGACAACCTGTGTTACCGTCTTCCTGTATGGGTGCGAGTCATGGGTAATCACGGAATAATAGAATCTGAGTGTAAAAGTAAAAAATCGTTACCGAATGATTTAGATGAAATACTGTTACGTTTCAGATGGCAAAAGTTAGAATTGCCTATCTTTTGTACACCTCATGTACCGGACCATCACAAATTATGCAATTTATGCGACATTAGTGACGGGGCCAAATTGTGTGTGTGGGTGGGGGGGGGGGGGTCTGACACTTCGCAAGGGGTTGCGAGCTTTCGGCAATGTTCAAAATTAGTTTCAAGTGATAATGGACAAGACGGTCAAAGCAAAATGCAACATTAGATCCACTGGATTTGTAAATTAATGTTATAAAATGTTAACTGTGACGTTGTCACGTTGGGGTGGGGTATGGGGGGGCAAAGGGAACTCCCAGAGCAGAGCAGGGCAAGGTAGAGGATGCAATTTAAAAGGAAGTCTCCAGCAATCAAAACGTATCAATGGTTTTATTTAAATTAAACTCATATTGACCATAAAAAAGTCGGCTCTGAACACGCGATAAGGGACGCACCATTAGATATCAAGGGGGCTGGGTAGTTGGGTCGTGACAAATTTTTGTTTTAGCCCCTGGATGAAGCAAAAAAATTTCACTACCTCGGAGAGACAAATTTTTTTACTCCTCGGTGAGGCAAATTTCTATAATTTTCAATAATTTATTTTTCGATTTGTGAAATTTTGTACATATTTTTAATCATTTTGATGTTTTTTAGCACCTAAATTTCGCGTGCCACAAAAAACATAATGAATGCAGCCCCTTTTGGCGACCAAAGAAGTTTATGGTACAAATTCGGCTAAACTGGTGAAATATGGTGCAAAAGTGGGATTAAGGTTAATTTGGTCAGAAACCCACATACAGGCGTCAACATTGGGGGATGATTGTATGGACCACCCCCTAGCAAAATAGTGTGGAATTTATCCCCATCTCCCGGGATCTACACCTATGCTCCCAATCAGTTCTGTGTTATCGGGATGTGGCACAGATTTCTATTGACATTGGGTGGAATTTGGTGAAAATCTGTGCAATTTAAAATTTTGCTTTATGAGGTTTTCTTCACTGTGACTATTTTACTTTCACCCTTGACATCAAATCTTTTTTGTTTCTGGTCCGAGGTGGAGCATTTTTTTTTCTTTTGGTCTGAGGTGGAGCAATTTTTTTTGTGTCTGAGGTGAAGCAATTGTGGTTTTTTTTGCTCAGATGGCGCGACAAATTTTTTTCACTTCAAAAAACTACCCAGCCCCCCTGATATCTAATGGTGCGTCCCTAATCAAAATTCCCGCGCCGAAAATGTCTAATTGCAATGATGTAATGGTAATTTGTGCTCAATTGTCGTCAGCCTTCATTGTATTACTGGGACGTCATTGCACTCGACAATTTCGGCGCCCGGGAATTTTGAATATCGCGTGTGTTTTTATTTGTTTTTATGGTCACTATGAGTTTGTTTAAAATAAAACCAAGTGATTCGTGCTTGATAATTATTTTTCTTACATATAAGGCACAATGTTGTGATTGCCGGCGACTTCCTTTAAAATTGCATCCTCTACCTTGCCCTGCTCTGCTCTGTCTGAAAAATCCTTGCTTCGTCATCGTCACCAGCAGCTACCAGCTCAGTACCTTTGACTATAAATACGTATTTAAAAATACGCACGTGACCTATGGGCACGACATACCAAGATCAGCAAGCGTGACCAAATCATTATGCCATTGAAATGGATAGTAACTCTTTAGATCTTTAATTTATTAATTGAATAGCAAAATTATTACACAGGGGGGGGGGGCGTCCTACTAATTTGTAATATGTTATCAAACACAATAGTTTGAAAGTATTTGCCGACAGAAAAAAATATTTATCGACGTTGCTGCACACAGTCTCGTGTTGTTTACCGCCTTTGCGCAGGATGTGCAGGAAGACCACCCGCTACAAGCTGTTATGGCAGCGCGGAGGTGGTCACGTGCGTATTTATAAATACATATTTAGAGATAGTCTGTATACTTATGAGGGGGCATTCATTCCAACATAACTGAAAATGGACCTCAATGTAAAACTCAGTATTAGCAATAGCATCTAAACAGCCATTTCATTAAAAAAATGTTGTCATAACAGTGAAAAAACATCAGTAATATATAGTAAATATTTTAAATAATGTAACTATTTCGATTCATTTTTATATCTCATGATTTATTTACTGAGAGGCGATATCTGTAACATAGAGTGACATCTAGAAAAAACAGTCAAATACACCAGCAAATGACCGAACCACAACTTCTAACATTTCAAAATATTTCTGTACCAACAAATAGATAAGTCCCAGCAAACATAAAAATGTTTTAAAAACGTTTTTAACAAGTTATATTTTGGGTTTTGGTTTTGGTAAAAACGTTTTAATAACATTAAATGTTGAGATATATAAAGGTCATGAAAGCGTTTGAAATTGTTTTGTATGTACACACTACAACAATATTTCTAAAATGTTTTTAAAATGTTATTGTAAACTATTTTTTGAAAACATTTTTGCCAAATATTTTGTCAACACTTCAATAGCGTTAAATTTAAGTATTTGCAGTAGGTTATCAACAAATGTTTTTTAATGTAATAAAAACGTTTTATATCCCTTATATAACCCGACATTTAAACGTTTTCTGATAACCTTTTATAAACGTTTGTGAATGATGTCGAAAACGTTTTGTATTTGCTGGGAGTGTTATTATTATGAACTCGAACAGTGGCGTAGCGACGGGGAGGGACAGGATTCAGCATCGATTCAAGCGATGAAAGTCAAAATTTGCGCGCACTCCGCCCGCATTTCAGCACCAGAGTTTCTGTTTCTATTTCAGCACAAAACCAGTTGAAAGATCAATTTAAGACCGATATTCAACTTCATTATAACCAACATTAATTCGTGGTAGGCCCTATTTGTGCAAAATGTCGCATGCTCCGCGCACAATTGTTTCAAGAATCGGGGGGAGGTGCGTCATTATGTATCCTTAGCCCACAAGTCCTAGCTACGCCACTGAACTCGAAGTGAAACATTCAATCAAAACTTATCAGGAGCTTTGAAATTCTTCGACATTGCGGACAGGATTATTGTTTGGTTGTTGAAACGGATGGTTTTAACTCTCGTCAATCATTTCCCTGATAGAAATTTACTTGGGGTTCCTAATAATGCTCGTTTAATATTTCAACAAGATTATAAAAACCCTATACAAATAATATAACTTAATACATTTAGCATGTATATAAAACAACGCAAAACACAAAACAATATTTAAATACGACATAACTGGTATAAAAATAAACTAATGAAAAGTGTAAGGTAAGAAACGACTGTGACTGTTCCTGAGTTATACCAATCCTCGTCAAACCCATTCTCTGCCACGATTCTTGCATAGACTTTAGACGATTCTTTCGGTTCTCGTGTCCTGTCCGGATCACTGAAGTCTACATAATGCATGCCAAATCGCTCAGTGTAGCCGGAAGCCCATTCAAAGTTGTCCATCAATGACCATGCCGTATAGCCTCTTACGTCAGCTCCGTCGTTAATGGCTGAAAGAAGATTGCAAACAAGATAAAGGTTAAACAAGAAAACAAAATAATGGTAAATTAGGTAGACAAAATGGAAAGCGAACGCACTTACGTGATGCAAGACAAAAGTTTGATAACACTTTCACATAAATGCTTTTAAATATACAGAAGTGTCTTATTTAGTACGGTACGCATCCATATTATATGCCATCAAGCACAATCAGTCGGAACTCGGAAATATTGATTTTGAGATATAGCCAAACAAAGGAAATATTTCCTTTTGTTTCCTGTTGTTTTGGAAACTCTTTAATTACTTTAATTGTTTAATATATGAAACTGGTTGTTCAATTTCAATGGAATTTTCTGCAAAATGCAGCTTTGTAAATGTTTTTACTATCCTATATGAAACTGAAAATCCGAGTTCCGACTGATTTTGCTTGATCGCATCACATATATTAAATAACATAAAGCACAATATGGAGCAAAATTCTGATTTTATACGGTTGCAATTCTTAATAAACTAACATCACTGAACAACATACCCTGCAAATTTTCATCGCTTTCAATCGAGAAACCTGTTTTTTCGATCGAGAAATCAGTAACGTTTATTAGCCTTTTCGAGATATAGCGTACGCAATAGGATGGCGCTGCACGATGTTGGTAAAGTCTTTCAAATTTGTCGGGTTTTACCCAACTTGAAGACTGCCCTCCTTTTATGTACGCCATACTTTGAAAAGGCTAATTGTGCGTAATACGGATCATACACTTGTTAATTATTTTTTAACGTGTGCTAACCTTTGAGGGCTTCGTTTATGTACGCTTGGTAGTAGTTGACTCTCTCAACGTCATTTAACTCGTACACATCTTTTGTAGAAATACCGTTTTCTGTCACATAGATTGGTACTTGGTACTGATCAACCCAATTCAGTAGGCGACGGATACCCCAAGGACAAACCTTGAGCCAACTTGATCCTGAGCCTGGCCAGTTTTCATCTTTTTTGGTACCAACATCCTGGTCGTTGTAATAACTAGGAGGATCTGATATTGTCTCTTCGATATCAAAAGCGTAGCTGGTTGTGTAATGATTGAGTCCAAAAAAGTCTCCGGTACCTTTAATGAAAGCCTTTTCATCTTCTGTGAACTCTGGAAGACGAGACACGTTATACCCTTGCTCTGTACTTTTGTAGGCAACTTTAGTCTTCATGACCTCGGGATAGTCTCCATTGATATAAATTGGGTGGGCAAACCAACCTAGACCAAACTGTAATGAACGTTCCGCTGCGTCTAAATCTTCAGGATCATTGCGGTCGAAAGGTTCTATGAAATCAGAATTGAGGGTGATACCAATTTGTCCATTTTGCTTTGTGCGGTAGTTATCATCATAAGTATGCCATGCGTGTGCGTGACTCTTGATTATGTTATGTGTAACCACGTAGGTTGTTGTACCATCTTCGCAAATCCCAGGCGCAAACCCACCACAGCCGTAACCCAACATAGTGACAATCCAAGGTTCGTTGAAAGTAATCCATAATTTGGCTCGGTCACCAAAATTCTGGAAGCAATAGTTAGCATATTTATTAAAATGTTCCACAATAGATTCATTTGCCCAACCACCGAAATCTTGCAAAGCTTGAGGAAGATCCCAATGATAGAGTGTGATCATTGGTGAAATATCATTGGCAACAAGTTCATCAATTAGATCATTGTAGTAGCGAAGACCATCTGCGCTAGGGTTGTTCAGTGTGCCATCTGGTAAAAGCCTTGGCCATGACAGAGAGAACCGGTAGTATTTCAAACCCATGTCGACCATCAACTGGACGTCTTGTTTGTAACTGTAATATAGGAAACAATAATAGAATACAGGAAAGAAGATTTAATTGGTGATGATTATTACACATTTGTCTGTGTAGCTAACGCGTGTAGTTGGCAAATACTAAAGTGGAATCCTGATTAGTATGAAACAGCTCTTGAGAACAGACCTTAGCTCTTGAAACATCCCATACAGAAAAAAAAAAAAAAAAGTTTAGTTAATGGAATACTACGTCCTGATTAACTTAATTAAGAATGAAACAGCTCAACTGTACTGTACTGTTTTATAGGTTGTGATAATATACAGAACATTTCTATTATATCAAGTTTACATAATCCGGCAGAATGCAATTGCAAGATTAAATGCATTTCTCATCATATTACAAGGGGGGCATTTGTGTGTCATAAATGGCACTTACGATAGTCTTTTGATTTAATTATCTTTATAATTACTACCTTATTAATCTAGGTATTTTATGTTAAAATATGTGTATTGACCTACACTTACATATTGAAATGAAAAATAATTTTGCCAAAAATGTCACTTACGCATTTTGCCGACGAATTCATCCGTGAATGAAAGTAACAATAATTGAATCGAATGAATTCGGTTAATTCATGTAATTCAAGTAAAGAATAGATTACCAAATTCTTGATTTGAACAAAATTTATTAAATAATTGCGACGTAGAAATATTGTTTTCAAAACTGCAGAAAATATCATACGAATTTCTTACTTGTTATATGAATCGCATGCTACATCCCCGTTGTCATCATTGGCAATTTTTCCTGGTGTGTGGGCGAATTTGTCCCATATACTTTCTCCTTTGCCTCCAACATCCCAGGCGCCTTCAATTTGATATGAAGAAGTAGCAGAGCTCCAGATGAAACCCTCCGGAAACTTGCCGAACACGAGAGCGTCTCTCTCTGGATCGTTGAAGACATCTGGGTAGATGTATACAGGGTCCTCTGCAGTGAAAACAAGCGCTAGCTGCAGAGCAACCACACACAACGTAAGAGCCAAAGACGAGTTCATCTTGGTATTGTGGAAAGGTACAGCGATTTGAATAGTACATGCAAGTTGACCAGAGGCTCAAGTATAAAAGAACCTTGTTTAAACGAACCTTTTTATACTTGAATGAGATGACCAGAAGTTGCAAGTCATGAAATGAAACGAAACGCGAGTCATATATGTGAAGCGTGATACAATTGGCAGCAAATCCGGGGGAGACACCACTAAAACTTCGTCAACCTCGGTAAGCTTCTATGTTAAATTATCGAAAACATTTCAAACGACATGTCTAATTCGCATGCAAGTTTGAACTTACATGACTTCCAGAAGTATATTCGTCTTTTACAACTACTCTATCATTGTTCATATTATCTAAACCATTGTGAAATATAATTGTAGCTTATTCATGAGTTGAGTTGAATTAATTTTTTTAGGATGACCCTAATTGCCGACACAAATAGTGTATTCCCCATTTTGAATCCATATCGAACAATAAACTCTGATGACATTAATTTTAGTTATCTTTTGATTGTTTGCATCTCTGATTACAGTAGCTAATATTGACAAGGGCAAAATTTTATATTAATATTACGGTGCATTTCTATTGGTGGTGCGTTGTTGGCACTACTTTGGTGTGTGGTAGGCGTTGCCTCAAAATAGTCCTTCAAGAATTACTCTCGGTTGACACGGCTGAGGTTTAGTCCTCGCCCTTTGGTTTCGCTGCTCGCAGCCTCCCCAAATAGCCTAGGTCCTTCTTGAACGACTAGCACCGTTAAGCGTAAACGTAGTTTTAAACCCTCAGATTGTTATTTCCTATTTATCAGTAAAATGGCAAGAGAGTAACATAAGTAGGTGTAAATTTCAACTTGAAATTCTTACAATTAGGGTCTGATTTCCCCATAGGCCAGCAGCGCCCAACAAAAGTAGGACTAAAATGACATGTTTTTAAGCCGCCATGTTTCACATTGTGTTTCACTCTGTGGCTTTAAACATGTCAAAGTTTTGTAATCATTACATGGTTTCTATTGTATTTTTATACAATCGTCAATTAGATTTCAATAGCGAGAATGATGTTTGTCGTAGAATGAATATTTTAAGAAAGACAATTTGAACATTGACAACATAAATGAATATACAATATATCGTAAATCGTGAGTGTACTATATTATTACAACTATAAAATTAAACAAAGAAATAGAGGTGGGCAGGACACCTAGCCGGAAGGTATGACAACAGGTGGTACTTTATCTTATTTAATCATCTTTATTAACCAAAAGAAGAACAACATATAACCCCAAGATCTACTGAGGTGCATACCGATCTCAGGCAAGGGTAAACATAAATACAGCAAATATACACATAAACAATGAGGAAATACATCATGGCGGTGAGAAAACAGTTATATGACTTCTTGGACATTCCACTTTGGCTCATGTCTCGTATGTAAAATATCTCGAGGATACATGTAGCATATACACACGAATGTGATGTATATGTAATATGCTTAGCTGAATATTTGTTTAAGTCTTTATCGTTAAAAAACAAGTGGGATAATTTGTGAATTTAGATTGACAAAATATCAAATGAAAATAGACGCTTCTGAGCTTGTGAAATCTTGCCGAATTATCTGCATGGACAAGATTCATTAGGGCGTATGTTGTGTACAGAAGTTAGAAATAAGTACTATAATTCTTTGGCCCACGGGAAATTTATGAAATCGCGTCTGCAAAAAAAAGTGCATGAGCTGAAATGCAACATTGCATATACAAGACTAATTACATAACTTCCTATGACCTTACACAAGTGATAATGCTCAAATATAAACCTGTAGAGTTTTGTCATTCATATGCACCATCAATTTTGTACCTGTGATCAATATTTCTACTCAAAGATTCTCAGCAAACATGGCAGACACCTCCCATTTCTGCCCAATTTTTTTTTTAAATCGTCGATCCCTTAAGTATAGTTGTATGTTATGACCATAATACCACATGGACCCAGTCATTTTGTCATTATTTTCATCATGTTTTTCAAAGCTAATCATACAGATTTGGGTCGTTTTAGGTCACATGGTGAGTAAATTTAATATACAGGGTGTCCCCAAAAAAAGAGGCCCCACATTGCATCCTCTTTTTGTCCTATTTCTGAAAAGTTGATCAAATATATTTTGGTATATAAAGAAATCTTAAATCGTTAGCTTTAATAAACCAAAACAATTATTTCAATCGGCTCATAACTTTTGAAGATATGTCCTTTTAAAGAAATGTATCCGTTTTTCACTCTATCCACGGAGGAGGTTTGGCTACTTCAAAGATTGAAAAGTGCATATACCATCCATGAATATAAAACATTCCTCGGTGATAACTTTATAAAATAACAACTTTATTTTAGGGAATGGGCTTTACAGGTGGGCTTATGGGTTATGGAATTTGTTAAGTGTCATTAATTTGGGAGAAATTGATGTGGTATGGGACTTCTTTTGCTACACTTGCAATTACTTATGTTTTTCTCGTTTCTTGCTTTCTTTTTATTGACAACATAAGTCATTCTCTTTTTGGAATAAAAGGTAGCCCTGAAAAGGGCTGTTTAGTTTGTCTTTGGTTCTTTTGAAGTGAGTTTACTGTGCTGCTCTGCCCTCTACCTGGTTGCCTCCATGACGAATACAGGTTTCAGCCCTAGTTCTCATTGCATTAATTGCGTTGCGTACCATCCTTGTGCGCCGGATACTTGCGAATGCAGCAGAAATACGGGTTTGCGAAGATGTTTGAAGCTAGCTGGTGATCCTCGCTTATAGTGAATGCTTTCCCAAGCCTATAATGCTATTATCTATCCATGTCATTAACCGTGTGTTTCGTTTAAATCTTTGATGTAGCCAAACCTCATCCGTGGACAGAGTGAAAAACGGGTACATTTCTTAAAGAGGGCATATCTTCAAAAATTGTGAGCCGATTGAAATAATTGTTTTGGTTTATTAAAGCTAACGATTTAAGGTTTCTTTACATACCAAAATATATTTGATCAACTTTTCAGAAATAGGAGAAAAAGAGGGCGCAATGTGGGGCCTCTTTTTTGGGGACACCCTGTATTACATACTGTTTGTTGTGCAAATAACATGAATAATGTTAACCGAGAGTGGAAGTGTTTGATAGACTTTTGATAGGCGAGAGGTTCGATATATAGCCAGCTAACAATTTGGCAGCTGCAAGCTGAAAAATTGATAGACATTTGATAGAGATGCATGACTGAAATATATTATATTTGATATGGTTTTAATAGGAGAGTGACAATCAGCTACAATCCACCAAAACATTTCATAGACTTTTGATAGAGATCAGCTGAAAATCACATGCATCAATTTGTTATATTCTATCAAATTCTACTGAATTGGGACACATTTGATAGAGTTTGATAGATTTATATTAAATTTCTATTAAATATGGACGTACTTTCCTTGTTCTTTTACTCTATCAAACAATCTATCAAATAATGTCCCAATTTTGTTGAATTCCATTTGATAGAGTTTTGATATGTATCAAATCTCTATCAAATTTCGACCAGGGCCAGTGTTGTTAATTTACCGGTAAATTAAAAATGGCAGTTAATTAACCTGGAAATTAACGTTAATTTACAGTTAACGTAAATTAAGTAAATTATAAAAATACAAGGTTTGCATATAGCAAACTTTACTTACTAAGAAACGTGGGGCATACATAGCAATAAATAACAAGTATTGCAAGTACCGTATTGGTTAATCTAATAACAGATGCATCTAGATGTAGTATCTTATAAAAGATGGAACTCATAAAATTCCTGCTTGAAACAAATTAACATATCATAACCAAAATTTATTTTAACATGCTTATATAGTTCTACATCCTCCTTGCAATCCAGTCAAATTGCAATGTTTCAGGTTTTTTTTTCTTTTCATTTATTATGCTCAGAAACTGGCACAGAATAGCATCAAGAGTGTACAACTGTAGAAAGTGTGAGACATGACAAACATGGGTCGGCATGGGGGCCAAGATTTATACTTATGTAGTATGTCAAAATTTGTAAGTGTTCTAATCGTGTTGAATTGTATACTAACCTATTTAAGTTTCAACCGTCAAAGATATAGTTTTCCTGAGAGTAATATATAGTTAATTTAGGGGCTACATAGATTGAATATTTTAAATGTTATTATCTCATGAAATATAACACCAAAATGGTTTGATTAGTTTTTGTCAAAATCTTAAGTGTTCCCTACATCCAATCAGAATTTGTTTTTATATCGAACGAAAGCTAACACTTCCCCCGGACACATTCCCCTAAAAACATTTTTTTTTCATTACGTCAACAGATAACGCAATTCGATGTTTATAGGAAGGCGAATGTGGTAAATCTGTTGAGAACTACCTATCCAAGCACAAATTTCAACCAAAATGTAGCTTTTAAAAGTAAAACCTCAAGTGTTCTTTACAATAGTTACAAATTTTATGTCATTAAACATGTTAAATGAAAGAGCACACTTATATTGTCCATATACTAGTTTTGTCATACGGTTGTAAATTCAATGAATTATGACTTTGCAAAAGACCACTTATAAATTGATACGGAAAGAAAGAAGAACGAAAAAAGAAGAAAGAAGAAGATTCTGTACTCGGCTGTGTAACTAATGGAAAGTGTAAGGTAAGAAATGACTGTGACTGTTCTTGAATCGAACCAATCCTCGTCGAACCCATTCTCTGCGACAATTCTGGCATAGATGTTGGACGATTCTTTGGGTTCTCGCTTCCTGTCCGGATCACTGAAGTCTACATAATGCATACCAAATCGCTCGGTGTAGCCGGCAGCAAATGCAAAGTTATCCATCAATGTCCATGCAGCATAGCCTCTTACGTCAGCTCCGTCGTTAATGGCTGAAAGAAGATTGTAAACAAGAAAAAGGTTAAACAAGAAAATTAATGGTAAATTAACATGATTAAGGGGGTACTACACCCCTGTGGTAAATTTGTCACTACTTTTGTATTTTTCTCAAAAAGTAATAACACGCTGGTTACAAAAGTTATGTATATTATTGGGGCAAGGAATCCAATTACTGCACTGAAATTTCAGTGACTCAAGACAAGCGGTTCAGTATATGATAGGAAATGAGGTACATCCTAGCGGTACCTTATTTCTTATCATAAATAACGAACCGCTTGTCTTGGGTCACTAAAATTCCAGTGGAGTAACTGGATTCCTTGCCCCTATAATATACATACTTTTGTTACCACTGTGTTATTAGTTTTTGAGAAAAATGCAAAAATGGGCACAAATTTATCGAGGGGTGTAGTACCCCCTTAAGGTAGACATGATGTTTGCGAAAATGGAAGATGCAAAACAAAAGTTTAATAACATTTTCAATTATTGCTTTTAATAACAAATATACAGAAGAGTGGTTTATCTGGTACGCACCCACATATTAAATAACATAAAGCACAATACAGGGTGTATCAAAATGTTTGGTACCCATCAGATTTAGTGTTTATTGGCAAGCACGCTTCTTCAATATGCAACATTGGATCCTCTTGAAATGCCAATGATTTACAGTTTGATGACCTTTCATAACATTCATCTACAAAATAAGGTAGCTCCCGAGTTACGTTTTGTTGTGGTAGTCTTGTCCATAATCACTGGAAACTGGTGGGTACAAATCAGTTTGATAAATCCTGTATGGAGCAAAATTCAGATTTTTATACGGTTGCAATTCTTAATACTAATGTAGTGCAAAATTGCATCGCTTTCAATCGAGTAACATTTATTATGCATGATACAGATCATACACAGCACGGCTGGTTTTCGACTTTTCGTGTTCTGTAAAAAAAGTCTACTTGATAATTATTTTTTGCTAACCTTTGAGGACTTCGTTGATGTAGGCTAGGTGGTACTTGACTCGCTCGACGTCATTTAATTCGTACACATCTTTTGTAGAAATGCCGTTTTCTGTTATATAGATTGGTACTTGGTACTCTTGATCAACCCAATTCAGCAGCTGACGAAAACCCCACGGAACAACCTTGAGCCAACTTGATCCTGATGAGTCTGGCCATTTTTCATCTTTGAAGAGATCTAAATCCTGGTCGTTGTAATAACTGGGAGGGTCTGATATTATCTCTTCAACATCAACAGCATAGCTGGTTGAGTAATGATTGAGTCCAAAAAAGTCTCCGGTACCTTTAATGAAAGCCTTTTCATCCTCTGTGAACTCTGGAAGACGAGACACGTTATAGCCTTGTTGTGTGCTTTTGTAGGCAACTTTAGTCTTCATAACCTCGGGATAGTCTCCATTGATATAAATTGGGTGGGCAAACCAACCTAGACCAAACTGTAATGAACGTTCCGCTGCGTCTATATCTGCGGGATCACTACGGTCGAAAGGTTCTATGAAATCAGAAGGGAGAGTGATTCCAATTTGTCCATTTTGCTTTGCCCTGTAATCATCATCATAAGTATGCCAAGCGTGTGCGTGACTCTTGATTATGTTATGTGCAACCACGTAGGTTGTTGTACCATCTTCGCAAATTCCAGGCGGAAACTCACCACAGCCGTAACCCAACATAGTAAAAATCCAAGGTTCGTTAAATGTAATCCATAATTTGGCTCGGTCACCAAAGTTCTGGAAGCAATAGTTAGCATATTTATTAAAATGTTCCACAATAGATTCATTTACCCATCCACCGAAATCTTGCAAAGCTTGAGGAAGATCCCAATGGTAGAGTGTGATCATTGGTGAAATATCATTGGCAACAAGTTCATCAATTAGATCATTGTAGTAGCGAAGACCATCTGCGCTAGGGTTGTTCAGTGTGCCATCTGGTAAAAGCCTTGGCCATGACAGGGAGAAGCGGTAGTATTTCAAACCCATGTCAACCATCAACTGGACGTCTTGTTTGTACCTGTAATATGGAAAACAATTATAGAATAAACAGGATTGAAGATTTAATTGGTGGTGATTCTTTCACAATATTGTGTCTATGTACCTAGCGCGTGTAGTTTGCAAACACTGAAGTGGAATCTGATTGGCTAATTGAAACAGCTCTTGTACAGTACCGTAATCCTATTGGCTGATCAAGTGAATCTCAATAAAAATCTTTTTACGATCGAGATCATCAGCTCGTTCCGAGGTTTTTACAGTCGTAATATAAGCTAATATACAGTGAATTTATAATATATCAAGTTGATAAAGTGACGGTAGATTGCAATAATATTGCAAGATTAAATACATTTTTCATCATATTACAAGAGAGTGTGTCATAAACGCCACTTACGATAGTCTTACATTCCAGTACAAGGGATAAAGGAATGCTAGACTCTCGTGACATATTTTAGACTTTAGGTAGCAACTGTTGTAAACTGTTGCGATTTGGTAGTTCACAGCATCTTGCGAATGGTAGTGACTAGTGAGCTTTGGCAAAAATTGCATTGATCATAGCGAGTGAGTGTGTAGAAGAATTCAAATATCACACTTTTGAACCGAGACGAATAATATTCGTCTCAGCTTTTGAAGGTCCTGTGATTCTTGAGTTATGTTATAAAGAAGGCTGAAACAACAACATTTTTATAAAATTTATATAACTCATTACAACAATAAATCAAGCAAGGTTTCAAAGTATATGATTTGTAGAATGAACTTTTGCAAAACATCAAAGTGTTATTTTTCAATAATATATTGATTTAGCTAATGAAAATCGAAACCCTCAAGTATCTTAATTACTACCTAATTATTTAAGGTATAAACGTATATTAATATGTGTGTTTCATATTGAAAAGAAAAACAATTTTGCCAGAATTACGACAGTTTTGTTTCCTGCTGATGAATTCGTCCATGAATGAAAGTAACATTAATCTAGTTTCAAGTAAATAATAAATTACCGAGTTGAACAAAATTTATTAAATACATACTCTGTGGCGTAGAATCATTGTTTCCAAAATTGCAGAATACTAGTATATGATCCGAATTTCTTACTTGTTATATGAATCGCATGCTACATCCCCGTTGTCATCATTGGCAATATTTCCTGGTGTATGGGCATATCTGTCCCATATACTTTCTCCTTTGCCTCCAACATCCCAGGCGCCTTCAATTTGATATGAAGAAGTAGCTGCGCTCCAAATGAAACCCTTGGGAAACTTGCCGAACATGAAAGCGTCTCTCTCTGGATCGTTGAAGACATCTGGGTAGATGAATACAGGGTCATCTGCGGCGAAAACAAGCGCTAGCGGCAGGGAAATCACACATAACGTAAGATGCAAAGACGAGTCCATCTTGGTATCGTGGAAAGGTCAGCGATATATAGCACATTGACCAGAGGTTCAAGTATAAAAGGGGAGATTCCATAACCTGACCATTATCTGACCACCTCTTCTGACCCAAGCATTTGCTGTGAGCCCTGTAGTATTTGATTCTTACACCATAAAAGGAGTCAGTGCTGGGCGATATTTGACGAGCTTTACCTGTCTGGGACTTGTTTAGATACCATTTTAAGGGTACATGACTGTTATAGTAAACACTTTAATGAAATTGAAATTTTGCACACACATCCAATCCCAGGGTCTGTGATGTAGTGTTCCCTTCAGTGCAACCCTGCTTGGTTCTTAACCATTTTCATATTTGAAATCTTCAGACCAGGGAAGTGCCAACCCGGAGTGTCACTAGCCTAGTGGCACTTACTTGTTCAGACTTTCAGTTTGTCACAATATAATGCACCCTTAATACCAGGGTAGGTATTATTCCTGTTGAGTGGAGCCAAATACCATGAATATAACCTTGTGGTAATTGTGTTTCCTTTATTGATTATTGAACCAGATCGCTGCAAAAATGAACCATATCTTTTGGAACGAGAGCTATGTTATTGTGAGTTGCCAAATACGTACTTACGTTACGCTTTGCTGTTCATGGTACGAAATGACACGAAAGAGTCAAGACATGCGGTAATGAGGCTCCTGAGGCTGAAGCCACTGACTGTACTTGAAGACACAGGCTGTAGACTCAGTACTATCACTATCTCTAAAATAATGTGGCATTTGAACAAAGCAGGCCTACACAAGTCTTTGCTTAAAACAATATTTTTGTATGTTTAGACTTTACAGATAGCAACCAGATGAATGCAAACTACACTGGGCCAGGCTGACTGGCTGAGACATGTACCTTGGGGTGTGCGAGAGCTTGGTTGAGAAACGTACTTGATGTGACCGACCCAAATAAATAAATAAATAAATAAATAAATAAATAAATAAATAAATAAATAAATAAATAAATAAATAAATAAATAAATAAATAAATAAATAAATAAATAAATAAATAAATAAATAAATAAATAAATAAATAAATAAATAAATAAAATTAAAGAAACAAATAAATAAAAAAATAAAAAATAAAAAAATAAAAATTAAACATCCAAGGCCTTTATCAAACGCAAATTTGCAGCTTTTAAGTGAATCTGTAGCATACACTATAAAACTTTAAAAATATCAGTTACAGGTCAATACTCCGAAGAGTCATCGTCTTAAAACCAAGTAAGAGTCGTTATAAACCCTATACTTAACCTTATCCAAAACCCTAACATTACCCTAACCTATAACAGAAGCCCAATTCATCACATAACACGAACCATACATAACCCTGGCTAGCTAATCCTTGCTCTGACCCTAACCGTATCCCTAATGCTAACACTAACTCTAAATCATAAACTAAAATGCCTTAACTTACCCTATTTGGTCCGTATGCACAAAAGAGTTAGACTGGGTCTAAAGTTAGACCTGGTCTAAGTGGAATTTAATACCGGGAGAAAGGACATTTTCCTTTACATTTTCTTAAGTTCTTTTGTATTATTTTTGAACTTTGCATTTAAATCTTTAAAATTTGCTAGCTACTTTAGGAAGGAAATAAGAGTAAAGGTCCATTCCGGGTGGAACTAAATTCTGCTTAGACCAGGTCTAACTTTAGACCCGGTCTAACTCTTTTGAGCATGGGACAATAACCCTTCGGACAAACGGGCTGTTCTAAAATATACATCTAAGAAGATTGCATAATTATACTCTAAAGCACTCTCAAAGCTTGCTTGCACTGTCACGCAGTTAATTAATGCAAATTTCATTGAAATGCATTTTATGCACTCTTAATTTCTGAGTTCTTCTCATTTGTGGCTATTCTTTATGTTATATAGCAATCAAACTGGATGGTGTTGACGTCAAAGGATACTTTGCGTGGTCTCTTATGGACACTTTTGAATGGACATCTGGATACAGATTTGGTATGCATTACGTCGATTTCAATGATTGTATTAGCACCCGGTACATGGATTTTCATCTGCTTCAAAATCATCTACAGCATTGATGGTACTATTCGTCGTATCTTTAGAAGATTCATGTTGAAACTCTAAGGAATCAAACTTATTGTTGAAGGAATCACTGCTATAATACAGTCATTTTCCTACCAGCGTGTCTAAATAAAATGTGAGAATTAGTTGGCACCTGAGACTAGTAGTTCACTAGCCTCAGACTGGCACGGCACGTTTCATATTCAAAATTGATAAGATCGATTTTTCAAAGTAACATACAGCATTGTACATTGGACTGATCAAAGACCGGCACCCGGGACCGGCACGAGTAATAGTCATGATCAAGAAGTTTTCAAAAGATCATTGTATAAATTAATCTGAGCATGCTGAGTCATGGAATCACATTAGGGCAACGATCAAACGATTAGCCTAATTCAAACATGACAAATAAAAAGCTGTCACAACTTGCAGGTTTTTCTGTCAGTCACAATTTTTAAAGCATGCCTGCGATAAGTGAAGAAAAACACGTTTCGATTCCGTGACCGATACCGATTCCGTAGCGAAAAGGTAACCATGGTAACGTTACTTGACAAATAAATGGCTACAATATATAACCATGATTATCTAAGACCAATATAACACGCACTTTAGCAATCGGTAAATATTTGTTTACTCGTAAATGAAGGTTTTGCGACTTCTTTGAAGGTTGGAAACGTCACTATAATTCTGATGTGATTGTACGATTCTGTATACTACGAGATGTATGAAGTCAATTTCTGAGTTTGTGTTTTATTCTGCATTACTTCACCACAATAAATACAATATGCAAATCAATACAGAAAAGAGAAAAAGATGACTTCAACGTCCAGGTATATTTTTGTATAGGCCCTAAGCCTTTAAGGGCTCTTGTATGGGCAAACTAAGTACAGGTAACTGGAGAGGGGAAGCGACGCGTCGGAGTTACCCCAAATCACAGCGGCAGGTAGTGACTAGGCCACCGAGTGCGAAAGGGTCATGTTTGTTTTTAAAAAATTTTAAAGGTTTTTCCAAAAATTTAATATTTTTGGTGATATTTCAAAAAGGCGACATGCCAAAGACAAATCTTTGGGCACATACTTTGTTATTGTTAATACAGTTCTTTTCCACATGTACACGTTACCATTCGCTTTGGTGATTTACTAATATTATATTCGGTGATTGCAATTCGGCGTTTTCCACGCTTACCATGAAATTAACGCTGATATCTGGGCTCCTTTTAGAATTTATGTCTGATCGTCGGCTTTTGTAGACAACAGAATGCAGATTGGCTCAGGATAGATGACGCATTCCTCTGTGTGGGTCTCTTGACGATACTTTGTAATCGTAATTGTAAAAACATCCAAATTCTCCTCTGGAAACATGATCGTTGCTGAGTTTGGAAAAGCTGTAGTCTCACGGCTTCGGCGCTGTATCAATATCTCATAAAAAGAGCACGACTACAGCGAGTGTGCTTATATTTCCCGCGTGAATATTCCTATTTGAATAGCATCGTACATTAGATTAATAGGCATATCAGCATTGATTTATTCTATTCAGCAATATCATGGATTACTATCAAACATCTCAAAGCTAATAGTAATAGTTAGTTGAGTGGTAATGCACTGAGTGTCACAACCGGGAGGTCCCGGATTCGATTCCCAGCTCTGCCTATTTTTTTTCAAGGCTGGGAAAAAATTGCAATTCCTGAACTTATTTGGCGCGCAATCTGGGATCTGCTGGCTGTGTCTCTTACAGGCACACTCCCTCTGGAATCCACAGCTGTTCTCTTTACACCCCTTTAAGTATTACAATTTCGGGCTGATAAACCAATTGTGTCGCGAGTTCAAACCCTGGATGAGCAGTGCTAATGGACATCGATCGATATGATTGAACCCCGTAAATTACTTTGTAATTATTGTAAAAAGCTGGATCAAAATTGAAAAAATAGGTCTGAACAACATTTAATTTTTGTCGCACAGTTTAGTTTGCCCATCAGTAGCCATTGTCAAGGTAGACAAACTTTTCCTGTTTCCTCCCATTTTTGCCGTCCTTTTACCCCCGGTTTTTACCCATCGCAATGTCGATATAGTTACCATCTCCCACAATGTCTGCCCATTGAGACAAACTAACTAAGAGTTTACATCAACTTGATCAAGTCCCGGTATCAACTGGTTATCATAAACATCTCATCTGTAAAATGTGTTGGAAGCAGAATTTATTTCTGCGCATTTTGACATCTCATTTGATACGACAGCCCAGAAAACAATAAAACACTGGTCAATTTAATGTATTGAGGTCCAGATTTGAAAGTTGCACTTACATACAATACAAAAACACTCAGATATCATTACACAGATTTCCTTCCATTATACTGAATACAAAATCAATACAATTTACTGCAACTTTCAAATCTTGGGTTACATTGATTTATATGTGTCAATATTTAGTCAATTGCTATAAATGAGGTGTCAAAATGTGCAGTCTAAGTAAATTCTGCTGCCAACGAATTTGACAGATTTTGTAATACAATCCCCCGTTTTTGAATAATGGTCATTATTTAAGGGTGGTTAGTTACTTTTTTTGAGATGTTTTATATACATTCATACCGTTCTAGGGTACTAAAAGAACAAAAAGTGCAACTTTTCCTATGACTGGCCTTGAATTGTTGCAATTTTCTTCATATCGTCAGTAGGCCTATTTCCTATAGCAATATCCGTTTCATTCATGCAATAGTATCTAAAACTGATACTGATATGGCGATGAGCCCTTTATTGACTTATTGCAGTTTTTATTACACACGTCCCCTCGTAAATAGTTGAGGAGCACGAGACTGTGGTGGCTCCCCCGAGCAAATGTCACACATCGTTTATTGAAAATAGACTACTAGTATTGGCTGTTTGGTTCACGTTTAAAACACCTATTTGTGACCTATTTATGTAAATTAGCCTACCGTGTTTGAATATTGAACTGTAAACAATCAAAGTCCAGAATTACATTTAAAGGGAAGTGGCACTCTATATCTAGTTTGATCGCGATATGGCCGACTTGCAGAAAACTGGCTTCCTTTTGCTGCTACTTTGCGGGCTTTTCTCAAACCTGCATCAAGCAAGAGCAGCTGACCCAGTCTTCTCCTATCCTGATGTATTCAACGATCCAGAACGAGATGCTCTAATATCTGGAAAATTTCCAGACGATTTTATTTGGGGCTCGGCAACTTCTGCCTACCAGATAGAAGGTGGGTGGGACGCGGATGGCAAAGGAGAAAGCATCTGGGATAAGTTCGCACATGATTGTCGATGTCATGAGTGCCAAAATGGAGATGTGGCTTGCGATAGCTACAATAAGTATGAAAACGACGTCCAGGTGCTGAAAGATCTAGGTGTTTCTCACTATCGATTTTCCTTATCATGGCCACGTATTATGCCGACTGGAGAAGGAGAAGTCAACGAAGCTGGCCTTCAATATTATGACAATCTAATTGACGCCCTTCTGGAAGCAGATATAGTACCTGTGATTACTCTTTATCACTGGGACCTGCCACAATACTTGCAAGAGCAGTATGGTGGCTGGGAGAATGATGCTTTGGCTGGATTGTTCAACACATACGCTGACACATGTTATGCACGATATTCCGACAGAGTCAATTTTTGGATAACTTTCAACGAACCTTACGTCGTTTGCTGGTTAGGTTATGGCATCAATGTTTTTGCACCAGGCATCTATGATCCAGGTTACGCTCCATATCGAGCAGCTCATACTATCATCAAAGCCCATGCTATGGCTTATAATACGTACCAGGATAAATACAAGGCGCAGTATGGTGGTATGGTGTCCATCACTCTGAGTACAGATTATGGAATGCCCGACAATCCAGACAATCCTGATGATGTTGAAGCAGCTATTCGTTACATGCAATTTACTGCCGGATGGTGAGTTTAACTTCAATTATTATTATTTATAACTAAAATAATGTTAATTGAAGAAATGAATTTATCTGCATGATTAGCTACACAGCATTTCCAACCAGAACTTCATAAGAACTATGTATTACATGAAATCAATACTCGACCGGCAGTTGACCGGCGGTTCCTATCGTTCTAAACATGGAAACCAGGTGTAACCGACGGTCAACCGCCGGTCGAGTTTTGATTTCATCCCTAAGTCAGTACCACTCCATTTGGGGTATAGCGTCAATACCATCATTGACCGTGCGTCAAATTGTTGATATGTAAGTCTAATTATTAATTCCAAAGCAATGCCGGAAGGCGTAAGACGCGTCGTATCCATCCTAGCAAATCGTTTATATCATAACGATTAACCATGACATTTTTCTGACTGCAGGTTTGCCCATCCAATCATGAAGACGGGAGACTATCCTGATGCGATGAAATGGAAAGTGGGCAACAAAAGTATTGCACAAGGATTGAACGAATCACGTCTTCCATCATTTACAGAGGAAGAAAAGGCCATGATTAAAGGCACTGGAGATTTCTTTGGTCTGAATGCGTATACTACAACGGTGGTTAAGGATAAACCTAATAGTAATTCAGAGCCGCATTATGAAGAAGATCAGGTGAGGTGATGACTACCACCATACAACAATAAACACATTCTGATATTAAATAAGGGATGAAATCAAAACTCGACCATCGGTTGACCGCCGGTGCCGCCCGGTTAGAACAAACGAAACCGGACGGAATAATAAAAACCTGACGGAACCGGCAGTCAACCGCCGGTCGAGTTTTGATTTCATCCCTAAGAGACCATGGTATAAAATTTTGACACCTATACAGTTATTAGTGTATCATCTCATTAAAAAAATTAAGAACTATAAAGCCTTTACAAAAAATGTTCCGAACTGTTGAATCACAGATAATCCGATTACATAAAATTCCAGAAAGTTCGTATCATACAGTTTGGACATTAGCAGATAGGCGAGGTCTGCTTGTTTTCTGTAGACAAGGGACAGTCTTCAGTGAACGGCTCTTTTCAGAGCCACCAAAACCTTTAAAAGTTAGCAGTATATGCC
Source organism: Amphiura filiformis (assembly GCF_039555335.1). NCBI lineage: Eukaryota > Metazoa > Echinodermata > Ophiuroidea > Amphilepidida > Amphiuridae > Amphiura > Amphiura filiformis. Next base: position 72,963,199 of record NC_092632.1, on the reverse strand, counting down.
AGATTTGCTTGTTCTCTGTTGACTAGGGGCAGTCTTCAGTGAGCAGCTCTTTTAGAGCCATCAGTAGGCAAGGGGCGGCCTACATGTCTCATTCTTACTCTTAGGTACTTTGTCCTGAAGAAGTCAGAGCTACTCCTGACGAAAGCTTGACAGTTCTAAACTTGTCCGACGGCGAACCCGCTAATTTTTCAATAGTATAGTATCCAAAACTTATATTCCTTGCACTGTTTTAACAGGATGTTGAGAGGTACCAACCAGACGAATGGCCAACCTCAGGATCAGAATGGCTTAGACCTGCTCCATTTGGTATGCGAGACCTTCTCAATTGGGTGAAAGATGAATATAATCTGCCTGTGTACGTTACTGAGAACGGTGTTTCGACTCCCCCCGACATGCCCGACAAGTTGAAGGATGAGTCAAGAATCATTTATTACAGGGCGTATATCAACGAAGTATTAAAAGGTAAGCTATGTTTTTAGCTACTCCAGTATCATAGTACTAGCTTAAGTTAAGTATCGAAACGACGAATACAATCTAGTTGACGGTCGTCTGTCATCATTGAGTAATTGAAAATATGACAATATTGCCCAAATTTAAAAAAAACACACCCAAAAATAGAAAATAGTAATAGAATTATATTACATGCAATTTGTATCTGGTTTCAAAGTCATGTTCTATTTTATGCTGTTATCAATATAGACGAATCCAACGAGCCAAGTCATGGTCAGAATTTATTCGGCCATTACTGGGTCCCTGCGGCACCAAACTGGTATTGTGACTGCCCAATTGGGTGGATTAACATGATTAAAGTCACTTAAAATTCGATGTTATATTATATTGTGTTGTAATCTTTCATCATTCTATTGTCTACGTATAACACGGGTGATGGAATGCAGTTTAAAATCCCCGCCAAGGCCGCATCAATTCACATTTTAGGTGGGATGGACTCGACGGGGACCCAGCTATGGCTGCTATTGAGGTGTAGGAATGCGTGAAATTGGATTCGTCTATAACGGCAAATAATATAATTAAAATACCTAGGAATGAAATCAAAGCTCGACCGCCGGTTGACCGACCAGCGGTTGAACCGCGTTCCTATGTTTAGAACAATAGAAACCGGCTCCAACCGCCGCAACCGGACGGAACTACCCGAAACCAGCGGTCAATCGCTAGTCGAGTTTTGATTTCATCCCTTAGGAAATCATTTTTAGGTCAAAAAACTCAGTTGGAGTCGACAATGAAAAAGACTGATTTAACATTGATTTTCATTCGGTTTCCCCGGTAAAAAAAGGGTAAGGAACCGAACTTGAATTTGACAGGACGGATTGCCCATCTTTCTTTCGTTAGCGATTAATCAGCCCAGACTCCACAGTGAAATGTTGCATTGTTGCTGTTGGGGATCGCCACACCTCCTCCACGGCTGTTTGATGTATATAGAATTGGCTTCATTATTAAGAAAATGCAAACTATAGGTGGCGCTATTTATCATAAATCATATTTCTTAATTTGCAAGGGGTATGTAATCAATACTGCCACTAAAACAGGTGGAATAGGTGAAACAAGCAACAAATAAATTTTATAAACATATTTCATCAAACAATACAATGAATTATTTGTATTAAAAGCCTGAAAGAGTAATTTCCAGTATCTAAATAGCGCCACCAATCTTGTCATAAATAGATACATTTTATATCTGAAAAAGCTTTAAAACATGCTGTGAAAGTGAATAATGTTGTAAACAAGGGGAAATTAAAGTTGAAAATGACTCAAAAGCATCTATATACATTAGCACGATATCACTTTTAGCTGTTTAAGCCTAAACTTTGGTTGAACATGATGTTTCGTTTGAAAAACTAATAAATGATCCCATCAAACAACCGTGCCTCCACAGCGAGTGTTACCTTCCTAGCATTTAAGTATGCCGATACCCATTTATACACCTGGGTGGAGGAAAGTAATCGAGATAAAGTGCCTAACTCAAGGGGCACAACACGATGGCGTCACCGGAGCTCGAATCCGCAATCTTCAGATTATGAGTGTGAGCCCGTTCCGCTTGGCCCCGCCGGTATGGGTATAAAACATCTGCAAGATAAACATTCAAATTATTGTCAATTCTTTTTCAGCGATCAACGATGGTGTTGACGTCAGAGGGTACTTTGCGTGGTCTTTCTTGGACAATTTTGAATGGGCAGCTGGATACAGTCAGAGATTTGGTCTACATGACGTCGACTTCGAAGACGACAATCGTCCTCGTACCCGTAAGGATTCGGCTGATTTCTACACAGAATTAATCGAGTATAATGGATTCTCTGGCGCTTCCAAACACATAATTTCCTTAGCTCTGGTGATACTTATGGCAACCATCTGCCTGAAAGCATTTTATACAGAATAGACCTACTGACGGACTGATGCAAGTAGAGGTGGCTACTGCCCAACCAACAATTTTACGTTGTTACAACGTCGTATATAAGTAATATACGTTGTACTTAGGTTGTCATCTACATTGTAAATACGTTAATTTGTGAACTCGAATTCGTGTACAACGTTATTTTGGATGTTGAATTTCGGACGTTGATATTTAACATCATGACGTTGTTTCGATGTCAAGTTGTGAACGTATTATTCAAACGTTGTTACGACGTTCGACCGGATGCAATAGGAACGTTTGAATAATACGTTTACAACTTGACGTCGAAACAACGATTCATTACAATTTACACCGTCATAATGACTTTATATCAACGTTCAAAATCAACGTCCAAAATAACGTTGTCACAACACGAATACGAATCCACAAATTTACGTATTTACAACGTAGATGACAACCTTAGTACAACGTTGAACGAACGTCGTGAAAATGTAGTGTGTTGGCCAGGTGACGGAGACAGCAAAATATGTTGGAACACAATTTATTTATAAAATATTGCAGTACTACTGTCATGACGTTTTTTTTATCGTAAAATATTTCAAAACATAAGAATTTGTTGTTAACATCCAATATAATTAAGGGGTATGGGCATCAATCCTGGGAGACAGGTCCACCCACCTTTCAAAAAAAAGACCCACTTTTTGACAATTCAGGCCGATTTCTCCCCCCCCCCCCCTATTTCAAGACGGAAGGGGTTCCCAAAGAAGGGGTCATAATTTGTTGCATAATAATTGGGGTCATAAAGTTATCAAAGAGCTTATACTAAATTTCATTTACATATTGGCCAAAATTCGGTTGTAATGCGAAAGAGCGGTCGAGGGTGACTGTTGAACCCGAGATTGGAGGTCACAAAAAACCGAGTCTGGTCAAAGGCATATTTGGAGCCCTTCCGAAAGGCCCCAGTCTCTTTTGTTACAAAGGTTTTGCAACATCTATGAGACACTTTGAAACTGTGTTTATAGTTGTGTTGGCATATAGCAATGTTAATACTTAGGGTTATGGTTAGTTACCGGTACGTTTAGTGTTAGAGTTATGGTAAGGTTATGGTTAGGTTAGGGTAGAGTCCGAAGTTTTCCGTTTTTTCCGTTCCGGAATCGGCGGTACAACACGGAAAAGGACATTTTCGTATGATCTGACAAAAATTGTTAAAAGATACCAGAAATAAATGTTAAAACACTCATCAGTTGTTGTGTCAATTTTTATGATAAAAATAAAGGTATTTTACCAAGGCATGAACCCTATATCCCTCCAGACATCGTAACAGTCGACCTATTATTGTGCGAATAGTGCGAATATTCCAATCAAAGCATATTGATCGCGACATCGAACACTTTATTGTGATATTAATATCATTGTTTATACATTATTGAAGAGATTCATCAGGAATACAATATTCAGGTTTCAAAGTTTCTTCTTAGTAAAATTCCAATAAAAAACCTCACGTTTTCCAGACAGTTTCGGCAATCCAGTCTGTTGCCTTTATCAATGGTATATGCCAATCGATCCTTTGGTGGATGGTATGAACGACACCTTGCCATGGACGACACCAGCAACACCAGATGGATAAGGGAGTCGATCTGGATTAGGCATGTTAGGAGGAAATCATAGCCAAGTATGAAAGAGAACCTAATGAACGGCGACGAGGGGGCCTACCAACTGAGTCACGTTTATGACCAATTGATTCAGAGGGCGTCATCATCTTCCGATGACGTCATACCATCCACCAAAGGATCGATTGGCATACCATTGCTAAAGGCAACAGACTGGATTGCCGAAACTGTCTGGAAAACGTGAGTTTTTTATTGGAATTTTACTAAGAAAAAACTTTGAAACACTGTTTATACATTTTAAGCTTTATTCATGAAACACGGATTTACAAATTTTACAACACGGATTACAACACGGAAAATGGATTTTAGAAACCGGTAAACTTCGGATTCTAGGTTAGGGTCAATGTTAGCAGTTATGGTTAGATGTTTACGATTAGGTTGAGATTTGTTTAGGGTTAGGATTAGGACTTAGATTATAGGTGAGGGTTTGGGGTAGGGTCAGAATTGGGGTTTATAACAAATGGGTTTTCGAACAAAAGACCCTTCGGAGGCTATAACCATTATGCCTTGGAGATATATGGGAGCGGCTTTAAGGTTACCAGCATTTTACAGTTATAGAGGGTCTAAGGGTTCAGTTTATCATAATAAAAAACTATTTAAAAAAATTAAAGACGTCTTGGAGTCCGATGCAGTGACGTAATTTTATAAAATGGAAAAAAGTGATCCATCAAAAAACAGTTGTGTATTTTTTTTCAGTCAACTTGCACAAAACAAAACTAAAACAATAGGGGCTGCGTAAGAAATATGAGCCAGGGGAGGGTAAAATAAGAGGTTTTGGTTAGGAGGGGGCGCAATATTTGGTCAGCTAAGAGGGGGGGGCAAACATTTTTGTCATACATTTATGGGCGCCTTTTAAATAAAATGCTATATACCAAAAGGCTTAGGCAATTAGTACGAAAACGCTTAAATATGCAATTCTTCCTGCTCGCTGCTCTCCGACGCAATATATTTCTAGACCAATAAGGTTTTAAAGTTTGGATCCCACAAATTTGGCATGTGACAATGGGGGGGTACGATTTTTTGGCAGGCCGGGGGCCACAATTTTGACAGGCCAAGAGGGGGACCCGGCTACAGCTCTGAACGGGAGACGTAGGCTTAAACTTTTGTAGGTACAGGGTGTATCAAAATGATTGGTACCGAGACATGTGACATTTTAAAAAATATATCAAAAAATATAAGATTGCTAATTAATATTGTTTTTGTATTATAAATTGAAAGGGGCATATGTTAACTTATTGATCTAATAATCTGACGATGAAAGGTTGATGCATCTGGGAGCTATTGTCAATTAAATGAAGATCGGTGTAATCATGGTTTTACTTATACACAACAAGATGAATATGTTCATTGCTTGAAATGTTTATTGCATACATGCTCTTAATTCAAGTTAATAAGGTATTACGGCTTTGACATTACTATCAACCAATAAATATTGATTAGAACACATCGTGAATGAAGAAATATGCAAGGAAAAAATAAAACATTTCCAAGATCTTCAACATAAATATCATTCTCGACAGGTATTTGTAATAAAATAGAGCGCAACAGCTTGAAAATGGTGCGCTACGGATCCAGCGTTACGATGAAAAGTGTAAAACACCTACTTTCCTTTAGAATCATGTAACTTCTGAACCGAATGTGCTATCTTTAAGATCTAAAATTCGTAGAGAAGATAAAACTACTATCATTTCAAATATGTAAATAATTAACCCCAAACTGGTACAAAACATAGTAAAAAAAAATTGCAAAAATGAAAAGTCGTCGGTACCAATCATTTTGATACACCCTGTACTAGGTGAGGACCGAGTTTCCGGAGGAGTCGGGTTCCACCGTCTTTTGTAGAAACAATTTTCAAGTTCCGGAAAGCTAAATATCACAGATGCCCACGGACAGAGGCCCTTCCAGAGAGGCGGTTCCGCGGTTGGCAGGCTTTGTCGGGGGAGTCAAGTAAGTTTTCCCAGGTACTACCATATTTGAGCCAGTGCACGAAGCGCGCAAAATTGAGCAATTTTACCATATTTGGGCCCAAAACACAGTGTTTTTCGTGCTGAAAAGAAGATGCACACTGCACAGGGCTTTATTTATTTATTGCTTTATTTCTTCTATTGACCCATTCCATGTCAACTCCAGGGATGTGCAAAGCAGCACCTCTTCAATTTTTTTCTTTTTCTGTGTGGTGGTAGATATTGATAAGAAAGTACAATCCCGAAAATTTGAGCTTCATACTCCATTTCGTTTTCCCGTGGCATCAATTTGAAATTTAGGGGGGTCAGCATAAAAAATGTGTCGCAACGCGAAAGACGACGTTTGGAGGTCCATAAATGTATAAAGGCAACCCTTTACAACTTTGAAAAGTATGTATCCTGGGGTACTTATTTGTGTAGATTTCAAATCTGGCATCAGAAAACTTTTAACTCCTTTACTTTAAAAGATATACAGGGTGTCCCAGAATGATTTGTACCGTGTTTGCAAAAATAACTAAAAATAGAAGACGGGCAGTGTATCTATTTTTGATACCAGCATTATAATGTTGGACATGTCTCCTACTTATTCTGTTAATTTCAGCACGCTACCTTTATTTGTTTTGGCGTGGCATGCAATAATGTAAAATCGATGAAAAACGGCTCGCATACCTTTGAAAAATGGCACGATACGATTAAATGAAGAACGTGTGATGCTTGGCACAGCATTTCGACGACAACTACTGTTGGGGCTGCGCCTTAAAGCTTGCCGGACAGCTGCAATGTTCGCTCTAGTTCTTACAGTCTTAACATGCTTACGAGAACCTGAAGCTGCACTCTGCCGATTCCTGACAGTTCCGTGCTCGTCAAACTTCTTTACGTTATACACTATCGTCAAATGAATCTTCTTTGCGTCTCAACATAGCTGCCGGTTTGCCAGTAAGTTTTTGAAAGAAATCCAGAAATGCTGTACAGTAAATTGAGGAGCCGTCTTTTCTGTACCACAGCCAGTTCGATCTCTGCAAGCATTTCAAATGACATGGACCTCACACCACAATAACTATATTTAAATCTACCGCCAAATAGAGAATGGGATTAGGCCACAAATCTTTAATTCCATATAATGATTGCTTCAGTAACGTCATAAATAATAGATAGATATCGGCTATTTATTGGAAATATGAACAGGGCACAGCTAAAATACCTGCATAACTTTTTCCAAATAACTTTGTGCTGAACGGTTAGTAATGTTACAGATTTTCAAAATAGGTTGTGTTGTCAAAACTTAGAATTCACCATTTTTACGCAATCTTCTATAACTTCTACAAGAAACGTCAAATTTTTAAAATCTAAAAAATCTGAGAAAGCTAAATATATGTAAAACTTAAAATGCAAAACAATATGGCCATTCAACATGCCCTTCATACCTAAAAAATTCCATCTTTCCCGGTACAGATCATTCTGGGACACCCTGTAGGGCCCTGAAAATGCAACTTCGTCCATCCAGGACCAACTTTGGGGGGTCAGAACTCCAAAAGTAAAAATAATTTTATTGTCCATTTTTTGCCAGTCAGAGCCCTTTGGTAGGACATTACTCCAAACGTCGTCTTTCGCGTTGCGACACATTTTTTACACTGACCCCCCTAAAACGAAATGGAGTATGAAGCTCAAATTTTCGGGATTGTACTTTCTCATCAATATCTACCACCACACAGAAAAAGAAAAAAATTGAAGAGGTGCTGCGGTGCACATCCCTGGAGTTGACATGGAATGGGTCTATTATGCTTTTGTAGAGGATGTTCCCATTGCAAAATATATCCTCCGCTTCTGCCACCTGCCTACCTAGTACCTATGTTTAATCATGAACTGAAATTGGAAGCTCACATCCGAACATGCTCACTTATGATTCATTTATAACTCCATTGTTAAATCCCTAAACTCACAGGCCCTACATGTCACTATCATAAAAATGATTTCTGTTTCTTTATTCTTAACAATTTCTTCAACATTCATTGAAATTTAGGGTAAAGAAAAAGTAATGAACAACAACAGAAAATCTTTTTTTTCTCTTTAGGTCTCGAACTAAAAAACGTTCGAGACCAAGACTTTTGAGGTCCGAGACCGAGACTTTTGAGTTCCGAGACCGAGACCTATACATCCGAGACCGAGACACTGCAAAACCAGGTCTCGAGACCGAGACCTGGTCTCGAGACCTACAACACTGAATGAAATAATGAATACAATCTTTGAAATAAGCTACTGTTTGAAATAGAATCAACTGTACTTTTATATGAAATATAATCTTTTGGTGCTTTTGATCACAAAGTTTTATTTAATTTATCAGAGAGAACAGCAGTGGCGTGCGCAGCACATTGAAAGTGTGTGTGTGTGTTGGGGGGGGGGGGGGTAGGTTGTTCAGTTCCCCCAAATGGAGTCTGATTAGGAGCAAATTTTGATGTTTTTAACGTTTTTCCCCTGAATGACCAACAAAAGTAGGGGGCATGGCCCCCTGCCCCTCCCCCCTTTGCGCACGCCACTGGAGAACAGACCAACAGTTAAGTCAATTGAAGAACGCACACGCATTTAATTTTTCAGTAAATGTCAAGGATCGCACATCATTTTACACTGAGACACTCATATTTATCATAATTAACAAAGCACAAACTGCAGTTACTACACATTTTCTGAAAGCATGTTTTCATGTATATTCCTCAAATTTTGACCAAAACTTAAACATGTTTCTCCTTGTATCCTAAGGCACAACCCTATCAATGTACCGTATATATTTTAGCCATTGCCTCTACTTTGTACCAATACATTTTTTCATTTTATTTGAAAGACGCCATTGTTTTGATGTTTCATATTTTTGAGGATTTGCTTTTCGACCACTTTTTCATGCATATCTGGATTTGCATGTGCGAAATTTAGTTTTTCTTTCAGAAAATGTTTGTTTTTGCTATGATGGGATCTACATGTATATTTTGTGATGAGTGTTTCAATGCAAAATGATTATGAAATCTTTCGAAATTTACCAAATTTTCACTCAAATGAAAAGAAGGACAAAGTCAATACTTAAAGTTTGTTCATTCTTCCTGGATTCTTCTCAGATGTACAGTATACATATAATTTATGTACATATCACACAACATATTTTCATGGTTGTACATGTATATGTCAGGATAAAAAAAGTTACAGCATGGTAAAAAAATTACTAAAGAAACTACATCCATGTATGCAAAAAAAATGTCATCGATATATATTGTAGGAAATGACAGAATGTTTTGGGTTTTTTCCTCTCAATTAAGGGTCTTTGATTTTTGTTAAAATTGGTTACTAAAAACCATGTTAGTGCATTTGAGCATAATGGACACATTCTGCCAATCTCAAACATGTATTGAACTATAATAGTATTATATACTCAATTTGATGAAATTACATGTAGAATATCAGCAAGTAGTAACACGAGGAATGTAATTTGTACATTTTAAAAGTTTAAAAACTTTTCAAATGTACAAATTACATTCCTCATGTATTTGCTGTAGAAACGATGATGTAACAGGATTAATCACCATAGCAATAGGTTAAAACAATTTTTGAATATATATCACCCTGCACTACAAGCAGGTTGCACTCATCACCTGTCTGCAATCATAGATTGAATACAATATCGCTCTTTTCAAAGATACTAATCTTACAGTTGCGAGTGATCAGCAGGATATGAATATCCTGGTCTTTATCCCCGTTCTTTGACATCTATGGTTGCAGAGATACCATGTGAACGTACAAAACAAGTGCAGTGCGACATATTCAAAAATTATTCAAAAACTTATTGCTATACATATGTAGTAGTTAGTCATGTTATTGTTACATCACTTCTACTCTCCTTAAAAGGCAGTCCCTGCTGTTCTACGCAGGATTCTACGGGCCCGACCGACCCAGAGTTTTGTGTTTTGGAGATTTTTTTTACATCTTGTGCTAAAATCATGTAAAATCAGTCGTTTTGTAAGCCAAAATTGATTGATTTTGGCTGAACATTTTCAGAAAATATGTTAGCAAAAAATCTTTAACCTCCAAAGAAAACTCTTGACCGACCAACCCTACTTGAAAGGTCCATCCACCCATAGAACATGGTTTTTTCCATCACTTAAGAGTAAATAATTGGCATAAGTGGGGAAGATTGTGTCACATATTATCTGCACAATCCAAGATTATTTTAACACCAGTTTCAAAAGTCAATATACCCAATGACCAGTCTATAATATCGATGTAAGAAATTAACCAAAAGAAATGTGGTTTAATTTACAAACCTATTCACACTATGCACAAATATCAAACATTGTTCCTTTAAGTCTCAGCCAGCTGTCGTGAGGCTAGCTATGTAGCTACTGAACATTAAATGACACAGGGTCCTGTGTCACAAACTGGGGGTACCTTTGTGTTACATAGTAAAAAAAATATGAAATGTTTCAAACATTTTACCTACACGTCTCATTTGAAGTAGTTCATCCTCCTGAGCATTTTGACACCTTTTTTTTATAGAAATCGGTTGAAAAATGAGAGAGTGCGGGCAAAAACAATCACAAAGTAGGGGAGATTTAACCCCACCTCTTTTTTCCACATTTACAATCATTCTGAGCAAGTATTAGTCTTTTAAATGACCTTCTGTATTTATTTACTTGGTTTAGATGTCTGGGAGTTCATTTAGACATTTTTTTTACTATATTTAAATTTTTAATGGGGGGGTTTTAGATCAAATTTACGATATGAATCCCTCCCCCTAATCCACAACCACCCTTGGCACATTTCATGCCAAACGTCATAAGAAAATAATTAAAATTATTTTAAAACAGGATAAAAATGTGAGTACCGTAATATAGAATAAATTAGCCTCAATTTAAGACCTAATTGTATCTTCTAAGTGAAAGAATACTCAAGAGGCAGTGTATTGAAATCCAAGGTGCACATCAAAATGTAACAAAACCACCTTTTTTGGGTACCGTACCCCAGTATATGACGCAGGATCACAGATGCCGTTCGGTTCAAGCTGTCTTAGATTTTATCACTCAGACACTTCCTTCCCAGCAAACACAAAATGTTTTTAAAACATTATTAACAGGGTATAAATGTGTTTGTTTTGGTCCGAACATTTTAAATGTCAGTTTATGTGACAGTCATGGGCACCTTTTTTTTCAAATGTTTATATGAAAACACACTATAACAACATTTAGAAAATGTTAACTTATCAGAATGTTATTGTAAAATATTTTTGGCAAACTTTTTTTTGCAAAATATTTTTTCAATACTTCAAATAGAATGTCTTGCAGCAAGCTTTCAAAAATGTTTTTGAATGTTATCAAAACGTTTTATACCCTTTATACATGTACATATATATCCTGTAATTATATACCATAACCCAACATTTTTACATTTCTGTAAAATGTTTTGGGTTTACTCTGTCCGTGCATAGTAAGCTGTTGTACGCAGATAACCTCGCTAATATGGATGCGTAGAGTAGCGTTGTATGCTTGTGTATTGCCATGATTAGTCGCGGAGTAACAAGCGTCGTTGAATGTTCAACGATGTACACAAATTAAATAATTTTTCTATAGTCCAGTACATACATGTACCAGGGTTTAATGTGTATTCCCCCAGGACTCTATCAAACCAACTTTTTTAGCTTCCTTTTATGGTCCTATAACACATTCAAAATGTTAACAAAAAATAATTCCCCGCATTCCGGTCATATTCAAGGTTAAAGGTCAACTTTGAGCAACTTTGAAATTTGACCACTGCGTTGACCTTTAACCTTGAATATGGCCGAAGTGCCGGGATATATAGTTTTAAGAGAAGGGATATATAGTGTAATATAATTTCTGACATTACATATACATGTACTGTACTGTGTATCCTCTAAATTGAACCCGAAGATTCTGCCACTTATACTGTAGTTCGAAACCTTATTCCAGAAATTCATGGTACCGGTACATCACAAAATTATTTAATTTTAAAATGACAGTTTGACATCATTTTAAAAATGTTGTAGTGCTCAATTGTTGGGATTGGCCACATGAAAATGATAGGTCTTGTGTTCCATCAGGGGTGGTTTGTGAGACGTCATTGGCCTAAATAAATGATTTGACTAAATCTGAAATATAAGAAAACGGTTCAACTCTAAATTGGAAAAATCCAAAATTCAAAGAATGTTGAACACAAGTATGAATTCCCACTTTGTACACTGCATTTACTGTTGGTTACCTGCAATATGTACACTGTACATCCACCATCTTTTCTCACAAATTTGGGACCAAAATGCACTGTTCTTTACCCTCAACGTCTCTCACTCAGCGATTGAAAATTGAGCTACTTTTATATACATGTACCAAGTAAGTTCTAGGTATTTAGATAGTTTACACTTTACACAGTAAATCTAAATTACTAATGCTATTTTCCATCAACCTGCATTGGTTCTGTAGACTCTTGCTTTACCTCTACCTCTAATCCCTGATCAGTGTTAAGAGGCGATTGCATACTGGCTGCATGGACTAATGACATAAGCATATTAGTAGCAGTCGGTGCTGGGGACAGCTGAGGCGACGATGGTGGCGGAATCCTTGATGACGAAGACGAGGTGACCGAAACTGAGAGAGGAGTTGAAGTGCTAGATGGAGAGGAGAGAGGAGCTAGACCTTTGCTGCTTTGTGATGTAACAAGCATTATTTTATGTGACTGCGGTGTACTGGGAGTTATTGGGGTCCTGGGCATAGCCATAGACACAGGTGTTCTTGGAGACATGTAGCCTGGTGTGCGAGGGAAAAATGTTGGTGTTCTTGGAGTGCTGCTGCCTAGGAAGGACGACGAGCGTGATGTGCTCAGGCTAGGTCGTATGAGTCCAGGCGTGGATTGTACTGCTGCTGATTGTACTGGCTGCAAACGTAATTTGATCACGTGTGAACACAGAGCGCTACCGAGGTAGCCAAATTCCTCTTCATATGTTTCTGGCTCATCTGGACCATCAGATACTTGTCTCAGATAGGCAGCGCAATGCTTCAGAATCATCTGCTTTAGATGCTCTGATGCTATCTTATCCACGTTTGTCACAAATTGGCTCTCAACAGCCGCTTTTATCCTCTCACCAAGAACTTTGAGTTTGGGCATTACAACTGTTTTATCACATCAGTACCTAACTCACACAAACCCGCCAGAGAGCCATATAAGGTTGCCATCGGAGCCTTATCGCTAGACAAGGACTTGTCAAATGTCTTTGAGATACGAGGCTGAATGTTATTGGTCGTGGTATTGAACTTTCTACACATTGTAGCCATAAGTCTAGCCGCAAAGTCTCTCAAAGCCCAGTGGTTATCCACATCGGGTCTTAAACAGAGTTGCTTGCTGACGATGCAAGTCATTATTGCTGGGATCAATTCATGGAGGTATTTTTCCAAGTACAGAGTTGGATTATCAATTAGTGCTTTGACCATTCTCATCAAGTAGATGAGTAGAGCTAGATTGCTCTGCACCACATTAATCTTGACGCCTTCCGAAATGAATGCACTGAATCGTGGCAACATCTGGTAGAGTCCTGGATCTGACGCTAAACTCTGCAGTGCTTCAGCTCTTCTGGTTTCTGATGACCCAACACATGCCTCTGTGATCTCTTTATAGTACAGCTGCTGTTCAACTGACAGTTCGTGTGTGATAATTGGTTTCAGTTTGACAGCTTCTGCTGCAAGTGCTTTACTCTTAGCAGCCAAAGTGTTACCACCTTCACTCAACAGTTTGTTTTTATGTAACAGGGCATCTTTTGTGGGCTTTTTATTCACCATCACCTTGGTAGTCTCACTCTGTTGCATATCTTTCTCCACTGGAGGAGGATTCTCTGGAATTGAAGGTTGTATTCCTTCAATGCTTAACCAATGAGCCTTTAAGGCTACATCTAAAGGAACTTTTGGCAGTGGCATGTTGATAATCTCCGACAAGTCAAGATCCTTCTCTTCGATGAAATGCAACTCTCTACCACCGCCGCTTGCAAACCGAAATGGAATATGGTCTGGAGCTCTGAATCCATACAATGGCTCTACATTTTGTGACTTGAGCGCATTGTCAAAGTCGGCTGTGGACAGTTTCCGTCTCTTGCCATTCTTCATGAATTTCGATGCCTCCTGAACCATGGTTTTCAGCCTGAAGGTAACATCTTCTGCTAGTAGAAGTGTGCTATCTTCTGGAAGTTGTGCGACACCAACAGATTCAGCAACAACTTTGATGGACTCGGATGAAACATGAGCCTTGGCTTCTTTTTTCTCTGGAATCTCTGCCATGGCCCGCTCAATAGTGCGCACCTGTACAGAAAACAAACAAGTAAATAAATATTAAGTTAATTAAAAATAACTTCTGGCCATGTGTTTTGAACTCGCCACCCTTAGCGAAGTTAGCGTTGCATCACAAATATTATGAATTTTACACCAATCAAGTTTCAAATTAGAATATCTACACAACTATCAATAGGGTGGCCACAATGCTAGCTATTGTGTGTACCCCTGCTTACATACACAAATGTATGGTGGAAATTGTAACAGATTCTGCAGCAGTTGGAAAACTTTTGGGCATTTTGAATTCCATATAATTTGTCTCCTAGTAACTTCTGTGCAGACCCGACTACCTAATTAGATAGAAAATTTTCTGCTCGTAATGAAGGTGAATATAGCATTTTTGTACGGTCACGCATAAAAAAGTTACGCACAAAATAAATTTTTGTCATCAAATAAAACTATTTTCCCAAAGATGTACAATTATGCTATATTCAGTTTTACAATCTAGATCCTCAGAGCAAAATGCTGTGCAAAAATCAGACAATTTGGTGGTGTAGTTTAGGAAATACAGGCCTTTGAAGGTCATAATTGGCACACAATAGCGCCCTCAATGGTGAAAATCACACATATTTACCTTAAAAGTCCTGGCAAAAGAGTTATTTTTGTGATTTAAGCCATTTTAAAAATGTTGTAAAGAAGCAAATATAGCAATTATGACCCTGGATATTTAATATTTGCATAAATGAACATTAAATAAACAAACACAATACATCTCATGCCTTCTTTGGCTTTATTCCCACAATTATCGCTTCATGAATATGCAAATTTATGACAAAATCAGGATTTTCCTAAAAATGGGGTAAAAATGGCCAATTTTGTGAATCTTTAAAAGGCTGTATCTTTGCAACGAATTGTCTGATTGAGTTGATTCAAAAGTTTTTTTTAATCATTTTGCAGAAGGAACAATCCTGACAGAAAAAGTAATTCCAGGGGTGGGTTTGAAATTTTCATGTGACCACCCTACTATCAACCCTAAACTAGCAAAAGTATACATTTTTGAAAAGCTGAAGGCAAAAGCAATTCAAATACACATTTCAACTCATTGTACAGGGTGACCTTGAAGTTATACAGGGTGGAATAAAAATTTCAAATAAAAATGGGTCACTTAATGCATTGCTTATTACCATCTTGCAGTTATAAACTGAAAGTAAACAACATTGATTTGGTTAGAGCTAGAGGTTAGGGGAGCCTACTGACTTGGGAAGAAAAAAAATTACAGCTGTTTGGTATTTGCGGAATACAGGGTGTCCCAAAATATGTTCAAATTTGTTTACAATTCAACATATTTTGAACTGAAACATTTTACCCCTAACCGATACAGAAAAAGTAAGTCCATATTTATATTCCTCATCAGATTTCCTCTCAGAAAATGTATACTTTGACTATGATAGGATAAGTAATTAAATATTTACAGCAACTTGTAGATTTTGAAGACATCTGCATTGCTTACTACAGTGTTTACTATGAAAACGGGTAGTTTTCACTAGCGTGTCCAGGGGGGCTTTGGGGGCTTCAGCCCCCCGCACGCACAGACCCCGAAAAAAAAAAGAAGAGGAGAAAGAAAGGAAGAAAGAAAAGAAAAGAAAAGAAAGAAAGGAAGAAAGAAAGAAAGAAAAGGAAAGAAAGGAAGAAGTAAAGGAAAAGGAAACAAAGAAAGCCAATGATAGCCAATGATATTTGAGCCCCCCCCTTCCCCGCTTAATGGATTTAGAGTACCCGGTATGCCGCCATACAGGCCTATGATACGTCAGAATAGATGTACCGGTAGGTAATCAATGGAGGAGATATGCACCCAACATTTTAAGTGGGGGTGGCGGGGGCTGGAGTATCCTTTTGCCCAGCACCTCCCCAAAAAAATCACACATACCTTTTTTTCTTGATAATTTGGTGAATTTAGACTAAAAGAGGGCCTGAAATTAAGCATTTTTAGTTCACCAAATATAAAATTTTCTTACGTAAGGGGGCCCCCGCCAGGGGGCCAGCCCCGTGGACCGCCGCAAACGCTTGGCCTGCCAGTGTTCACAAGCTTCCTAAACCCACGATCCAAAAATTGTGCATATAATGTATATGATCGATGTGATTTATTATTTAGACACTTTCTAATTTTTCATGGACTGAATGTATTTTGACTTTTTTATCAAAATGTCTAGTCCAAATCAACCGCTTTTGTCAAAAAACAGAGCTGGGTTTTCAATGATATGGGCAAAATTTTAACAAAATATTCTCCAAAAACACATTTGGGTCATCCGGCTGGTATAGAACTACCTATATTGGTATCGTCTCATCGCCTTTGCTAGAAATTTGCGCCTAAAAGTATTTACCAATTTGCATGATTCCAGTTCAATTTGACCTATATGTTGCAACTTTTTCCAACCCCCCGGTGTTAATACACAGTGTTTATGGATAAACAAATACCCCTTTTCACTTCACCCAACACTAAAAGCAATAATTATTTATACAATAATAGTGAAAATTTGTCCACTAATGGCTTCAATTTGGGCCTTCATTTAACCCATTTTCAGATTTTTCAAACTAAAATTGTTCACAATAATAGTGCCAGAATGGTCCACCAAATGGCTTCAATTGGGCTCTCAGTTTGCAAAAGTTTCTCATACACCCCCTGTTTCGCCTTTTTGGTTTCTGCTTTGGACACCCGACACTTAAAGGCCCATTCAGTGACTTGCTCATCCGGACGATCGTAAAAATCATCAAAATTCAGATTTTGGTACCTTTGTAATTGGCATAGATGTGCTAACATAGCCTGCTAGAGTGCTAGTGGTTCGGTCGAAAGCCGTGTATTTTAGACAAAATAAAGCATTTGCATGATTCTGGACTTTTGATACTGACAGTACAAAAAGTCCGACTCGAGATCGAAAAGAAGCTCACTCTCCACTGCACTACGCGTTGCTATGTATTGTTTCTACTACTTATTACATCAGTAGCTACTATTTTAAACAAAATACACAATTTTAACTGTTTTCTTACAGTAAGGGGCCCCCAGGGGCCAGCCCCTGTGGACCCCAAACGCTTGGCCTGCCAGTGTTCACAAGCTTCCTAAACCCACGATCCAAAAATTGTGCATATAATGTATATGATCGATGTGATTTATTATTTAGACACTTTCTAATTTTTCTGCGGACTGAATGTATTTTGACTTTTTTTATCAAAAATGTCTAGTCCAAATCAACCGATTTTGGCAAAAACAGAGCTGGGTTTTCAATGATATGGGCAAAATTTTAACAAAATATTCTCCAAAAACACATTTGGGTCATCCGGCTGGTATAGAACTACCTATATTGGTATCGTCTCATCGCCTTTTCTAGAAATTTGCGCCTAAAAGTATTTACCAATTTGCATGATTCCAGTTCAATTTGACCTTTATTTTGCAAATTTTTCCAACTCCCCTGTGTTAATACACAGTGTGTATGGATAAACAAATTCCCCTTTTCACTTCACCCAACACTAAAAGCAATAATTATTTATACAATAATAGTGAAAATTTGTCCACGAATGGCTTCAATTTGGGCCTTCATTTAACCCATTTTCAGATTTTTCAAACTAAAATTGTTCACAATAATAGTGCCAGAATGGTCCACCAAATGGCTTCAATTGGGCTTTCAGTTTGCAAAAGTTTCTCATACACCCCCCTGTTTCGCCTTTTTGGTTTCTGCTTTGGACACCCGACACTTAAAGGCCCATTCAGTGATTTGCTCATCCGGACGATCGTAAAAATCATCAAAATTCAGATTTTGGTACCTTTGTAATTGGCATAGATGTGCTAACATAGCCTGCTAGAGTGCTAGTGGTTCGGTCGAAAGCCGTGTATTTTAGACAAAATAAAGCATTTGCATGATTCTGGACTTTTGATACTGACAGTACAAAAAGTCCGACTCGAGATCGAAAGAAGCTCACTCTCCACCGTACCATGCGCGTTGCGTATTGTTTCTACTACTTATTACATCAGTAGCTACTATTTTAAACAAAATACACAATTTTAACTGTTTTCTTACAGTAAGGGGCCCGCCAGGGGGCCAACCAGCCCATGTGGACCGCCAATAAACGCTTGGCCTGCCAGTGTTCACAAGCTTCCTAAACCCACGATCCAAAAATTGTGCATATAATGTATATGATCGATGTGATTTATTATTTAGACACTTTCTAATTTTTCTGCGGACTGAATGTATTTTGACTTTTTATATCAAAAATGTCTAGTCCAAATCAACCAATTTTGGCAAAAACAGAGCTGGGTTTTCAATGATATGGGCAAAATTTTAACAAAATATTCTCCAAAAACACATTTGGGTCATCCGGCTGGTATAGAACTACCTATATTGGTATCGTCTCATCGCCTTTTCTAGAAATTTGCGCCTAAAAGTATTTACCAATTTGCATGATTCCAGTTCAATTTGACCTTTATTTTGCAAATTTTTCCAACTCCCCTGTGTTAATACACAGTGTGTATGGATAAACAAATTCCCCTTTTCACTTCACCCAACACTAAAAGCAATAATTATTTATACAATAATAGTGAAAATTTGTCCACGAATGGCTTCAATTTGGGCCTTCATTTAACCCATTTTCAGATTTTTCAAACTAAAATTGTTCACAATAATAGTGCCAGAATGGTCCACCAAATGCTTCAATTGGGCTTTCAGTTTGCAAAAGTTTCTCATACACCCCCTGTTTCGCCTTTTTGGTTTCTGCTTTGGACACCCGACACTTAAAGGCCCATTCAGTGATTTGCTCATCCGGACGATCGTAAAAATCATCAAAATTCAGATTTTGGTACCTTTGTAATTGGCATAGATGTGCTAACATAGCCTGCTAGAGTGCTAGTGGTTCGGTCGAAAGCCGTGTATTTTAGACAAAATAAAGCATTTGCATGATTCTGGACTTTTGATACTGACAGTACAAAAAGTCCGACTCGAGATCGAAAGAAGCTCACTCTCCACACGTACCATGCGCGTTGCTATGTATTGTTTCTACTACTTATTACATCAGTAGCTACTATTTTAAACAAAATACACAATTTTAACTGTTTTTCATATTTGAATTGACCGTTAGTTTGCCTCGGTGACCTTTAATTGCTTATTTTGTTTTCTACTACAAAAATTAAGCGTCCAGGTTTTAAATCAATTTAGACTCTACTTCCCCGTGTTAGAAACACTGGACTAGGAAGTTTTTCCAGTCGATTGGTGGCGACTGTACGAAAAATCTCGATTTTCTCGAGTCGATCTGAGTTGAAGTAGAAAACCTTTCTAAAGCTTCTGTTTTTGACTAATTTGTCGATGCATTCAGGGAAAAGTGGTTTAATGAAATTCTGTAGACTTATTCTTTATTTCTAAGCAACTCTGACAAATTTCCATTTTTTTTAATGTTCCTGTGAAATCACTGAAAGGGCCTTTAATGTTTACAGTAATTTATACAGTTAATAATAGTGAGAACTTGTCCACGAATGGCTTTTTAATAGCTTCTTTTCATCAATTTTCGGCTTTTTCAAACTCAAATTGTGCACAATAATAATACCAAAATAGTCCACCAAATGGTTTCAATTGGTCCTTCATTTTGCAAAAGTTTCTCACTTGGAGGAGGCACATCCCCTCAGACATTTTCTACGTCGCATAAGCGCGACGCAATATACTTAGTGGCACAAACGATTTAGATTCAGCCCCCCGCAGTAACAAATCCTGCACACGCCCATGGTTTTGTACGTAAAAGTTAAACAATTAGCATAATTAATAATCTTTCAAAA
The DNA here is from genome assembly GCF_039555335.1 of Amphiura filiformis. Lineage (NCBI taxonomy): Eukaryota > Metazoa > Echinodermata > Ophiuroidea > Amphilepidida > Amphiuridae > Amphiura > Amphiura filiformis. Next base: position 72,943,082 of record NC_092632.1, on the reverse strand, counting down.
GAGCTCTTAACCATGCCTGTAGCCCATATGGATGCAAAGATATGATCAGTTGATTCAACGCGCACACACACAAAATCTATATTTGTACATGATACCGCCTACACCCATCGAATGTGTCATCAGCCCTCAGATCGGCCCTCAGACACACACATACAGGCATAGAGTTCTGCAGTAGCATGTTTTGTTGACATTTTGTGTAATGTTTACATCCATGACAGTTCTAATACCATCATCAGACAACTCAAATACAAAGGATGTCAGTTGGCAATCTTAATGTTATGCAATCAAGTTTACAACACTATCACTCTTACAATGAGCAAAAAGTCACTCAGGTGCACGCAATTCAAGGACCAATATTGATTACCTGAAGTGGCCTACTGCAAATGACCAGATATAACCTTTCTCATTTTCATGTTATTTTGCAATAACAAAACCATGTTTTCCTTGATTTTGGTATGAAATTGAGCAAATATAATTAATTGTCATGTCAATTTGGAGTTATTAGGGCAACTAAAACTGATATAAGGTAAGTTTTATATGTTTGGAATCTGTATTGCCTATTCTGAAGGAATTATTGCCATGTAAACAAACCATCCCTTGGCCAATATGGACATGGTGTACAGCTATTCAGTACACTGTTTTCCATGGGTGACTGTAGGAACCCATGGATTCGATCCATGTAGATACCGCCACCGCCTCAACCCGCGCCTCAACAACCACCTCAGCCATTCTGAACTCAAAAAACTATAAGGATTGTGAAAAGCCGTAACTCACACATACAATGGGTGTACACAAATGCTTCTACATGTAATACTAAATTGTAAAGAAGTTGCAACTTCTCTACATTAGTATATCTCTACAAAAAGGTACGACAGAAAGATTGCAAAATAAAAAGAAAAATGCAAAATCTTCAAAAATGAAGGCAGGTGGGGACGAGAAACATGTTTTTTTATTCACTTGGGCTAATAACAATCACGCTGATTAACTGATCAACGCACTTGACAACAAACCGGCTGACCCATTGGTCTTCGGCGCGGTGCGTATTAGGCGACCTTGTCACTTCTACGCGATCGCAATTCACCAGCGCGTACCCGGACCACAGAAGTTTTAAAAACAACAACTTTAGTTACATACACATTAGGCCAAATAAAAAAATAAACATGTTTCACGTCCCCTCCCGCTTCCTTTTTTGAGGTTTCTTAAATTTTATTTTTATTTTTTGAAATTCAGTTATAACTTTTCAAAAAATGTGTCTAGGAAGTAGAGATGCTTTCTATAGCCTTGCTAATATACTAGAAACAGTTTTGTCATGTGGTAATGTTATCAATGCGCGATTAATTGCAATATGCGCTCAAACTAGTATGCGCGGCGTATGCGCGCTATGTCCCAGAGATTTTGCGTAGCGCCATGATTGCGAATGTATTTTATTATTGTAATTGACTTTTGAATGTAATGTCCGACCGCGATGTCGTAAAACTATGGAATGGGAAGAAAAGAGGAAGAGAGGATGGAGAGAGAAATAAAAAAAGACTCTAACTAGTCTAAGAATTATGGTAAAACTTCGCCTGATGGTGATTTCATAGTTTTATTAAGAAGATAAGCCGCTAGTGAACGTAACATGGTGGCAGCGGAAAAAGTAAATCTACAGGTACGCCATTTCAAGAAATAGCCTAAGAAAGACTCAAAGAAATCACAAAGAAAACATCAACGAAGTTTTCAAGAAAGAAACTGAAAATTACCAAAGAAAACATCAACAAAGTTTTCAAGAAAGAAACTGGAAAATCGCCAAAGAAAACATCAACAAAGTTTTCAAGAACGATACTTGAAAATCGACAAAGATGGTATCAAAGTCGATAAAGAAGCTTAAAGACTAGTTCAGCTTTGAAGAAGAAACCTTCAGTGAGCTAGCCATAAGAAGAAAGAAGAGGACGCAGAACTGATTAACTGTTGTATTGGAAGCCTGGATTGGAAGAAAGAAGAGAGCGTCACAGTACCAGATAGCTTCGCTACAGAAGCAAGAAGAGAAGAAAACAGATAGCTTCGTGACTGTATCATCATCAATCCCGTTCAAATACCAGAATTGTGAGATTTGATGCATTTTCCTCGTTGGAATATATTGCTGATTTGTGTTCTTCTGGAAAAAGACAGGTGAATCGTGTGTTTTCATCAGTGGCAGTGTTGTCTACATGAGCTACGCATCGGTGTGGCAGATTGATGTGGAAAATGGATTACGAGAGGCTGTCTTCAGGTTCTAGCCTGCTTGGATTCCTTGCTAAATGACCAGACATTTGGTATGATATTTTGACTGTTGGCCTTTTTACTTGAAGACAATCAAGAGATGTTTATATTTTCACAGATGAAAATGATCAGTAATATATTATAAAATTTAAACGAGGATTGTGCGATAGTGAAGCAAGTATTATAAATATTGCAAATGTACGTGCACAAATGAAAGGTACGCATACAACGAAATGTGTATGCACATATCAAAATTAAATGTTGTATACATCATGTTTAGTAGAGATGTAGGCCTAAGCTTACATAATGCACGACAATCATTGTGGCATTCAAAAATGTTTTGATGTGTAAAGCATAATTGCGTTTAAAAACAAAGTTAAACAGCAATGAAACATTATATTGTTTTAATTTAGTATTATCATGCACATGGACAAATGTGTGCATTATTTCACAGCCAGAGTACAAAAATGTGTGTAAGATTTTTTATTGGATTGTTGTAATAAGCTGATTTAGCGTTTGGGATTGCAGCAGTAGTGCATAAGTCAATCAGTCGACATTTCTTTAAAAATTGAAATGAAGGGATAAAGTAATATAATATGGTCGTCAAAAACTGTTGTGTTTAAAATAAGATTTTATCACAAAATGTGCGTATTGATCAGGATTTCATGATGAATTTAAATTTCTGGACAAGCGTTTGGTAATGCAGCTATAGTGCTTAATTAGTCAGCGACATTTCCATATAAACATGGACATGTATAACTTAATTCATTATGTTTTGGAGAGATGGAAACTTGTGTGAGATTATCATTGGAGAAGAAATTTATCACATAAATTTTATTTGTATTTATGGCAAATGTACGTTTGGAGAATATTTTATAAAATGAATTAAAACGTGCATTAAAAACAAATGTATGCATGAAATTATATTTATGCACACAAAAAGATGTAAATTTAACGCGATTTAAATGTGCATTTTTGAGATGATTGACACAATCATATAGGAGTTCGGGAGTGTCATGTGGTAATGTTATCAATGCGCGATTAATTGCAATATGCGCTCAAACTAGTATGCGGCGTGGCGCGCTATGTCCGCAGATTTGCGTAGCGCCATGATTGCGAATGTATTTTATTATTGTAATTCACTTTTGAATGTAATGTCCGACCGTGATGTCGTAAAACTATGGAATGGGAGAAAAGAGGAGAGAGGATGGAGAGGAATAAAAGGACTCTAACTAGTCTAAGAATTATGGTAAAACTTCGCCTGATGGTGTGATTTCATAGTTTTATTAAGAAGATAAGCCGGCAGTGAACGTAACAAGTTTCATAAGGTTTTGTGATAGTTAGAGGGGGCCTATCTCTCAGAACAACAAATAAAAAGAGGCCTCCTCCCTTTTCCAGGCACTTATTGTATATGCTAAAACAGCTCTAATTATCATGGGTATTCACATCGATTTTGTGATAAAATATAATAAATAAAAATCCCCCTCATCCTCCTTTTTTTCAAAAACCCGGACGTGAAACATGTTTTTTATTTTACTTGGCCTTACATGTATTCACTATTCCATGATTCAGATTCAGTTTTAAGCTTACTCAAAAGTCTCATCAGCAGGCTCAATCAGCAACTGCCAAATACTGGCCAACTTTATTTTTATATATTCCATTAGCTGGATACAATTTGTATTACAAACCTATTTCTTCTTGAAGTAGAACAACAAAACTCGGCCGTTTTCGAGTCAAATTCTAGCCCTGTTCAGTAGCTAGCAGACGCGTTATTTCCCTTTTTCTTCTACCACGAATCAAAGATGTCGCTTATCCCGAGATCCCTTTTGCATGTTCCATAATATTTATTACTGTCATAAAAGATTAAATTTAAATTGATAAAAATCAATAATTAATTAAAATCATAAATATAGAATGCAAAATTTAATTAATATTCAGCTTAAAATTAAAGTTTGAATATTATTTACAAACTTATTTGAACAAGGGCATAGATAAGGGTATTGCAGAATATGGTAACCCGTAAAATGGCGTCCATTTGATTGCTACTGGAGCAGTAAGAAAGCATACATTTCGCTGAAAGTTGATATTTTGCAGCGCAATAATTTAAGAATACAAGGTTTGTAGTAATAATATATGGCTACGTTATTTATTGGGCCGCGTTAAGGGTCTAAAAATCTTATCTTGTATAAATGTTTAACCTTAGAAATTGTTCGTTAGGAGAAGTAGCAGAATTCTGCAGTGCAGTCATACATGCATGCATGCATGCATGCATTGAAGCAAAACAAGCAAATACTAGCTCGAGATACATGTACTCTAGCTATAGTGGGAATTCCAATTGAATGAATGCAGAATGAATAATTTTGCGTACACTGCGTGATGTGCGACTGTCACACGACGTGCGTGAGTAACGCGGAAGTGAATCCAACCATCACATCACACGTGACATGCCAACGGCAACGCACTCGTGAAATTCAGGGACATGGATTGGTTAGCATTGTAGCCAAGGTCGTGCGTTGGCATTGTAATTTGAAATGCGCAATATAAATGCACTATTCAAATAACTCCCCAGGTGTGAGATCCATTCAGTTGATATTAGCAACTGTCTTTGGAAGTCTAGAGAAGTCCTAGCTGAATTTGTCACACTTGTTTGTAGAAAATGAACTTCATTTTGAATTTGACGCATGCCAGTGAGCTGCGTGCGCTGAAGTTATCGCTGAACGGACCAGTGGGGGTGCGGGTGGCATGGGAGGAGCAAATGCCCCAGTCAGAACTCTTTCCCCTGTTGCCCCCCCCACTAAAAACACTAAAATGAAAATTTCAACTTTTTACACCATTTTTGCGCAAAATTTGTTAATTTTGCCACCTGAAATTCACTTCCCCCCAATGCCCCCCTCCGCCACTACTCCGCCGTTACTAACTGGAACTGACAACTCGGCCTCAAGCTCAGAGTCGGAGTGACATTCATGATTGGCAGTATACAAAAACAATGCGCAATTTTGATTTAAATTTTGCACACTCGATCATGATCTATATCAGCATTTCTGATATATTTGTCACAGATTCTGGGTAAATTCAGTGCACTACCCTGGTAAATTTGAGGGCCAATTGGAATTCCTTCGTTTCAAAACGGTACTACATTGTATAAGATCAAACTAATCACAAAACTTAACTAATCATAAATTAGTCCACATAGCATTAATTGCATTCCATATTTGTCATCCCTGTACAGCTATATTAAAACCATACCATCAACAAAGATGTCCAAGTTGGCTCGTCAAGGGAAGATGGTAGGGAAGGCTGCAAAAAGGGTCCAAAAAAGTGGAGTTTGGCAACACGATTAAGACGCATACATGAAAGCTGGGAAAGCTGCACCAGGTCCTCCTCTTGGTCCTGCACTTGGAGCAGTAAGTTAAATTTTATTTATAGATTCCTGAACTGCATTTAAGTAGACTAACATTCACCATGATTAGAATTATTTTTGGTACATACAATACGCAACATTTTCATTAAATAGCATTGTGTAAGAAAAGATAATGTCAGTTTCAAAGTTCTAATTCAACATACAATGCGGTAGTTTATATTTTATATTCCAGTAGACTTCATTTTAAAATCAATATTCATTTCACTGTCAACATGAATAAACATTAGCATCTTTCATTTATGGTACTTGATAGGGTCAGTCCATGTCGAAACAGATTGAGTGTACACCCACCCTCTTGGATTTTGCTCTCCTTTGGCTCAGGGGTACCTTTCATGGATCCCTAGGTGAGGTCAAAAAAAAATTCAAATTCCATTTTTTTTGCGAATGGAGGGCAATTAAAGTTTGGCGACCTCGACCAAAATTGTGAATTTAAGGGTCCAAATGACAAAGTGCTCTCTTTGAGGGCACTTTCTTCTTAATTGAATCAGTTGTGATCCTCTTTTTGAATGTGGTCACTCACTGGCTGTGTCTGAAATACCTAATGCCAAAAAAGATAGATTTCGGAATTTCGTTGGGATTTCAGAGGGGGTCAAAATCAGCACTTGTACTGTTCAATCAAATTATCTTGATTTTGAAGGACCCATGATAATGTCACAGTGCACTTATAGGTCCTAATTATGTTCAGAATGGATTAACCATATGCCAATGTCTATGAGCAATTAAAAAAACAGAGAAATTTCTAGACCCCTACAGAATTTTAGGCCACCCCTAAAGTGGTTCAGCCACAAATGGCACTTAAAGTCTGCAAATTTTGACCCCTAATAACTTTAGGTGTACACCAGATATGAATTTCTAGTCTTTTGCATCTGAAAGAATGTAGTTTAATGTTACTAGGAACATAAGATTTGTTTTGTATTTTTGTGTGTTTTAGTATTAAGTTGACGCTTTCAAAAATAGTCATTTTTGCCTAACATACCATGCATACAGGATATGGTACAAAATGCCAATTTTAGTATGATATTTTTTTATATTTTTGATCACTTTATAGCCATTTGTATTATTTATCCTGATATTTCAAGTTGCTCTTGAGTCAAGTAATAAGAAAAAACTCCTTTCTAATCCTCTGTATGGATTTTTAAGATTGTCAAAAATGCACTTCCTGGCAACGATGCACATGCAAAGTACAGGTTATGGGGGTCAAATTTTCAGAATACTCCCAATTATGTCAAGTAATATATCAAATTACTCGTATGGTCATGAGGATTCCAAAATGTATAGTTTGTTATGTGTCAGACCTTTCAGGAGGCGCTATGACGAAAAAATGTTCATAGGTCAACGACCTTTTGAAAGTATCAAAACACAAAAATATAAAACAAATCTTATGTTCCTAGTAACATTAGACTACATTCTTTCAGATGCAAAAGACTAGAAATTCATATCTGGTGTACACCTAAAGTTATTAGGTGTCAAAATTTGCCGATTTTAAGCGCCATTTGTGGCTGAACCACTTTAGGGGGCCTAAAATTCTGTAGGGGTCTAGAAATTTCTCTTTTTGAATTGCTCATAGACATTGGCACATGGTTAATCCATTCTGAACATAATTAGGACCTATAAGTGCACTGTGGCATTATCATGGGTCCTTCAAAATCAAAGATAATTTGATTGAACAGTATGAAGTGCTGATTTTGACCCCTCTGAAATCCCAAACGAAATTCAAATCAATCTTTTTTGGCATTAGGCATTTCAGACACAGCCAGTGAGTGACCACATTCAAAAGAGGGTCACAACTGATTTAATTAAGAAGAAAATGCCTCTCAAAGAGAGCGCTTTGTCATTTGGACACCTTAAATTCCAATTTTGGTCAAGGTCGCTAAACTTAGATGGCCCGCCATTCGAAACGTAAATTGAATTTGAATTTTTTCTTGTGACCTCACCTAGGGGTCCATGAAAGGTACCCCTGAGCCAAAGGAGAGCATAATCCAAGAGGGTGGGTGTACACTCAGTCTGTTTTGACATGGACTGACCCGATATTGACACAAGCAATTTTTGTATGTATTTATGCTGAAGTAATATAATATTGGTATCGCAATGTTGTACAACAAATACCGTCAACAGGGGTGAGATTGATCAAATTGGGCCTTTTTATGTTTGTAACTCTGGCACATATAATTTTTTGGTGGATATTAATTGTTTATAACAAATAGGGTCCCCACTTTATATCAGATGATGGTGGATGCGATATCGCTATTTTGACGTCGCCATTGGATTAACACATAATCATGAAATCTTCACAAACAATTCTAAATTTGTTATGTGGTGTCAAAGCAAAATTATCTTACTCTAAAACCGGTGGGGTTCTGCAAAGTACCCCACTGCAAGTATGTTAATTGTCCATTTATAATCGCTAACCGTGTATTGTGAATGGGGCTGTCAGCCCTGTATCTTCGCCAGCCTCGTACGTCCGTGTTGCGTGTCCTATGCCGCCTGCTTTATATCAATATATAATGTATGATGGTAGGAATTTGCGTTTGTATAAATTTTTTTTTAATCAAAGAGTGATCAATCTCACCCCAATATATGGGGTGAGATTGATCACTCATTGTTGACTGTATAAAGTATGTAGGGGGCCTAGATATGATCAATGTCACTACTGCTATGGGGTTAGATTGATCAAAATTTGGCGTTTAAAAAAATTCTGAAACATTTTCAAATCAAAATGTTTTATGTTGATATATCAAATCTGGTACGAAAATGTTCTACCGGTTTATTTTTGTGCTTGTTGTTAAGCCTATTGAACAGTGTTCCATATGGTATTCCATAAGTTCAGGGTTTGCAGGTTTTTGCCGCAGGTGGAAAAAACCGCGGTTTTAACCGCGGTTAAAACCACTTGGCAAAAACAGTTTTTGCCAGTTTTTGCCAGCAAAAATGGCAAAAACTAAAAAAGTGATCTATAGTTCATTTTTTTCATCTCAAAACAAATTATTAAGTTACAAAAATTATTTCCTGAGTGTAACAAGGTCAGATTTTGTAATTATAAATAACATATTAAGAAATTAAAGGTATACATGGGTTTTCATTGCTCAAGTGCATTTAACCGATATGTGGCAAAAATCAAATTTAAAACTTGTTCCTTTTAAGGACTTGATAAGACAAAAAACTATTTAATGATTCACTAAAAGTTTTGTGATACTGTTTATGAGCTTAATATTTGAGTGACTATATGTGAGTTTTTGCCAGTTTTTGCCATTTTTGCCGGTTTAAACCAGGCAAAAACTGGCAAAAACAGGTTTTTGCCAGTTTTTGCCACTTTGCCGGCAAAAACAGGTTTTTGCCGGCAAAAACCGAACCCTGCATAAGTTCTCACCCAGGTGATTAATCCTCATGATCAATCTCACCCAGGTGATCAATCTCACCCCTGTTGACGGTACCATCTAGGCTTAGGAACCGGGGAGATTTGGGGGGGTTCACCCCCCTCAATAATTTTGGTGCAGGCTGCAATATCTTTCAGCCCCCCCAATAATCCTAGATTGTGATAAAAAAGAGGGAAAATGGGTATTTGTGATCTATATTTTTTTACCCCGAGGGGGGAGACCCCACTCAAACCCCAGGGTGGCCCACCAATTTTTTTTATAATTTTCAGCCCCCACCACCATGTTCAAAATCTTCCTAAGCCAATGAATACCTTTATGCTCGCAGCTCATTCTTACACTTGTCAAATGAGCTGTTGATAAAGATAAATGATAATATAAATGAGAATAATTAAATAACATTGGTGATCCGCAAAGTTGAACATCAGGATTGTCAGTATTAGCAGTTTTATGATGTATTTCAGATTTTATTTATTTCAAATCCTCAATGTATATTGGTTCTGTATATATAAAAGAATTCTGAAATAATTCTAACTGTTCTACTGACAACATCTGTGATATTTTGATTTTGATTTAAACTTTTGATCCAAACACAAGGAAATAATTCCTTCCTCTGAATTTTCAGATGGTACTCCATCTTTCATCAGCGAGTGAGTGACTGTATCAGGTCGAGATTTTCACTCACTCGCTGATGAAAGATGGAGTACCATCTGAAAATTCCGAGGTAGGAATTATTTCCTTGTGTTTGGATCAAAGTTTAAATCAAAATCATGATTTATACCAACACAGATGAACTTTCATGAACATCTGTGATATTTGTATAAATTTCCTGATCTATCTGTCAAGTTTAGTCTTTCATCTGATTGATTCTAGTGGGACAATCAGCGTACAATGTTACAGCTGTGTTTTAATATATTGGCTCATAGTCATATATACAAAAACATGCAATAAAATTGAAATTGCCAGAAGGTTATAATAAATAAGTGCATAAAGAATCCTGAGGTTCAGAAGTATAGATATTAAATTTTGGTTGTTTTGGTGCACATCAGAAAAATTGAGATAATTTACATCTTGTATCCTATTGTGATTGTCCCAGCTGTATCAATACATAAAGTCTGCACAAAAAGTAACTCAGCTGTTATAAATACGCCTATAGATTCAGAACTAATAATTATTTTCACAATATTTCAACATAAAAAGAAGGATGATTTATTTACGCGCATTTTGATACCCCATTTGTCCAATTTTGTTCAATATTGACAATACAGCAGTGTTTTGAAAGAAAAATACCCCAATTTAAAAGTTGCAGTAATTTGTATTGATTTGAAGTAAGCGCGAAGATAATGGCGGGCTTTGCGTGTTTACAGTGCTGGCATTATAACCATTGATCGCTGTAAACTGCAACTTTTAAATTCAGGTATTTTTCTGTAAAAGCACTACTGTGTTGTTAATATTGAACGACATTTGACGAATGGGGTATCAAAATGCGTGTAAATAAATCATCCTTCTCGCTATGTTGAAATATTGTGAAAACAATTATTAGTTCTGAATCTATAGGCGTATTTATAACAGCTGAGTTACTTTTTGTGCAGACTTTAGATAAACCTTTGTCTCTCTCCAATTTCTATCAACAGAGAGGCATAGCTATTGGTGCCTTCTGCAAGGATTTTAATGAGAAGACAAAACATATCAAAGAAGGCACTCCACTCCCAAGCATAATAACGATAAATGTAAGTAATAGTACTGATCGGGATCAATATCCGATCGGCCGATTTAAAAAACAAACTGATCGGTCATCAACAGATTCAGATCAAGGATGGATTGGTGCATGATACGTTGTAAATTGAATTAACTGTCAGGTGAAGCTAATTAGAAAACATCTAGTTTGCCCACGTCAAAGGTTGTTCTGCTTGAATTACCTGAAAGCTTTACCTGAAAGTTGATAAAACTACAAACCAACTAACTAGACACAACGTTCCCGGAACCACCGCTAGGTGGCAACACACGACGAAAGCTTTGATGGAACACCTTAATTACTTTCATATGGAAAAACCATGTAATGCTCTGAGATGCCCGAGATATCTATGATGTAGCCACAATTTTGACATAGTAGCGCATGGAATGCCTTAGAATGGTTTCAAAAGGGTTGGAAACGCTGATAAATATACGAAACAGCATAGATCTGGGCCAAAAAAGTGCATTTAATCGACAGATCTAATAGACCCGTGACGTCACAGGTATATACATATACAGGTAGCCGGGTATAGCCCCTTCATCTGGCCAGACGCCACCAACGGCATCTATCTCTAGTTTGATACATGCATAATTTGTCTAAATTTTGTGTAAACAGAGTGTTTGTAAACTATTACCCTGTCTGTGTGAGTTTAATGTATGCACAAATAATGACGGTATTTTAATTCACTCATTGCATTTTGCAGCCTGATAGAAGTTGGATCATACAGACAAACCACCCACCTGTATCATACTTCTTAAAGCAAGCTGCTGGTATGCCTACAGGAGCACATCCATCATCTCAAAAGAGTAAGTGTTAGAAAATTAACTTTCCTCAATTGTGGTATAGGCTTTTTACGCCAGTCTTCAGTGAACGGCTCTTTTCAGAGCCATCAAACCTTATACATTAGCAGATGGGCAAGGTCTGCTTGTTCTCGGATGACAAGAGGCAGTCTTCAGTGAACGGCTCTTTTCAGAGCTACCAGCAGGCAAGGGGCAGCCTACATGTCTCATTCTTAGGTACTTTGTCCTGAAGAAATCAGAGCCACTCCTGAAAAAAGTTTGACAGTTCTAAACTTGTCTGACGGTGAACCCACTAAAACTTACCAATTGTTAGGAAATTAACTTGGATCAGGAAAGTCCTGATGGGATATAGACCTTCAATCTCCTCATCTTGAAGTGAATGGTAGATTCATTGTTATAAACATGTAATGTTCTTTGTGTCAACCTGAGTTTTTTAAAACTTTTGAGCCATATTCAGTGACCTCATTTTTCATCTTGGGTAGAATATAATTTGCGCAAATTGGATCCAATCAGGTAGAGTTCATGCATTTCAATTTTTGAATAATTTGTATAAGCTATGATTTAGTTTAATCTAATTATCTAACTCAAAATTAATACCCACTAGTGGTCAAGTAATATGTGAGCTGACATGTCACATCATACTAAACAGTTGGCTGGCAGGTGTCGTTATTCTATGCTCAGCAGTATGCACATGAATGGTAGATTCATTGAATGGTAGATTCATTGAATGGCAGATTCATTGAATGGCAGATTCATTGAATGGCAGATTCATTGAATGGCAGATTCATTGAATGGCAGATTCATTGAATGGCAGATTCATTGAATGGCAGATTCATTGAATGGTAGATTCGTGGAATGGTAGATTCGTTGAATGGCAGATTCGTTGAAAGGCAGATTCGTTGAATGGCAAATTCGTTGAATGGCAGATTCATTGAATGGTAGATTCGTTGAATGGTAGATTCGTTGAATGGCAGATTCGTTGAATGGCAGATTCGTTGAATGGCAGATTCGTTGAATGGTAGATTCGTTGAATGGTAGATTCGTTGAATGGTAGATTGATTGAATGGTAGATTGATTGAATGGTAGATTCATTGAATGGTAGATTCATTGAATGGCAGATTCTTTGAATAGTAGATTCATTGAATGGCAGATTCATTGAATGGTAGATTCATGAGGTTTTCAAACTTTTCAACCATATTCAGTGACCTCATTTATCATCTTGGGGCGAATATAATTCACGCAAATTGAATCCAATGAAGTAGGAGTACATTCATTTAAATTTTTGAATCTGTGTGTTATAAAAAAGAACTTTTTTATAAGCTATGATTTAGTTTAATCTAATTATCTAACTCAAAATTAAAACCTACTAGTGGTCAAGTAATGTCACATCATACTAAACAGTTGGCTGGCAGGTGTCGTTATTCTATGCTCAGCAGTATGCACATGAATGGTAGATTCATTGAATGACAGATTCATTGAATGACAGATTCATTGAATGGCACATTTGTTGAATGGCAGATTCATCGAATGGTAGATTCATCGAATGGTAGATTCATTGAATGGTAGATTCGTTGAATGGTAGATTCGTTGAATGGCAGATTCATTGAATGGCAGATTCATTGAATGGCAGATTCATTGAATGGCAGATTCATTGAATGGCAGATTCATTGAATGGTAGATTCATTGAATGGTAGATTCATTGACTGGTAGATTCATGAGGTTTTCAAACTTTTCAACCATATTCAGTGACCTCATTTATCATCTTGGGGCGAATATAATTCACGCAAATTGAATCCAATGAAGGAGGAGTACATTCATTTAAATTTTTGAATCTGTTATAAAAAAGAACTTTTTATAAGCTATGATTTAGTTTAATCTAATTATCTAACTCAAAATTAAAACCTACTAGTGGTCAAGTAATGTCACATCATACTAAACAGTTGGCTGGCAGGTGTCGTTATTCTATGCTCAGCAGTATGCACATGAATGGTAGATTCATTGAATGGTAGATTCATTGAATGGTAGATTCATTGAATGGTAGATTCATTGAATGACAGATTTGTTGAATGGTAGATTCATGGAATGGTAGATTCATTGAATGGTAGATTCATTGAATGGCAGATTCTTTGAATGGTTTTTTATTGAATGGCAGATTCATTGAATGGTAGATTCATTGAATGGTAGATTCATTGAATGGTAGATTCATGGAATGGTAGATTCATTGAATGGTAGATTCTTGAGGTTTTCAAACTTTTCAACCATATTCAGTGACCTCATTTTTCACGTCGGGCGAGATGAAAAATGCATGTTGATAGACCACTCTCTTGCCTTTGTTTATAAGCATTGCTACATGTATTACCTCATCTATACTGCAAAGATTTTTATTTCAAGTTTTTGTTTAAAAATGGAAAATAATACATTGCTCAACTATGCTGTGGTTCACGTCAAGTTCAGTAGTGATGTTAATGCTTTTTCATGGTTCCGCCGCAAGCATGACGACAAACCACCGTTGTGCGCATGTGTGTACGCACCAATGTGACTACCGAACTTAAGACAAATCGCAGTACAGAACTCTTTTTTCCGAACCCCTCCGAGATGAATTTCTCTTTAATTTTCTTTGTAACAGCACATATGGACATGTAAAGGTCATTAATCAACTGTTTTTAATCACATTACACAGATCCTGAACCGTTTGGAATAGTGACTTTAAAACATATCTACGAGATAGCAAAGATCAAACAAACAGACTCCAGCCTACAAGATATTAGTCTAATGGAAGTGTGCAAGCAAATCATAGCAAGCACAAGAACAATGGGAATTGAAGTAGTTAAAGAAATTTCTGTTGAAGACTTGAGAACTTTTAGAGAAGATGCAGAAGAAAGGATGAAAGCTATTGAGGATGCAATGGAGCAGGCTAAACAGGAAGCATATGCTGCTGCTAAAGGAGGGGATTAGCTGAGGAGAACAGGACAATTTTTGATGTGGGCAAACTATATGCTATGTTTTCTGATAGCTTTACATGAAAGTTTCAAGCCATATGTGACCATCCACCACAACTGAGCCCGGATGTCTCCAGTGCCACTATTGAGATATGCTCCATTGAACTTAACAATAAACAATAGGAAACAAAGGATTTATTGACTGTTTTATTGATTTTTCACTACTTAAATGTCAAGTAATATAGACATGATATACATCATTTTAAAGCTAATTTCAAGCAGAATATTTTGGTTGAATATCTCAAAAATGATGATTGGCGACTTCAGGGCTCAGTTGTGCTGGATGGACACATATTGTAACGTTTGCTGAGGAGGACATCCTTGTAATGTTTTAAAAATTCTAATTGTTAAACAATCGTTCCATTAACCACCCATGCCCCAACAATACTGCCCATATAAATCTGAATCATGGTCTGAAACATATGACACACTGATGATGATGGATGAATACTTTGGGCCTTTTTTATGTATTATAGGCCTAAACAATGTAAAAAAATAACCGTCCACCCAAAATGACTTTGTTAAGCACCCTGGGCAGTAAATGGAATGAATTCAGTACTCTCAGCTGTATACCAGTTTTTACCCTGACGTGGCAGTGACATCAGTGCGCATTTCATTGGGTGCAGCTTCAAATCGCTAGCGTTCCCTCAGCACTGGCGTACACATGCTGCCGCATAGATGCGTGCGCGTAACAGCTGCCTCAAGGCGTTGACGTCACTGCCACACCAGGGTGATAAATGGTATAGTAAAGTACCATACCCTGCAAATATCAAGGCTTTAGGTGCAGTAGTTGTGATAATATCTGAGATGCTGAATAATTAACGAAATAGTACATTGTTTAAGGGGTACTACACCCCTGGCCAATTTTGTGCAGGTTATTCTCAAAAATTATAGCACATTGGTGACCAGTAAGATATGTATATTATAGGGGCAAGGACTACAACTACTGCACTGAAAATTCAGCAACTCAAGGCAAGTAGTTATTGATTTATTGATCAAATATTGGTTTTTCCCTCATTTTTGACTGTAACTCCACAACTGTTGTCTGTGCTGAAATTAAATTTCCAGTGCAGTAGTTGTAGTCCTTGCCTCTATAATATATATCTTACTTGTCACCAATGCTCTATAATTTTTGAGGAAAATGCAAAAATAAGCACAAAATTGGGCAGAGGCGTAGTACCCCCTTAATTACAAATACATAGTTGAACATGTATGGGATGTTCGTAACACTGGGTGTACAAGGTGTGTGGGAATGTCATAACACATCAAAAGGACTGACTCGCATGATTGACAGAATGACACGCATTAGTGACATATGCCCTGGAATGAAATACCGCAGTGATTTTCTTTGCTTTGTCATATTTGGGTTCATATTCAAAGGGCCATATCTGACAGTGAAACTAACATTTTGTGGAAAAGAAATCGGTACAATTCTATTTTTCTTATGGAAATGTTACAATTATGGCTTCAAGTTTATTCAAACTGCAACAAAGGTTGATGTTTTTAAAATATATCATGTGGTGCCAAACATGGCAAAGATATGCATGTATTATACTAAGAGATTTTATTATAGTATGATGAACTTAATGGATAAGAGCCTTGAAAATGACAAAATGTTAGGCCAAATAAAAAAATAAACATGTTTCACGTCCCCTCCCGCTTCCTTTTTTGAGGTTTCCTCAAATATATTTTTATTTTTTGAAATTTAGCTATAACTTTTCAAAAAATATGTCTAGGAAGTTGGGATGCTTTCTATAGCCTTGTTAAGATACAAGAAACATTTTAGGAAGGTTTTGTGATCATTAGAGGGGTGTAACTCCCAGAACAACAAATAAAAAGGGCCTCCTCCTTTTTCTAGGCATCATTGTATACGCTAAAACAGCTCTAAGTATGGGTATTTACACCAATTTTACGATAAAAAATAGAAAATAAGAAGCCCCCTCTTCCTCCTTTTTTTAAACTCCCGGACGAGAAACATGTTTTATTTTTTACTTGGCCTTATGTAAGTTACTTGTTTATTTCAAGAAACATTGATGATGTTTATGTTGCTTCAGTCAACGTCAGTAATATTAATATTGATTCAGTCAATTCCTTTGAAGTTAGGCCATGTTCTTATTTGTTTTGAAAGGTATGGATCATTTACTCTTTCCCTTGAATTGGCCATGAAATTAAATATTGTCAACCTTGACAGGACTTGAACCTGTGACCTCTGAAACTCTGGACCATAACAACTAAGCTAGAATGTAAGCTTATGACATTGGAGGGGAATAGAATTACAATACAGCCAAGTCTTGTAAATCCAGCTTCCCCTACTTTTCTAGTAACAAGCGTTGAGGAGAAATAATTGAGTTCTACCAAATTAATTCCAGAAAAAAAGTGGTATTTCAAACTTTGGGTAGAGTAGACCTCGTTCTCTTTAATGCGACAGTTTCCTTGATAGCTCAGTTGACAAGAGCACTGGTTCAGATCATATTCAGTTTTCTTTGCTTGGCTAGCTTGTAAGAAATTTTCAATCCTATTCATTAGCAAGATCAAGCTAGCATTTTATCTTGAAGTAGAAAAACAAAAGTTACATTAGAAATCCTGCTCAGAGAATGTTTGCTTCTTAATCAATCCCATTACTGTTTTCTATGCAATAGGATTGTATGGTAGAGATATTAAAGCATTAAGGAAAGTCATAAATATTTGCAGTTTTGGTTATTATGCTTTTTAAATAGTTCAGTAGAACTCTGTATGCTACTTTGTCGCACGGTATTGAATTTCACTGCAAACCCAAAGTGTCTATATTTCAGCAAAACGTCTAGAATTGGTTTGGCAGTAACAATGAGGGATTAACTACTAAATATAGACACAAATTTAGACTACTATTTGGGCAGTATACCTCAAATGTAGTCTGATAAATAGACTCAATATTAGACACTAAGCCCAAAACAGCATTGGGTGCATTTTACACATGGGTGATTCTGGAATAAGAAGCAAACATGGGTTCTTATAAATCAGTGAAAAGAAGCAATTTTCCAGTTCAGCGAATTGCTAACAAACAATAAGCATGGATTTCAATGGGGTATGTTTAAATAGTATTATTTGAACAGTAATTTTACATATAGTTGTACAACAATCAACATTGAATAATAGTTAGTGATCTTCAGAAAAAGTCTACAACAAAACATTTGGGCTGGTAAATTGGGAGCTAGCAGTCCATGAATGTGTCTATAATTGTGTCCATAATTGTGTCCAGTATCAGTTTAACAAAGGCTAATACACTATTCACATCTAATCTCCAATACTAGACGATTTGCTGAATTATAGATGTTTTGGGTTTGCAGTGTTTGGTCTCATTTGAAAACTTGTTCCTTCAAAACATTACTGCAAAGATATTAGATTTTTGCATCGCTGTATGTGGACAGTACACTCTTCAGAGGAAGCCTACCTGCATGAATTCACAGGTACTACTAGAAGTGAATACAGGGTCATGGAAAATATCTCCGGACGGTGGTGAAAACTCGAATAAAATTTAACAATGTACAGTTGCTGTAAATGGCAATGAAGTCCTTGGTATTCACCAGCAACGAAATGGTTCTTAGAGCTCAAGAATGGAATGAGCGTCCTTGAAGATCATCCAAGGTCCAAAAGACTTGCTGACGACACCACTAATGATATACGTGCTGGTATAGTGGCATTGATAAGGAATAAAAAGCCAAATAAGAAAGATGAGATAGCCACAAAATACTACACCTCACTGGCGGCCATAGCTGGGGGCCTCCCATCCATTTTACGCAATGTCAGTATCATAGGCGTGCAGCATTTACCGCTCCTGTGACGTGGCGCAAGTGCTACATCCTCCGATGCATTCGCGATAGTGGGCGTCTTCAAGTCTTGGATCGCAATCCAAACGATCTAAGCTAGTTTGGCGCGGAAGGCCCCCAGCTATGGCCGACTTAATCCTGACCATTTCCTGGCTCGTAGGATTCGTCTATACATTTTCTGAATCTGTATGACTAGAGGAATACATTGGAATGGTTTTTAACCCAATTTGAGTGAGTATGAAATTTGAACCCAGGTGTAAAGTTCAATTACCTTTTCCCGCCAAAAGCTACTCCAGGCATTTTTGTGTCAACTACCTATATGGTAAAAGTGCAGCTTTGCCCCCCTCCCCTATAACTTTTCAAAAAATATGTCTAGGAAGTTGGGATGCTTTCTATAGCCTTGTTAAGATACAAGAAACATTTTAGGAAGGTTTTGTGATCATTAGAGGGGGTGTAACTCCCAGAACAACAAATAAAAAAGGGCCTCCTCCTTTTTCTAGGCATCATTGTATACGCTAAAACAGCTCTAAGTATGGGTATTTACACCAATTTTACGATAAAAAATAGAAAATAAGAAGCCCCCTCTTCCTCCTTTTTTCAAAAACCCGGACGAGAAACATGTTTTATTTTTTACTTGGCCTTATGTAAGTTACTTGTTTATTTCAAGAAACATTGATGATGTTTATGTTGCTTCAGTCAACGTCAGTAATATTAATATTGATTCAGTCAATTCCTTTGAAGTTAGGCCATGTTCTTATTTGTTTTGAAAGGTATGGATCATTTACTCTTTCCCTTGAATTGGCCATGAAATTAAATATTGTCAACCTTGACAGGACTTGAACCTGTGACCTCTGAAACTCTGGACCATAACAACTAAGCTAGAATGTAAGCTTATGACATTGGAGGGAATAGAATTACAATACAGCCAAGTCTTGTAAATCCAGCTTCCCCTACTTTTCTAGTAACAAGCGTTGAGGAGAAATAATTGAGTTCTACCAAATTAATTCCAGAAAAAAAGTGGTATTTCAAACTTTGGGTAGAGTAGACCTCGTTCTCTTTAATGCGACAGTTTCCTTGATAGCTCAGTTGACAAGAGCACTGGTTCAGATCATATTCAGTTTTCTTTGCTTGGCTAGCTTGTAAGAAATTTTCAATCCTATTCATTAGCAAGATCAAGCTAGCATTTTATCTTGAAGTAGAAAAACAAAAGTTACATTAGAAATCCTGCTCAGAGAATGTTTGCTTCTTAATCAATCCCATTACTGTTTTCTATGCAATAGGATTGTATGGTAGAGATATTAAAGCATTAAGGAAAGTCATAAATATTTGCAGTTTTGGTTATTATGCTTTTTAAATAGTTCGTAGAACTCTGTATGCTACTTTGTCGCACGGTATTGAATTTCACTGCAAACCCAAAGTGTCTATATTTCAGCAAAACGTCTAGAATTGGTTTGGCAGTAACAATGAGGGATTAACTACTAAATATAGACACAAATTTAGACTACTATTTGGGCAGTATACCTCAAATGTAGTCTGATAAATAGACTCAATATTAGACACTAAGCCCAAAACAGCATTGGGTGCATTTTACACATGGGTGATTCTGGAATAAGAAGCAAACATGGGTTCTTATAAATCAGTGAAAAGAAGCAATTTTCCAGTTCAGCGAATTGCTAACAAACAATAAGCATGGATTTCAATGGGGTATGTTTAAATAGTATTATTTGAACAGTAATTTTACATATAGTTGTACAACAATCAACATTGAATAATAGTTAGTGATCTTCAGAAAAAGTCTACAACAAAACATTTGGGCTGGTAAATTGGGAGCTAGCAGTCCATGAATGTGTCTATAATTGTGTCCATAATTGTGTCCAGTATCAGTTTAACAAAGGCTAATACACTATTCACATCTAATCTCCAATACTAGACGATTTGCTGAATTATAGATGTTTTGGGTTTGCAGTGTTTGGTCTCATTTGAAAACTTGTTCCTTCAAAACATTACTGCAAAGATATTAGATTTTTGCATCGCTGTATGTGGACAGTACACTCTTCAGAGGAAGCCTACCTGCATGAATTCACAGGTACTACTAGAAGTGAATACAGGGTCATGGAAAATATCTCCGGACGGTGGTGAAAACTCGAATAAAATTTAACAATGTACAGTTGCTGTAAATGGCAATGAAGTCCTTGGTATTCACCAGCAACGAAATGGTTCTTAGAGCTCAAGAATGGAATGAGCGTCCTTGAAGATCATCCAAGGTCCAAAAGACTTGCTGACGACACCACTAATGATATACGTGCTGGTATAGTGGCATTGATAAGGAATAAAAAGCCAAATAAGAAAGATGAGATAGCCACAAAATACTACACCTCACTGGCGGCCATAGCTGGGGGCCTCCCATCCATTTTACGCAATGTCAGTATCATAGGCGTGCAGCATTTACCGCTCCTGTGACGTGGCGCAAGTGCTACATCCTCCGATGCATTCGCGATAGTGGGCGTCTTCAAGTCTTGGATCGCAATCCAAACGATCTAAGCTAGTTTGGCGCGGAAGGCCCCCAGCTATGGCCGACTTAATCCTGACCATTTCCTGGCTCGTAGGATTCGTCTATACATTTTCTGAATCTGTATGACTAGAGGAATACATTGGAATGGTTTTTAACCCAATTTGAGTGAGTATGAAATTTGAACCCAGGTGTAAAGTTCAATTACCTTTTCCCGCCAAAAGCTACTCCAGGCATTTTTGTGTCAACTACCTATAGACCTTTTTCTCAGACGTCACCAATCAATCGTTATTGGGGTCCAGCATTCGAGTCATCAGCACCCAAAAGCAACTACCGCGCCGGCGCGCGCGATCAACTTAGCGCCACTCTAGGCGTCCTGAGCGGAATTGCCAGCTCGCAGTACGCGTTTAGTTCTTCACGGTGTAAAAAGTAAACAAAATTGTGAAACAAAACAAAGATTGAATTTTAAATAGCATCGCGGTTTTCCGTATCTTTTGTATTTTATAGCATAAAAACTAACTGGAACAAAGGTAACTAGTATACAGTTCCCGTAAACAATTATTTTATGGAAGCTAACGTGAAATATGACAAAACAGAGGAGAAAATACGCAATATTTGGTGTTTTTACATCGTGGACACGTGAGAAACGCACGTGTTGTTTGTTTACATCTCAGACCCCAATATCGATTAGGTGACGTCATCAGAAAAAGGTCTATATGGTAAAAGTGCAGCTTTGCCCCCCCCCCAAGTGGTACCACGCAACCCCGAAGCTCACACACTATTACCCATAGTTACTGTAGCAAAACTACCAAAATAGCTGGTTATTTCAAGGCGTGAAATCAAGCAATGCACAGTTTGGAATTTAATGTTACAATGTTTGTACGGGATATTTAATTCAAGCCATTAAAGGATAAACCTTGCTAATTAAGAAGCAAATACCACCTTCGTAAAATGATACATATATCACCATGGAGAGTCATCTCCAGTGTCTATTTCCGCAGTTTCAATTGGTTGATCAGCCCAAAAGTCCTGAACATCTTCAACTGTTTCTGTTTCTACGGTATTTTCTTTTGATTGTACAGGACTAACGGGGGCGGTATCACGGAAACTACGAGTCAAGTGAATCGTTGCTTTGTCGCCGTCAGTGTGCTCCGCTGCATACTTAATTTGCTGTTTTTTCTGCTCCGCTTTAATATAAATGTTCTTGAGACTAAGCTTGAGTTCTGTTGCAAATTTATCAATCTTTTTGTCGTCAGAATTCTGGTAAGAAGAAAGAAATGGTTTGCATTGATTAAAACAAAGAACAAAAAACAAAATTATGAATGTTAATTGGACTTTGATATCCCTGCTTTCAAGGCAACCACCGGTTTGCCATTTGACCATGGTTTTCTGAACATTTATACGATTTTCTGTTTGATAAGCCAAATCAAGATGGACCATATAGGATTGGGCAATTCCAGATGGAATCCATATACCCCATGTGGAAGACATGGCCTTGATCTCAAACACAGGGGGTGTAGATTTCAAATGGAGTCACCCATTCAGATAACCCATTTGAAATTGACCCTCCTTGTGTGGATTAAGATCATGTCTTCCATTGGGGGTGTATGGATTTCAACTTGCACATCCCATGTTACTAAATCCCTTGGTAGTCTCGGGCCAGACTGTATGTGGCTATCACGAACATTAGGATTGACGAGTGTCAGACCGACGCAAACTGGCTGTGTAGGAGACTAATCCCTTGGTTGTGATTTGCAAATGATGGTTTCTCAGAAGACGGACCCTGTCTTCCGCAGATAGTGCAAGGACAAGAAAATAATTTAGCCTAAAGATGTAGGGCTATACATTGCATGCCAGAAAACTGCTGTATATGATAACCCAACATTTAAATGTTACGAAAACATTTTGACCAAAACCAAAACCCGTTTATAACACTTTAAAAAACATGTGTTTGCTGGGTAGTTGGTCCAAAGGGTTGCAACTGGTTGTTTTGTTTACCACTACACTATAGGGTGATTTAAAATGAACTGTACCCAAATTCAAAAATTTAAATAAAATACTTACCGACATTTAAATAATTTGTGTTTGTAAGCTGTAACAGGATAGTATGATTCCTATTATTGGAGAAAAAATCATGTCTTTACCTCAAATGGTTTTGAAGAAAAGTACATTTTTATAAAACACACCAATTTTGTTACTGCGTAGAGAACATGGATAAACTTAGTTCCATGTGTTGGTCTAAAATTGGGATGATAAATTGAAAATGCGATATCTTCTGACTAAAACCATTTATTATCAAAATTCAAAATTTCTACTACAGAACACTTATCACTGCTTTCTATGATAGTCTTTTGATATGTACAATCTCCGCGAATATATATATAAAAAATGGGCAAAGTTGGGTACAGTTCATTTTAAATCACCCTGTACACATACAATACATACTATGCCTTTGTCATTCTCAGGAGGAGATCTGGATTCCATGTTTTTCTCGTTATTAGTCTTAGATTGCTTTACATTGGTGCTTGTTTGTGAAGTAAGAGAATGAGTTGGATGGTCTGCTGGATTTCCTCGTCTTCCTGGTCTGCATGGTTGCCCTTCATTTTGTTCATTAGTTTCCTGCAGCAAGAGAGATAATATCTTTATTATTGTTTATACACAGTATACCCAGCAAACACAAAACGTTTCGACATCATTCGCAAAAGGTTATAAAAAGTTGTCAGAAAACGTTTAAATGTTGGGTTATATAAAGGGTATATTAAGAGTATAAAACGTTTTCATAATCTTAAAAAACATTTTTTGATAATCTACTGCTCAGCAAACAAAAATGTTTTACAGAAAACGTTTAAATGTTGGGTTATATAAAGGGTATAAAAACGTTTTAATAACATTCCAAAAACATTCTTGAAAACTTGATACAAAACATTCTAAACAGAATGTTATTTTAGTTGAAAAAATATTTTGTGAAAAATGTTTGCCCAAAATATTTTCCATAACGTTTTAAAAACGTTTTCATGACCTTTATATAACCCGACATTTAAATGTTATTAAAAGGATTTGAAAAAAACATTTTAAGAACATTTCTGTATTTGCTGGGTTCAAATATTTTAACATAATGTTATTTAAGTATTGATACAATATTTGGCAAAAATGTTTGCAAAAATAGTTTACAATAACGTTTTTGTGTTTGCTGGGTAATTAAGCCCCGGACGTCAAACTGGAAAAATGATGGCCCCTGCATACCACTGATTTCGTAATCTACATTTACAAATTTTACATTTTAAATCTTAAATTTTTGCAATACTCGGGAGATTTGCATAATTTTATCAAGTTAGCCGTCTTCAGTAGATAGCATATTTTATTAAGTTAGCTATTTTCGTTGAATAGCATCATTTTATTAAGTTTGCTATCTTCGGTGGATAGCATAATTTTATTAAGTTTGCTATCTTCAGTGGATAGCTATCTTCGGTGGATAGCATAATTTTATTAAGTTTGCTATCTTCAGTGGATAGCATCATTTTATTAAGTTTGCTATCTTCAATGGATAGCATCATTTTATTAAGTTTGCTATCTTCTGTTTTTCTTATCTGTAGTAGATAGCATCATTATATTAACTTTGCTATCTTCTGTTTTTCCTATCTGTAGTAGATAGCATCATTATATTAAGTTTGCTATCTTCTGTTTTTCCTATTTGTAGCAGATGGCATCATTTTATCAAGTTTAATCAATTGGAAATGGTTCCTCAATTTTGCTATCTTCAGTAGATAGCAACTTTGATGTCTTCAATAAGAGCTATTTCGAATGGTACTCCAATTTTGCTATCTTCAGTAGATGTCGCCAATTAATAGCCAATTAGCTATTTTGAATGGTTTCTCAATAATTGCTATCTTCATTAGATATAGCAATTTAATGTCTCCAGTTAATAGCCCTTTTGGATATGTCAAATAGTTTCTTAATAATTTTGCTATCTTCAGTAGATAGCAATTTGAATGTCGCCAAAAAATAAAAGCTACTTTTAATGGGTCCTCAATTTTGATACCTTCAGAAATTAGCAAGCAATTTATATGGATGTCTCCAATTAAAGGTGGGTAACCTGATAGACAGCCTCATCTCCCCCTTTACCCATCAAAATGCAGATTTTGGTATCAGGTGGAAGGTCATATTTTTCTCATTAAAATATTGAAATTAGGTGTATATTTCGTAAGAAATCATCAAAAAACTGTCAAATTAGTCTCGACTGTGGTATACCACGTTTGAGACTAATTAGGTATTTTTTGGTGATATCTTCGGAAATACACCGTTGAAATGTCTAATTTCATATGATATGGTACTGGGAAAAATAGGGTCTTCCTTTGAAATCAATATATTACATGATCATGATGATTATCATGATTAAAAACACTGCAGATTACCAATATCACGCTGTATAAATGTCAGTAATTCCATAAGCAATTTATCACATTTACAAAAAACATTTACATGTTCTTTTTTGCATAAATGCTTGAAAGTGGTGACATTTGATGTTATACGTAAATTTTAAAAATTCGATTTTACAAATAGATCAGGTCTCATTCCTTTAACAATACTTTGGCTATTTCAAAATGTTCCTTAATTTGGATATCTTCAGTAGATTTTGATCTCAATTTTGCTACCATCAGTAGATAAAAAGTTAATGTCTCCAGTTAAAAGCCCTTTGGGTATTTCAAATGGTTCCTTAATTTTGAGATCTTCAGCAGTATAGCAAATTTTGGTCTCAATTTTGATATCTTCAGCAGATAACAATTTTATGTCTCCAGTTAAAAGCCCTTTGGCTATTTCAAATGGTTCCTTAATTTTGAGATCTTCAGCTGTATATGGCAAATTTTGGTCTCAATTTTGATATCTTCGGCAGATAACAGTGTTATGTCTCCAGTTAAAAAAGCCCTTTGGCTATTTCAAATGGTTCCTTAATTTTGAGATCTTCAGCAGTATATATATAGCAAATTTTGGTCTCAAGGTTGATATCTTCAGCAGATAACAATTTTATGTCTCCAGTTAATAGCCCTATGGCTATTTCAAATGTTTTTTCAATTTTGTTGTCTTCAGCATAATAGCAATTTTGATTCTCCACAGTGGCGTGGCGTCATAGGGGCACGTGCCCGCCCCCCCCCCCATCGATCTGAAATTTTAAAAATTCCAATAGGAAAATTGCAGAAAAACGGCTTGTGGGGGCCCAAATCAGACCAGTGTCCCTTAATCATGGTCGGTGCCCTCCAATGTGATGACCCACGCTACGCCACTGATTTTCCAATTAATAGCCCTTTGGATATTTCAAATGTTTTCTCAATTCTGCTATCTTCAGTAGATAGCAATTTTAATTATCCAATTAATAGCCCTTTGGATATTTAAGATGGTTCTTCAATTTTGCTATTTTCTGCAGAAAGCAATTTGGATGTCTCCAATGGTCATTTGGCCACAAGGTGTATCAATAAGGCCTAAAATATTATTTGATTGGCGTAACCCGACCGACCCTAAAAGTAGGCCCGACCCTGAAAAAAAGAAATAATAATAATTAATTTAAAAAAATAATAATAAATTACATTAAAAAAAAAAGTTCCAAGGCCTTTATCAAACGCAATTTACAGCTTTAAAAGTGAAAAGAAAAAGAAATAAAATCCCTACCTATATATAGTAGGCCTACCTACCCTAATTATTTTTATGTTACGCCAATCGTGCAATCAAACAATTGTTTTTGGCCTAATGGTACATCAAAATACAGTATAAATAAAAACCACCTTTTTTGTCACTTAGATTAAAAAACATTGTTCATTAAACAATAAATAGTCCTTTCAAGAGATCTAATGTTGAATTTGGAAGAATCATGCGTTTCATTAGACAAAGCTTATACTAGGTACCAATCATTTTGATACAACACCCTCTATTCCAAAAGGTTCCTCAATTTTGACATCTTCAGTTAGCATTTTGATATATTCTTTCTGTAATCCTTTGGGTATTTTGAACATTTCTCAATTTGATATCTTCAGTAGATAAGATAGCAATTTTAACGTCTCCAATTAACAGCCTTTTTGACTTAGAACTTCGAATGGTTCCTCCATTTGCTATCTTCAGTAGATAGCAATTTTGACGTTTCCAATTAACAGCCTTTTTGACTTAGAACTTCGAATGGTTCCTCCATTTGCTATCTTCAGTAGATAGCAATTTTGATTTTGATTAATAATCCTTTGGCTGTCAAGAGAAAAGAAAAGATCGCCATAAATCCCGAGACATCGACACCAACCTGGTTTTCAAACCTCTTGTTTTCGGGTTTTAAATTGTCATCCAAAACGGTCGTGGCTACAAGTTCCTCTTCTGAATCTGTGTTTTCAATAGATGATGTACTTCCGTAAGATGAACTTATTGGAGTGGAGCACGGCGTAGATGTTGAACTCGAACATCCCATTCAGCCTGCCATTTGAATTTCTATTACAGAAGTCATGGATAAACTTGTATTTTTACGTGTCCATATTAGTAATGTTGCCATGTGTGTCATTGCATAGAAACCATCCCTAAATTTCGCGTGTTCACGCGAATCTGTAAACGCGTACGGTATTTTCGCACATGATTGGTAACGCGCCGTGGGTCCGGGTAATTCCTCCTGTTTTAGTGAACGCTCATGTTTTAGTGAACGCTCATCTACTCATCTAGCGGTCCCGCTAGGTTTTTAAAATCTAATAAGTAGGCCTATAAGAAAAGTGAATATGGTTCACGAATGGCGTCAATCGGGCCTTCATTTTCACACATTTTATGATTAAAATTTTAAACAATAATAGTGTCAAAATCGTCCACAATTGGGCCTTCAAGTTTTCCAAATACTCAGGGGTTTACTTTCCACAGACTTCCCCTGAGTAGGCCTATACTATGCCCTTTTCAAATCTGCTTTAGACACCTGACACTTTAAGTTTTTAGCAATAATTTATACAATAATCTTACTATAAATATAGTTATTAAAACTTGTACACAAATGGCTTCAATATTATTGGGCTGTCATTTCACATGACAAATTTCTCATTTTTTTTTCAAACTGACATGACATTTTACACAATAATATTAATAGTACCAAAATGGTTCACCAAATATCTTCAATTTAGGTCTTCATTTTTCAAAAATAACTGGGGCCGCATCCTCCTTAGACTGCGCTGCATTCCTTTTTTTGTGATAAACAATTCATACGTTTCCATGCATGAAACCATTTAAAATCTATGACGAAACACATCACATCTCCAGTGACTGCAAAAAAAAAAAAAAAAAGTTTTCCCATGGATATCTGAGCTGTTGAATCAGAACAGGAATGATGAGTTTTCCATGGTCAGGTCAGAGAGCTTAATTTAGGGAATGATAAATTAAACTGGTCTACTACAGTAGACTACATCCTCCTCAGACACCCATGCGGTGGACCGCTCTGACTGCTCTACTTAACATCCGCCACTGATCGGAGATGTTGGATGGGGGGGGGGGATAATGGTAAAGCACCACCATCCCGGGCACCATCCCCGGCCACCATCCTGTATCCTTTCTCCAGGGCGACACAAACATATCTCAGCCCCGGGCCTTCTAGATCTAGTAGGCCTATGCCACTATTCACGGGATACCATGATTCTATCATTGATTTGGCCATAATAGACTAGCTCAATTTTGCCCCATTGAAATTAATTCAGCGGAGAAATTAATTAATTTCAGCGAGGTGAAATTTCAGCGCGGCGAAATTAAGCTAGTGAAGACTCTTGTGGCCAATGATTATGATTCGACCATTTTACGACGGCCAGGGGACACTGAACATGCTGAAGTGGTTCATACGACTTGACTTCATAATATGGTCAGATTGTGTAGCCCCTACCCTGCCATATACGTCTAGCCCTCTTCTTTTGTTCCATTATCTATTGTATTTCTTTTGTTCAAAGTCTGGTCAACTGTTGATTATCAAGTAATGTGGACAGGTCAAGATAATCTGGACAGGTCAAGATAATCTGGACAGGTCAAGATAATCTGGACAGGTCAAGATATTCTTGGTCAGGTCAAGATAATCTTGGTCAGGTCAATAAATTTTGAACAAGAGACGTTCATGTTCATATTTAGAAACACTGGCCACATTATTTGATTTTTTGGACATTTCAACAAACTTAAAATGCATCACATTACATTATGACGTGATCAAACAAGAGAGGGCTCTAATTTTGACTTTTACATATTTTACACGATCAGCATAAATTATTATGCAAGTTTATGCATATTAGATTTAAATGAAGATGGTAAACAATACTTGTGTGTATTGAATGACACCAAGAACACCTCTATTGAATAATGCAAATTAGTTTGTATTATGTCTCTTAAAGCCTGTATAATTAGGACGGGGATGTCAATCTACCTTTGTCCCCCCTTTCCCAACTAACGCAGATTCCGACAAAGTAGGTAACAAAACATAGCCATGAGGTCTTACAAATTAAGTTCAACCAAGGATATTTTGCACCTAAAATGCAGTAGGCTACATTGCAGGCGACAAGACTAGATGTAGAAAAACTAGTAACTACAACAATCCGCGGCATAACCCCAACCAAAATAGGTCGAGGAGGGTACCCAGGAATTAGACTGTCCCACAGTCTCGGTTCGGTCCGGCCTGGATAATGGAACGATACATAATTACATAATAGCCTACCAAAATATGCCATAGTCCTTCACCCCCCCGATTCTAAATACACAGCCCAAAACCAATTCCTCTCTCTACACAAATTAGCTCAAATTGATGCCAC
Organism: Amphiura filiformis; assembly: GCF_039555335.1. Lineage (NCBI taxonomy): Eukaryota > Metazoa > Echinodermata > Ophiuroidea > Amphilepidida > Amphiuridae > Amphiura > Amphiura filiformis. Next base: position 72,913,423 of record NC_092632.1, on the reverse strand, counting down.
TACACTGATCACACCTCCTATATTGAACGCTAAAATTCAGTGACCGCTCCCCACGCCGAGACTGTTCCGAAGTGTTAGAGATTTCACTTCCAAATATTCGTTCAACGAAGCCCGGTGATTCTGATGTCAATTAAGCCCCGCCCCAGTTTCAATTCAAATATGGTAGCACAAAGCTATGCCGCGGGATGTGACGCAAGATTGGATGGGACACTTGTCATTGCTTGTCAACAACTGAGAGGTATTGAGCTCAAGTGGCACGCGTCTGATAGACCCATGGTACTCGCAATAATAAAAGGCAACCACTCGACTCGGACTTAGGCCTATTGTCCATATTGCGTATATTATCGCGTGCGGTTTGCAAATGTGTGCACATTATTTAGCTAGGGAAGCCTTTTCAAATATCCCCGCGCTGCCAAGCTGCGTTGATTGGTCGGATACAATATCGTTGTTTTAGTCGCTTACACAAACGTTAATGTAGTGAAAACATGGACGTGGTATATAGAAAGATTGCGTGACTCCAAATCCGTAAAAGTGAACTCCCAGCATTTTGTGGGAACTGGAAGTCAAATTGCTTACAGACTGGGAGGGTCCATGTATTGGGTTGATTTTTAATGCTATGTAATCTACATTACCAGTCGTTCTCCATGGACCCGAGGGAGGGTCTACCCAGGAATATGCGTTGATTTTGTTCAGGACATTTGTTGTATAAGTATATTAAAGATAAATATATATTCTATGGTGTTAAATGAGTTACCGTCATATCTAGGTAAAACACACCCACTTTTTAATTTGACCTTTGAACTATTTACATATTCATTATTAATATTACGAACAAGGAGGTTAGATATAGAAAGGAGGGGAAATAGATTACATAACGCATATTGTTCCTTTGTGCCTATTAGAATTTCCGCCAAGCTATTCATCGAGAGGTACCTTTTGTTTGAGACAAAGGGCTTCCGCCATTAAATCAGTAACTGACCTGACAGCGTATTAACGCTATATAGGCAGGCCACTGTCATTAAGTGATCAAATGAAAGTCACGTGAAAGCGTCTACGTCGACGAGAGGTACCTTTTGTTATAATACCACACAAGGGTGTCCTCGAGTTGTCGCATACACACAAAAACACACTTTACCGTCGACATAGAATTATTGACCGCCCATCTTAATTTAGGCGCCTCATTTAAATAAATTCAATAGATTACCCGTAACAACGTGTCATTGCTGCCAGGTATATAGGTCTATCTGTGTCACTTTCTATAATTAACTACTTCGCAGCTATTATGTTGTTATCATGGTTATATAGGCCTGTTCAATAAAATTTTTTAATATCACGAATATCCATTTTAAAAGCCATGTCCAATTGAGGTAGTGAAGGAGGGTCGAGAGATGAAAAGAGGAGAAGCGGATGGGTGATCGATATTGTAGGCGAGGGCGGAAGACAAAAAAGAAAGGAAGAGGGGGAGAAGGAGAGCGATGCAGTCACAGGGCTCTAAATTACATAGGCGTAGATAGAACGGGGGAGGGGGGTAAATCCATTTTAGCGCAAAAAAAAAAAGAAAGGAAGAGGGGGAGAAAGAGAGAGGTAGAAGGAGAGCGATGCAGTCACAGGGCTCTAAATTAGATAGGCGTAGATCGGGGGAGTTGGGGATAAATCCCCAATATTTTTGCCAGGGGGATGGTCGATATAATCATCTCCCCCCCCCCAATATTGACGCCTGTGTATTGGTTTCTGTCAAAATTAACCTCACAGTTGGTCATTTTAGCCACAAAATGCCATTTTTAGCGCTTCGCGCGAATTAATTCCACGTTTGTCCCATATTTCACCAGTTTAGTTTCAATAGGCCTATGCTAAGGTTCACTGTACTGGGTACTTAACCCCCCCCCCCCCTGTCAAAAATAAATCTACGCCACTGCTTAAGTGTGTGCATAAGAAAGAATAAGTGCAGAGAAAGGAAAAGAAAAGAATGAATAAAGAAAAGAATAATTATTATTATAGAATCTAAGCATATCAGCACTAGGCAGCCATTTAATGATGCCAAAACCTTACTACGTTACGTAATTAAAACACCCAGTCAGATATATTTCACACCTGCCAAACACATGTCACCCAATTTCGATAACTAGACGTTGAATGTACACTCTCATGAATATTGATTGGCAACATTTTCCAATATGTCAGCGCTCAAATCGGACACAATAGAACAATAGACCCTTCAGTGCGTTGAGATTACGAATATATGTATAAAGAATTAATAAGGCTATCGAGTGAATAGAGGGTATGCAATACGACGTCACTCATGACAGAGTCATCCTCATTTAAATAAAATTCTGTCCTCCATAAGGTGCCACGGGGCAAATCGCATGATAATACATTAAAACAGGTGATAGGTATGAATGGATGTGGAATCGATCTAGAGACCTGTCCCTCTGTCATCTTAAGCTATTTTAGAACTGTCCTCCAACATGGCTGCCATCTCAATTGTTATACCGTTCCGGCTGGTTTATTGCATACACTCTATTGAATAGAATCTCCCGTTTAACGCGTTAAATAGATTGAAATCAATGCTGTATTGATTTGATTAAATCACTTACAATAAGACTCATAGACTCGAACGCAGGACACATGAGGAGAATATTACACTGTCCCAGTGTGTTTTTATTTTGGAAAAACCCTAAACTTACACAAGATAATCATATCAGCTTTTCTTTTTGTCTTTTGGAAAATGAATAAACCATAACAACAAATTCGTTTATTTTGGCTCACCGTATATGTAAGATAAAGGGTTCAAAACAGATCATTACCATAGATAATCGGTGTCTTGTTGAGGTATGTTTCGCATGTTAGTCGCTCGGAAGGCGAGACCCCGAACACAAAACGATTCATTTTCACGGCAATGGACTTGGGGCGGATTTTGAAAAAGTGTACCTTTTTTGACCAAAAAGGCATAAAAATATTTTTTTTCTCTCGAGCTCGCTACGCTCACGAATGGGACTTTTTGGGTAAAAAGGGGGACTTGGGATACCGACCTGCCCCGGGGACCTGGGCACAGCATAATTTGGATCCGTGGCTATTATGATAGTACAAGTGCGCGCGAAAAGGCGCAAAAAGTTGCGGGCAATAATGAAACTTAAAATTAGAACAAACGTTTTACACTAAAGTAGCTTAAAGTTTATTCAATACATAAATTTACATGTGCAAAAATATAAAGTGCATTAGTAATTAGAGCAAAGAAGCCACCTTTATTTTAGACTTCTCCGTAGTCCACTTGCCCATTTTGCATACTCTGGCTATTACATTTAAGCATAAAACTGATTTATATTGATTTGTGTGCAACTGATAGATTTTCACATCTGTATCTGATCTTTTCAGTCACCGCACTCCCTCTGTTTGTTAGCTTATTTTCGGGGTTCGCTATCAATAAATTGGTAGATTCCAAAATCAGAATTGTTCAGTATTAAGCTATTATAATTATGCAAGGTAATGTTGCATTAAATTACTTTTATTGTCGCTAATCATCTGATATTTTTAACTCTTTATGACCATTTTACTATTGAATACTTTAATTTTAATAAACATCAGTATAATTTTGAGTTCAACGAAATGGGTTCATCATGACTAATAATAACATATTTTAAATAAAATTCGACTATGGCATAGTCTACCTTTATTTTAAATCCAGGTTAAACTTATACTAGTTTTCACTTCACTTATTTAATAGTAGCCTAGAAATATTAAAGTAATTCGCCTTTACCGTTTCATTTTTAGCTGCGACTAGCACTAGCAGATCACTTATGTTCCTCCTAAGTCAATCCGTCCACATTACTGTGATAAACGTTGTCTTTACTACAAATAAAAACAATGACTGATTTTCATAGTATGTAGGTATAGTGTTGGCGCAAGTATATATCATTCTGTGTACTTAAGTAGCGCATTTGCATATTAAAAAGTATTAATAAATTCTACTAAAAGTATTTGTTTGTTTTTTTCTCTTATAGTATTTGTACTATTTTTGCACCACTGGAAACAACCTCAAATTGAAAGAAATTAACGTTATATGTACTGACGAAATCGTCAATTTATCTGCTTTTGACATTCTCAATTATCCTATACTCGATAAAGACAATATAACATCAGCAAATTTATCTACTTTTGACATCCTGAATCAACCCATACTCGGCGAATTCTTACGCATTCGTATCCAGACAAGATCTCAGACAAATTGCCTTCAACAAAGAGGTGGCGATTTTTGGTTTGCCGTGCTGAAAGCTCTGAATACAACAGGAAGCTCTTCGTCGCCAATGGTAGATCACAAAAACGGCACATATAGTGTGGATTTATACGTAGGATGGAGTGGAGAAGTTGCCGTGCATATCATATTGGTGCATCCTAGCATAGCAACTCAATTTCTTGATCGTGTCACAGACATTTCTGATTTTTCTCGATTATACTGGAATGGGACTTTCAGTAAAGATATACCAATAAGCAGTTGGATAAAGATACTGACGAAAAAGCAACATGCTACGTCTTTGTGTTATATGATGTATCACGGGCCTAATTCTTGGAAGGACAAATGTGCTTATACTAGTGAAAGAACACTGGGAAACAATACCGCTTGGGTTTGCGATAAACCTGATAATGGTCTAGCGTGCGACAATCTTGTTAGCTATACAACGAATGGGCATTTGCTAGAAGAGACATTCAGAAATATATCATGTAAATCTGGCATTTTATGGCTTTTTGAAAGGTAAGCTTCATCAGTGATATTTTTTAAACATTATGTTGAATGCGTATCATTTTATTATTATTATCTTCATTACCGCTTTTTACCGACAGTGTCTCAGATTATAGTATAATGTATGGTATATGGACTGGACATTTCTACAGGATGTCTCAACATTGGCTCCCTCACCAATTAGTTTAACTAACTGGACGTCTTCAGCAAAAATAAAAAGGACACCAGTGCGATCACCGGGTCTGGGGATAGTGGACAGCCTTGGAAGACGCGAATACAGCACTGCGTCCAGTCTGTTGTTTTCCGTTTTCACCTAAATGAACAGCTCATCATAGTAGATCATATTATAGAGATGATCTTTCTGACGGGATCTGGAATATAGCATTCCAGAGCAAACTGTGCAAGATTGCGTGACATAGTATAGTCCGCCCAACACGCATTTTTGTAGATCCAGTCACGTTGTCACAAGGTAAGGAATCCGAATGGTTCAATGTGCATCAGGCCTACTTTCCTGGTGGTATATAAGAGAATTTAACTCTGACAGGCTTGGAGGTCTGGTCTTGAAAGGTACAGTTTTTGTGGTCTTTTCATGCCCTTTTAGATGGCATTGTAGTCTCTTTTCTTATCACGGTTGACATACATAGCTGTTTTTTCTTTTTCTGTTTTTGTTCTAAGGAAATATTATCTTCAACGAGTCATCAATGGACCGACAATAATAAAGGTTCAAACAAGTATGTATTCATTATGTTTCTTATATTTGTAAGTTATTTGTTCATTTAAAGCAGAGCTTGAGGAAAGCTGGCTTTTAAGCTGTTTGGCTAATTATTGGCATAGTCATATAATTAAAAATGTGTTTTATTTTGTTTTGCGTTGCTGGTCATGGTCTGTATTAAAGTTGTTCTTAGTTTTGTTTTGTTTTGTCTTGTTTCTCTTTCTGTTTTGTTCTCTTTTCTTCTCTTTCGTTTTTGATTACATTAATATAACTCTCCACACATTTATTTTGATTTACAGATAATAATAGAGACTCTCAGCAGCTTCCAACTTCAACAGGTTCAAACATACAAGAAGAAGGACACACACAGATTACATTCACAAGGAACGTTTCAACGCCAGGAGTCATGACGACATCATGTAACAATCCTGGAATCGGCTACTGGTCTGGACAGAAATGGAACGCTATATGTTACACGACAAAACAATGGAATCATGTTACAGATGTTGGGGAATGTTTTAGAAACAAGAATATATATTTTCTAGGAGACTCAACAACACGGCAATGGTTTGTAACATTACTCCACCTCTTACGCGCAAAGTACTCTTCATCAAGCATATTACAAAGTTATAGACGTTATAGACGTTATATTATAGAGTATAATTTCAATTTAACATTCCAATTTTATCCGCACCAAATGGGCAGTAGAGTCGTGCCAATCAAAAATGAGAAATTTGAAGTCGAAATGCTTGACAATTTACGTGATTCTCGATGCAACTACATTGTAACCATCAGTCCATGGGCACATTTTGCCCAATGGTGGTTACCAGCCTATAGAGATAGAGTCCGATTAATTAGAGAAGCCATCCTAAGATTTAAACATCGTTGTCCAGACGCACCTGTCATCTTAAAAAGTCCACATGTACGCGACCACGGAACAGAGGTCTTGAAACAACTCATGTACAGTGATTATATCCTATTCAAGATCAAAACTATCATGGAAGAAATGTTGAATATTGATGGGGTTTATTATATTGACGTTTGGAACATGAACTTAGCATATCCTGCTAAAAAATCAGTACATATGCCGGAGACAGTTGTGAGACAAGAAGTAAATTTATTTATTTCGTACATTTGTCCTAATTTCAAATGACCAGTTTTATGGTATGGTCATATATTATACAAATATTAACTGTCTATGAGTGTGATGGTCGAAATATAATCACGAGGTGAAAGATGGATTGTTCCATTCTACGAGCCGGAACGGCGAGTGGAATGGAACAATACATCTTTCACCGAGTAATTATATTTCGACCATTACACGAATTTAAGACAGTTAATATTTGTTTTATATCACTCATGCATAAATTCTATTACTAAAATACTAGTTAAGGTACGAAATACATTTTCCATCAACATAACACCATGTTTTGCCGTGATATACTTCACATTTTGGGGTCCACCCCATAACTAAATCCGCGAGTCCAAGAGTCAGCGCACGGCTTGGCGCAGGCGCACTACGGCAGAGTACTATGATAGTAAAGACTATCACACGGAGAGGGTGATGGTAAAATGGCAAATGGTAATCAACCAATGAACTGTCTAGAATTTATGTATGAGTGATATAATAATCATTATCATTATAATTTGAGATCTTCAGACTCCCCCACCCTCATTTTCATTCCTAACAAAACAATGCAGTACGGTACCAACTTTTCTTGACCGTTATTTTTAACCGAATCGTCAAAGTTGTTCGCAGTTCAAATCCGGTCTTCTTGATCAATATCTTGTCGATATGATAATATTGTTGCGTTCTTCGGAATGTTGACTTGAAATAATACAACTGGACAGATATTTGTACTTATATCAATGATCATTCAGTTATTTTATTAGCAAGGTATAGAAGTTACTCTCTTTAAATAGGAAGCCCCACTTGGCTAGTTCGCCACAGAAGAACTGACTAGCACCTGTTACTTTGATGATGACAGACAGAACAAGATTTACATGGATACATCTTAATCTTGACTAATTCCCTTAGGAACTTGAGGCTTTCGCTGAGGCACAAATCAAGAATCAATCTCACTGTACTAATCTCAGTCTTTATATAGTAATATGCAAATAACCTGCTCAGTCATAACATGAGCAACTACAATAGCTCAGAGTACTTAACATTTTAAGGGTATGTAAATAACTTGCTCAGTCATAACATGAGCAACTACAATAGCTCAGGGTACTTACGGGTAAGAAGAATAGCTCAGGAGAGATAAGAGTAGAGATGAATGGCACATAAGAGGCAAGAGTAGAGAAGAATGCACAGGAGAGATTAGAGTAGAGAAGAATGCACAGGGTAGATTAGAGTAGAGAAGAATGCTCAGGGTAGATTAGAGTAGAGAAGAATACTCAGGGTAGATTAGAGTAGAGAAGAATACTCAGGGTAGATTAGAGTAGAGAAGAATACTCAGGGTAGATTAGAGTAGAGAAGAATACTCAGGGTAGATTAGAGTAGAGTGGTAAGGGTACTCAGGTGATTATGATAATAAGTACCCATATAGGAACAGAGAGAGTACATGGGGAAATGTTGTCATAATAGAAGTCTTTAAAAGTAAAACAATGGTAGGGGTGATATACGCACAATCACAACAATATGTAATACTAGGCGGTTACCCGTATTTCGCGGTTCTCGGCTGTCATAGTTATTGGCTTTTGCAGATCTCAAACCTGGGCTTCAAGTTGGCCAAAGTGACACCCACTGACCAAGTTTTTTAACTGTAGGTATGACGAAAAGGTCACCATGGAGGCTTTTGTTTGTTAGTCCAAGGTCCACCCACCCACCAAGTTTGAGCTCCATAGGAGCAATTTGAATTTGTTACCTTTCTTGACCTATGACCTCTTAACCGTAGGTATGATGAAAAGGTCACCGTGGAAACGTTTGTTTGTTAGTCCAAGGTCCACCCACCCACCAAGTTTGAGCTCCATAGGGGCAATTTGAAATGTTTACCTTTCTTGACCTATGACCTCTTCATAGGGGCAGTTTGAAATTTTACCTTTCTTGACCTTTGACCTCTTAACCGTTGGTCTGACGAAAAGGTCACCGTGGAAACTTTTGTTTGATAGTCCAAGGTCAACACAATGGCATGGCTAGATTTGCCATTTAAAGTATTTGAAATTAGACTTCAATTGAACTTGACCCCGTCCTTGACCTTTGACCTTAAAAAATATAAACTCGTTCTTCCTCATACCAAGCTGCACCCACCCACCAAGTTTGAGCCCCGTATGAATTACGGTGGTCTCACATTAGCAGTCACAGACAGACAGACAGACAGATCTACAGACAGAGAATAGCGTATTATTATATAGACTAGGCGGTACCCATATTTGGCGGTTCTCGGCTGGGACCCACCCACCAAGTTTGAGCCCCGTGCGACTTACGACGGCCTCACATTAGCAGTCACAGACAGACAGACAGACAGACAAACAGATCTACAGAGAATAGCGTATTATTATATAGATGGAGAGGGAAAATGGAGAGGAAGGATTCCAATCGGTGCAATAGTATATGCTACGCTTTTATGTATTTGCTTGAACTTGTACATGTTGTATATGTCTTATGTCTTTAATATATTTTATAATGATGCTATTTTATATTTCATGCTGTGTTGAGTTGTGTTCTGTATTCTTGTGTTTATCCAGTGGCGTAACTAGGGGGGGCAACGCCTTAGGGGGCGCCAAATTGACCAATTCAGCATCAATTCTGCGCCCCTCCAAGCGATGAAAGTCAAAATTTTCGCGCGAATCTCAGCACAAAATCAATTGAAAGAACGGGGTAGAAAATGATGAATATCTCCCGTAAATGATTTCGTCTAAAGAAGCCAGATGTGGTTCCTTGCACTTGAATATATGTTTTGAATAGATATGATAGTCGTTAGCTAGCGTCTTGAGAAAGAAGCCTGTGTCTTGAACTCAAAAACTGACAGTAATTCTGATTTTATATGTGCCGACTATATAGCGCAGTGTATAGGCCAACCGTGGAGGTAGTCTAAAAGCAGATGACATATGGCGTACCATGGTCACTCACACACTAGCGAGGTCAGTCACCCATGGTCACCGGGCTATTGTCAGTAGCCTTAGTCAGATGTCCTTCGGCCCATTATGCGACTCAAAACTATTAAACAGGTCGGAACAAAATGGTCATGCGTGGCGGTGGATTCAACCTACCATGGCGATTTCTGCCATGAAAATATCGGGGCGATGACACTGTGCCCCGATCGCTACCAAGCCTAGTTACGCCACCGTGTTTATCTTTTATTTGACATGTTTGATGTGGAATATATAATACATGTAAACCAGCAATCATCGGAGCCATATAACATGATAAAGAAAGACATAAAGTACGATGTCAAATTTCGACTTTTCCAAATTTGACCGAGTGAAATATTTATACCATTGCATAAACATATACAGTTAAAATGGTCAATGTTTGTTTTATATAACGATACAAATCAAATGCTTTTCCAGTTGTTCGTTTAATAGTACAAACTATTCTACAACGGATCAAATGCCAACGGATCAATGCCATTATATAATACAAACCGTCGGTCGCAACACATAGTGGCGTATAGCCATTTTCCAAATTTTCCGTTTCACATAGTGGCGTATAGGTTTAGAGCTTGCTAATATCCTATAACAGTTATTCCTTGTTACTATTTAAGATACAGTTTAATAGTTTGAACCTTTAACTGAAATTTTAAATGGAATCGGGCCACTGAGAGATAACAGTGGAGGAGTATCGACTCTGTTACTAGTAGCATATCCTTCAAAAACGTTTTACTCAGAGACGTATTTTGTCCTTCACGTACGCCACTATGACTTGTGTTGCGACCGACGAAACTATTCGTTTTCTGAATCTGAATGCCTTTGAGTATTATATAAATTATAGATGAACAACTTTGCAAGCTTAAGAGGAGAAAGTAACTATAGGTATTACGTCTCAGCTGGTGCATACGACGAGACTACAAATGCATGCGACGACACTACAAATCCCAAGATGCGTTTGAAACATTCAACTACAGGAATTAAATGTGAGGGGGCAAACCAAATTGTCGGCCCCCATTTGTCATTTTTGTACCATTTTTAGTCATTTTAAGGACACTCTTTACCGTCCCCATTTTATCCCTGAAACTCCCCGGCTCCCCCTGTTGAACTAGCTACCTTAATCACAATCTTTTTCTTAATCAGAAGTTAACACAATCCGAGGAAATGATTTCGACTGACCGCTAAACTTTTTTGCCCCCCCCCCCTCCATTTTATACTAGATTTTCCCCAAATTTGGGTGTTTATCTGATTTTACAGGGATAAATGAAATAGAAGATTTGACAGCAGCGTAATTTGGAAGGGGAGGCACTGCGCCAGTGTCGAGGAGTTGAAAATAACCCTTTGCCAGCACCTGCACCAGTAGGTGCAGAAGCTGGATTTTGCCCTCATGGATTTATCTATGGGGGGGGGGGGGGGTCCCCCCAACCTACTCAAGTAGGGTGTAATAACATCTTGGGATGCAAATAACATCTTGCAATTGATTTGCACTTGGAGAGGAGATGGGTGCCACCAAGTGTAGTAATAGTAGTATCACCCGCAGCAACGACTATGATGAATAGAGACAAGTTAAGTATTTCCAAACGGTTACGGTTCGCTATCTCTAAGGTTCGCTATCTCTAAGGTTCGCTATCTCTAAGGCTCGTTATCACTAATTACGAAAAAGGTTCGCTATACCTAAGGTTCGATATCACTAATTTTGAAAAAGGTTCGGTATTTCTAAGGTTCGATATCACTAATTTTAAATGAGGTTCGCTATCTCTAATTTTAAATAAGGTCCGCTATCACTAATTTATTGAAGGTTCGCTATCTCTAAGGTTCGCTATCACTAATTTAAAATAAGGTCCGCTATCTCTAATTTTAACAATCCCGGTATCCCTAAGGTTCGCTATCTCTAATTTTAAATAAGGTCCGCTATCTATAAGGTTCGCTATCTCTAAGGTTCGCTATCTCTAAGGTTCGCTATCACTAATTTCAAATAATCACTAATTTCAAATAAGGTTCGCTATCTCTAATTTTAAATAAGGTTCGCTATCTCTAATTTCAAATAAGGTTCGCTATAGCGGTTCTTATTTAAAATTAGAGATAGCGGACCTTATTTGAAATTAGAGATAGCGGACCTTATTTAAAATTAGAGATAGTGGACCTTATTTAAGATTAGTGATAACGAACCTTAGGTATAGCGAACCTTAATCGAAATTAGTGATAACGAACCTTAGAGATAGCGAACCTTAATTAATTAGGGATAGCGAACCTGAAACAAAATTAGTGATAGCGAACCTTAGGTATAGCGGACCTTTATTGGAATTAGTGATAACGAACCTTAGAGATAGCGAACCTTCAATAAATTAGTGATAGCGGACCTTATTCAAAATTAGTGATAGCGAACCTTATTTTAAATTAGTGATAGCGAACCTAATTTATAATTAGTGATATCGAACCTTAGAACTAGCGAACCTTATTCTAAATTAGTGATATCGAACCTTAGAAGTAGCGGACCCTTTTTAGGTATAGCGAACCCTTTTCTCTATTAGAGATAGCGGGATTCTGATCTCCATAGACTTTACACGTTAGTGATAGCGAACCTTAGAGATAGCGAACCTTAGAGATAGCGGACCTTAGAGATAGCGGGATGTCACCTTCCAAACTGGATCGGTCGGGGCCCAGGTTAAAAACGACCGCGTCCCCATTTCCCAGGATGGGGTCGGAAAATGTGCTACTGGAGGAGAGAAAGATAATGGAACAATGAATGGAAATAGCAGTGTAGCCAAAGCCAAAATAAGAGTTGCCAGGAAAGATATTACAATTGGTACATGGAATGTGAGGACGCTCAATGCTCTAGGGAAAGTTGAACAACTTGATCATGAAATGAGGAGGTATAGATGGTCTGTGCCAGGCACACATTATGGTATAGTGGAGAGGACAAACGTCATGAGAGAGGTGTAGGTCTCTTGGTGCACCGAGACATAGTGAGATCAGTGCTGGAATGCAGGCCAATATCAAGCCGTATTATCATACTGAGGTTAGCAGGACAACCTTTCAACATCTCAATCATCCAGGCATATGCACCCACATGTACGGCATCAGATCAAGAAATGGACATGTTTTACCAGCAACTTCATGGCATAATGACAACAATTCCTAAGAAAGATGTCTTGCTCGTAATTGGTGACTGGAATACAAAAGTAGGACCAGATGCATATCCAACATGGCAGGGTACTGCTGGCAAATTTGGACTGGGAGTGACAAACGACAGGGGTCACAACCTGCTTGAGTTTGCAAAGTTTTACGACCTTGTCCTGGCCAATACCTTGCATCCACAGAAAGAATCAAGAAAAGCTACATGGCACTCACCAGATGGCAAAGTCCACAACATGATTGACTACATCATGATCAGCAAGCGTTTCCAATCAAGTGTGAACCTCGCCCAAGCAAGATCCTTTCCTGGCGCTGACATCGGAAGTGACCATGACTTGGTGATGACATAAGCATGATAAGTAAGAGTAAAACTGAAGAAGTTAAGGAAAGAGAAGTCACCTAGAGTTAAGTTTGATCTAGAAAAGCTCAAGGATCCTGACATTGTTATTATAGCAGCCAACTTGGATATCGAGAGTTTTAACAACCAGTTGAATGAAAACTTCACTGACACAGCACAAGAGGTGTTGGGCAAAGTAAGAAAGAAGAAGCAGGCATGAATGACAGATGATGTATTACAATTATGTGACAGGCGCAGGGAGATGAAGAAAAGGCGTTTCAAAGGTGACATCGACCATACCAATATTAACTACAGCAGAATTAACAGGGAAGTAAAGAAAGCAACTAAAGAAGCAAAAGAACAGTGGATCCATGATCAGTGTGATACAATCAACACCAATATGGAGCGTAACAACACTGCAGTAGCTTTTCAAACCGTTTGAGACCTTACAAAGAAGAAAGCTGGTAGAACAACAGTTATTGAGGACAAAGATGGACATCTTTTGACTGAGAAGAAGGAAATATCCAACAGATGGAAGGAATATTGTGAGGAACTCTACAACTATAACCTAACATCAGATCATAACCTGTTAAATAGGCTGAAGGCAATGGCAAACACAGAGCAAGAGGAAGATCCACCAATCCTCACCTCTGAGGTTGAAGAGGCCATAAGAAACATGAAAGATGGGAAGTCACCAGGTATTGATAATGTTCCGGCAGAGATGCTGAAAAGCGGTGGCCAAACAACAATCGAGGCTTACACAAAACTCTGCAATGAGGTATGGACATCAGGAATTTGGCCATCCCCATGGACACGATCGATCATCATTCCTCTCCCGACGAAGGGCAACCTTAAATCTTGCAACAACTACCGCACCATCAGTTTGATCAGTCATCCGAGCAAGATACTTCTCCGAATCATTCTTAATAGAATTCGACCTCAAGCAGAGAGAATCATAGCAGAAGAACAGGCAGGATTTAGAAAAGGGCACAGCACAGTGGAACAAATCTTCAATCTGAGAATTCTGAGTGAGAAATTCCGCACAGATCAAAGGCCACTTCTCTACAACTTCATTGATTTTAAAAAAGCATTTGACCGTGTTTGGCAAGAAGCAATGTTTGAAATCCTAAGAAAGTTCAACATCAGTAATGGAATTGTAAATGCAATTGAAGCATTGTACACTGCATTTTAAGAGTACTGTACTGCTAGGAGATGAAATCAGTGAGTGGTTTCGTACCCGAGTTGGAGTCCGGCAAGGTTGTTTACTGTCACCAACCATCTTTAACATCTTCCTTGAGTATATCATGATGGAAGCTCTTGATGGATTCGAGGAACAGTCAGTATCGGAGGGCGAAGGGTTACCAACTTGCGATTCGCTGATGATATTGACTTCTTGGCAGGACAACCTGAAGAACTAAGTGACCTCACAAGAAGGCTAGATGACAGTGCAAGGCGACTTGGCATGGAAATCAGCGCTGCAAAGAGCAAGGTCTTGAAGATGGGGTCTGATGGAATAGTAGAAGTTCATGTTGGAGGGGAAGAACTTGAAACAGTTACACAATTCAATACCTTGGTGCAACAATCACAGATGATGCCAAATCAGTACAAGAAATCAAAATCAGAATTGCTGTAGCGACATCATCACTAGCCAATCTGAAACCCATTGATTTGGAGAGACAACAACATCTCAATGGCAGCAAGAATGAGCCTCCTGAGAGCATTGGTAATTTCCGTCTTCTTGTATGGGTGTGAAACCTGGACGCTTAATGCCGAGATGGAAAAGAGGATTAACGCGTTTGAGATGAACTGCATTAGAAGGCTCCTCCAGGTCCACTACTCTCCGCATACTACCAACAATCAAGTAAGGGCAATGATGGAAAGTTTCATTGGAGAGCATGAACACCTGATCTTCATTGTGAAAAGAAGACAACTCCAGTGGTTTGGCCATGTGATCAGATGGAAGAACAGTCTAGCAAACACCATTCTGCAGGGAGGTACAGATGAGGTAAGGAAGAGAGGAAGACCAAAGAAGACGTGGATTGATAACATCAAAGACTGGACTGGATTGAACTTTGACCAGCTCATACGATCAGCTGAGGACAGAGAACTTCTGGAAATTATGCATCTCTAAAGCCATCACTACGTCGCCCCAACGGCCTCCTAGCTATGGGACATAGATAGATAGATAGATAATTTGGATCCGTGGCTATTATGATAGTACAAATGCGCGTGAACAGCGCAAAATATTTGGCAATATTGAAGATTAAATGCTCAAATATTGGGTTTTTTTTAATTATCCGGTGGCACTCAACTTTTTTTTGAAGTCAAATATACAAGATGACCCCCTGCCCCTTTTGAGTCACCCTCTGTTTTAGATGCGGCTACTCCGACCCCCTTTTTAGATGCGGCAACCCAATGACACCCTTTTTCTAGAAATGTATAAACACAATGCCACAAAACAATGCGGAAACTTTCAAATGATCTTATTTCAGCAAATTTGTATTGTAAATTTGGGAAATTTGAAACCAAAAATTTTGCTCCATTCTTTTCATAATATTTACCCGATGACCCCAAAATATTGTGACCCAATGGCCCCACATTTCATTTTGTTTGCACCCAATTACCCCCCCTTTTTTTTTTTTTTTAACAACGTTACTCAACTTCGCGACGACGCGACGGTAGTTACATACCCGTCACTTCTTAAGTTGAGTGCCCCATCTCCCGGGCAAAAAGTCATGGAAAATACAAATCACCACGCATGACTCGTGACACGAAAAACGGAAGTGAAGTTGCCTGTTGTGAAAAGGGCATGGTGTACATGTGAAAGAGTGGAACATTCATCGCGCAAATCGGGATATTATTATTATGGTAATTTCATTTTGAATCAGGGTTGATCAAATGTAACATGGTGAAAATGTCCCTCAGACCAGTCCGATTTTATTTACTTTTGAGCCTCGCATTTGTGTTTTCTGCTCTATGGACGCTGGTAAGTATAGGCCCATAAATTAATGTCAAAAAGTAGTAGCCATACTCTCTTCAATTGCCCGATTGAATATTCAATCAAAAGATTGAATTTTCAATCTCGCCGTCCCGAATTAAGGACAAATCGATTTCGACTGTATGTTCAGTCGGGTGATTTGAATTTTTTTTATAATCTTTTAGGGGCAAATCTTTTTCGATTGAAATTTCAGTAGAAAGGGTTGATTTTCATTGTTTTTCAATCTTTTGCCGTCCCAAATTAGGTACAAGTCCTTTCCAGTTGAAAAAAAGATTGAAAATTTTCACTCTAAAACAGTTTGAAATCTCATTCTAAACATATGCAGCACATGTCATTTGGCAGTACATTAGGTATAGGAGTAAAACTTGATTAGATAGTGAAATCAGTCTACGAAGAGAGTTAGAGTGAAAAAACCCATTTCAATCTACCGTATTTGGATTGATTGCTATCATCAATCGTAAAAAGATTGACATATTTCAATCGGCCAATTTAAGAGAGTATCCAGGTATAAAACTTACGTTTTACACTAAAGTTGCATTCAATAATACATGTGCAAAAAGTGCATTAGTAATTAGAGCAAAGAAGTCACCTTTATTTTAAATGCAGGTTAAACTTATAGTTTTCACTTCACTTATTAGTAGCCTTGTGTGAAATAATAAAGTAATTCGCCTTATCCGTTTCGTTTTTTGCTGAGAGTAGCAGATCACATATTTAATATGTCCATCCGTCCAAATTAATGTTAAACGTTGTCTTTACTACAAGTAGTAAAAGCAATGACTGATTTTCATGACACTTTATATGTAGGTATAGTGTTGGGGCAAGTATTTATCATTCTGTGACTTCAATAGCGCTTTGCATATTAAAAAGTATTAACAAATTCTACTAAAAGAATTTTTCCTTTTCTCTTTCTCTTATAGTATTTGTACTATTTTTGCACCACTGGAAACAACCTCAAATTGAAAGAAATTAACGTTATATGTACTGACGAAATCGTCAATTTATCTGCTTTTGACATTCTCAATTATCCTATACTCGATAAAGACAATATAACATCAGCAAATTTATCTACTTTTGACATCCTGAATCAACCCATACTCGGCGAATTCTTACGCATTCGTATCCAGACAAGATCTCAGACAAATTACCTTCAACGAAGAGGTGGCGATTTTTGGTTTGCCGTGCTGAAAGCTCTGAATACAACAGGAAGCTCTTCGTCGCCAATGGTAGATCACAAAAACGGCACATATATTGTGGATTTATACGTAGGATGGAGTGGAGAAGTTGCCGTGCATATAATATTGGTGCATCCTAGCATAGCGACTCAATTTCTTGATCGTGTCACAGACATTTCTGATTTTTCTCGATTATACTGGAATGGGACTTTCAGTAAAGATATACCAATAAGCAGTTGGATAAAGATACTGACGAAAAAGCAACATGCTACGTCTTTGTGTTATATGATGTATCACGGGCCTAATTCTTGGAAGGACAAATGTGCTTATACTAGTGAAAGAACACTGGGAAACAATACCGCTTGGGTTTGCGATAAACCTGATAATGGTCTAGCGTGCGACAATCTTGTTAGCTATACAACGAATGGACCTTTAATAGAAGAGACATTCAGAAATATATCATGTAAATCTGGCATTTTATGGCTTTTTGAAAGGTAAGCTTCATCAGTGATATTTTTTAAACATTATGTTGAATGCGTATTATTTTATTATTATTATTTTCATTACCCCTTTTTACCGACAGTGTCTCAAAACTATGGTATAGTATAATGTATGGTATATGGACTGGACATTTCTTCAGGATGTCTCAACATTGGCTCCCTCACCAATTAGTTTAATTAACTGAACGTCTTCAGCAAAAAAAAGGACACCAGTGCGATCACCGGGTCTGGGGATAGTGGACATCCTTGGAAGACGCGAATACAGCACTGCGTCCAGTCTGCTGTTTTCCGTTTTCACCTAAATGAACAACTCATCATAGTAGATATTATAGGGATCATCTTTCTGACGGAATATAGCATTCCAGAGCAAACTGTGCAAGATTGCATGGCATAGTATAGTACCACACGCATTTTTGTAGGGCCAGTCACGTTGTCACAAGGTAAGGAATCCGACTGGTTTCATGTGCATCAGGTCTACTTTCCTGGTGGTATATAAGAGAGTTTAACTCTGACAGGCTTGTAGGTCTTGTCGTGAAAGGTACAGTTTTTGTGGTCTTTTCATGCCCTTTTAGATGGTATTGTAGTCTCTTTTCTTATCACGGTTGACATACATAACTTTTTTTTTCTTCTTCTGTTTTTGTTCTAAGGAAATATTATCTTCAACGAGTCATCAATGGACCGACAATAATAAAGGTTCAAACAAGTATGTATTCATTATTTCTTATATTTGTAAGTTATTTGTTCATTTAAAGCAGAGCTTAAGGAAAGCTGGCTTTTAAGCTGTTTGGCTACTTATTGGCATAGTCATATAATTAAAAATGTGTTTTATTTTGTTTTGCGTTGCGTTGCTGGTCATAGTCTGTATTAAAGTTGTTCATAGTTTTGTTTTGTTTTGTGTTGTTTCTCTTTCTGTTTTGTTCTCTTTTCTTCTCTTTCGTTTTTGATTACATTAATATAACTCTCCACGCATTTATTTTGATTTCACAGATAATAATAGAGACTCTCAGCAGCTTCGAACTTCAACAGCTTCAAACATATCAGAAGAAGGACACACACAGATTACATTCACAAGGAACGTTTCGACGTCAGGAGTCATGACGACATCATGTAACAATCCTGGAATCGGCTACTGGTCTGGACAGAAATGGAACGCTTTATGTTGCACGACAAAACAATGGAATGATGTTACAGATGTTGGGGAATGTTTTAGAAACAAGAATATATATTTTCTAGGAGACTCAACAACACGGCAATGGTTTGTAACATTACTCCACCTCTTACGCGCAAAGTACTCTTCATCAAGCATATTACAAAGTTATAGACGTTATTGGAAAGAGTATAATTTCAATTTAACATTCCAATTTTATCCGCACCAAATGGGCAGTAGAGTCGTGCCAATCAAAAATGAGATATTTGAAGTCGATATGCTTGACAATTTACGTGATTCTCGATGCAACTACGTTGTAACCATCAGTCCATGGGCACATTTTGCCCAATGGTGGTTACCAGCCTATAGAGATAGAGTCCGATTAATTAGAGAAGCCATCCTAAGATTTAAACATCGTTGTCCAGACGCACCCGTCATCTTGAAAAGTCCACATGTACGCGACCACGGAACAGAGGCCTTGAAACAACTCATGTACAGTGATTATATCCTATTCAAGATCAAAACTATCATGGAAGAAATGTTGAATATTGATGGGGTTTATTATATTGACGTTTGGAACATGAACTTAGCATATCCTGCTAAAAAATCAGTACATATGCCGGAGACAGTTGTGAGACAAGAAGTAAATTTATTTATTTCGTACATTTGTCCTAATTTCAAATGATCGGTTTTATGGTATGGTCATAAAACTGGTAACAATTCAACCGAACAAAGTGAAAGGTGTACAGTAAAAAATAAATCTGTTGTGAAATATGTTAAAGATCTCATTTCTGAAGAAATTCGTTCTCTGTGGGACAACAAAGTGAAAACTCTGCTGGTCTAGGGCAAATTCCTTGAGCTACTTAAGATCCAGGAGTCTTCTCTGACATGGAAGCAAATGACCTATGATTTGCCTAGGGGAGTGTTAGTGTGTTACAGTTTGCTCTGAATACTTCCACCGCGATTATCTTACACTAGCCAATTTATGTAGTGTATGGCCGGCGTCAACGGTCCTTATTTAATAATAAGTGTCCTCTTTTTGGCAATAAGCTAACTCTGAGTCATAATTCTCAACTCCTGCCGGTATATGTTGAAGCAAGGAAGATATACTTGGAGACATGGTTCCGTGTCAATATCCTTTCTCTCCAACGTCTGCAAAGGTTCATGTAACATTATGCCTAAGGTCTATGTAGACCTCCCAGATCATCCTTGGCAAACAGTCACGACCATCCCTCAAGAAATTCTGCCTTCCTCTCAGCGTCCAGACCTGGTGATGTTTTGGCCAAATCTTAAGAAAATCTTTCTTATCGAGCTTACGGTTCCTTTAGAGCCCAACATTGTTAGCGCCCACATGAGGAAGGTAAACAAGTATGCCGGCGACCTTGAGTCCGATTTGAAAGACAAAGGGCTCACTGTTGACTTCCTTGCTATATCTTGCTCTGGCGGGAGTAGAGGACATATTTCACCTGAGAATTTGAAGGCGTTGAAACAGCTGACTAAAATGCCTCATTTAAATGTCTCCTTCAAAAACATCCGTGACCATCTCAGCAAAATTGCGCTTTGTACTTCTTTTAGCATAATTCTGTTCTAAATCTGGCAGGAACCAGATATTTTTAAATTGTAATCATGTTTTTGCCTTTTAGATGCTTTTCCACAGCTTCACATTGTATTTTAACCGAGTGCCTGGACATCAGATGCGTGTGTGGTTGCGGCCCGGGGTTGCGGCACGAGGGGGTTGAGTGCGTTTGATCCATCTTTTCTGCTTTCAAGTCTTTCGTGCTCTATCCTATGAATCGTCTTCGCGCTCCATGTACTAGTAATCATTATTTTTATTATTAACGGTATTTTATTAAATCACATATCGTGGCCAAATGGCCAAATTACATGTAAAATTATAAAGCAAATATGCATATTAAAACATTTAAAAGATTGAATACTTAAAGAAGTGTAAAAGACATTAAAAACAAATTGCACACAAAATATTAACTTGTACCAAATATCGCACATGTTTTGGAAAACATCAAAATATACTTAATTTCAAAAAATTACAAATATTATAACAGCTGCACCAGACCATAAAAACAGCATTCATGGCACTGAAGAACAATCCTAAGAGGAGATCAATGATTTAAAAGATCAACAAAATATGGGATAGGACTCAGCCGAAAGCGCTCGGTCCTGGCACGGAATTTGAAAAAATTGTGGGAATTACGCAACTTGCGACCATGGCTCTGAAGTCTGGTAGGAGGGATTAACGACTGTGTTCGTTCATTCTTAGGCAGCCCTTCAGCAAACCTACGACAGTGTTGCACTCTCCTATCAGACAGGGAGTCAAGTTTACAGCTGAGCAGCGCATCATGATATGAACTGTGTGATGTGCCCTGAGTAATTTAATTTAATTTAATTATTTAACTTTGTTTACAAGCTGAAAGTATTTCATGAGATGGGAAACCCCTTGTATTTTGGAATTCCCCAATTTATTGTAAACAAAGTCAGAGCTATGTTTGGAACTTGGAAAGCCCCAGTTCATTATTGCACCATCAGGAAAACCCCCCAGGAAGTGATGTAATGTGAATGTGTATAATTAATCTTGGGAAATCCCAAGATTGCAGCAATGTTGTGAAAATGTGATTGAAGTAATGGTTTATTAATAGATGATGGGTTTTTTGCATGAGTACTGATATAAAAAGCTGGAGGTTTTTGTTGGGACTTTACAGAATGCCGTGGGAGATTGAGAAACTCCACATGTGTGTGATGGAAAAAAAAAAAAAAAAAAGAAGTGCATTTTAACCAGTTTATATAGCCAATAATTGAGCTAATTTTAATACAGCAACGAAGAAGACAGCGAGCACACGAAAGTGCTCTTCCTCATCAAAGGATTAAAAGTTCTTCTGTCAAATTGCTGGAGTTTGCTGGGTTTGTGAAGGCCACGCATCTGTCAAAAAACAGCGGAGCTGTGTTAAAGAAACCTGTTCCCTGGAGAAAGAGTGATTGGTGAAAGAAACACCATTTTTGGAGAAAGCAGCGCAAGGAGATATATTTGTGGAGATAGCAGCGCAAAGGAGATTGGAGGAAGCATCATCATTTTCGTATGAGGATTTTATACGCAAGGATTTATAAATGCAAGTGTACTATGGACTTCGCTGATTTTCGCAGGACAAGTGAATAAGGATATATTACATCAGTCGTCCAGAACATTGCAAGAACTCTAGGATCCCCAACAAGAAGACAGCTGGTTAAGTACTGATATAGTAAAACTGTCATTGTGTGATTTTATTGTATATGCGATATTGTTATTATATGTACCAATCATACTCTGTTTTCAATTAAAGACTTAGATTTTGTTAGCTTAAACAAACAGTGTATTTGTGTTGTGCATTCGTGTGAGTTCGGGAAAAAGGTGATTTTGGCCTTGAGTCAAGTACGACTCGTAACAAAAATTGGGGGCTCGTCCGGGAAAATACACTGTAAAAAAGTTAACATTAATTTACTAAAGTCTTGAACGTGAAAGTACAGTATGGCAGAGTTTAAAGCAGAAGAGTTTCTTGAAACTATAAATTGGGAGAAGTTTGATGAGTTGAAGAAGCCTGATTTATTAGCATTTGCCAAACATTATAACTTGAAAGTAAAGCAAGCTACAAGAAAGCAAATAATCAAAAATGCATTGATTGATGTTTTGGTCGGGGAGGACATTTTGATGAATCCTATTTGGCAGAGAAACTTGACGTAGAAACTGAAATTGGTGGGGACTCAGCATTTAAATTGAAAGAGTTGGAAATTCAATTAGAACTGAGGAAAATGGAAATGGACCAAAAGAAAATAGAAATGGACCAAAAAGAAAAACTGGAAATGATCAAGTTAGAGAATGAAAATAAAGAAAAACAAGAACGGCTAGACATTGAAAAACAAAAACTAGCAATGGAAGAGAAAGCACGCCAAGAAAAGATGGCGCTTGAGCATCACAAATTAGAAATGGAAGAAAAGGAAAAACTAGCAAAAATTCAAATGGAAGCACATTTGAAAGAAAAAGAAATTGAGTTTGAACAAGAGAAGTTGGCTAAGCTAGGTGACAAATACTCATCAAGTTTCTCCTCAAAGTCAAAGTCAGGCTTTGATGTTACAAAGTATGTAAAGCTTGTGCCTAAATTCAAAGAGAAAGAAGTTGACGAGTACTTTCAACATTTTGAAAAGGTAGCTACAAATTTGAAATGGCCTCCAGAGCATTGGACCCTACTGTTACAAAGTAGTTTTGTGGGGAAGGCCAGGGAAACTTACTCAGCTCTACCAATAGAGAAGTGTAATGATTATGAAGAAGTCAAACAGGCAGTTCTCAAGGCCTATGAACTGGTGCCTGAAGCATACAGACAAAAGTTCAGAGATTCAAGAAAGCAATCAGATCAAACCCATGTAGAATTTGCTAGAGTAAAAGAACAAATGTTTGACAGGTGGCTTGGTTCAAAAGAAGTCAAAGATGATTTCGGCCAACTTAAGCAATTGGTTCTTATAGAAGAGTTCAAGAAATGTGTCCACGTTGACATTAAAACCCATTTGGATGAAAGCGCTAGCAAAATTAAGACGCTAAATGAGGCGGCGACAATGGCGGACGACTATGGCTTAACTCACAAATTGAATGGGAGTAGATTTGGTCATAACAGAAGTTATTCAAACAGGTTCAGCCATAACCAACCTAGAATAAATCAGGGTGGTACACAAGAAGGGAGAACTCAGTCTAATTCACAGCATAGTGCTGGTGGTAGAGGGACCCCAGGGAGTTCAGGTAACAGAGCAAAATTTGGGACTGAATTTAAAGCCAAAGTAACTTGTACTCATTGTAAGAGACCAGGGCATACGATGACCCAGTGTTATTTCTTGAAAGGCAGACAAGACGCACAAAAACAGCAGCAAACTGCTAGTAATACTGTGGGATGTGCAGTGTCACTTGAGTCAAAGAAAAAAGTCAGTCAAATCAAGAAACAAGAATTCCCACACAAGGGAGGTGAGACAGACAAGGTGTGTGAAGAATTTGAACCATTTGTGTTAGAGGGAGTAGTATCACTTGGTGAGAATGGTAGTCCAAAGCCCATTAAGATTGTGCGAGATACGTGTTGTGCACGGTCTATGATTCTGGAAGGAACTTTGCCCTTTAATGAGGATAGTTCAGCAGGTAATGCTTTGATCCAGGGTATTGGGATGGAAATAATTAGTGTACCTCTCCACAAAGTTAACTTGACATCTGACTTGGTTTCTGGTCTGGTAACCATAGGAGTTAGACATGAATTGCCAGTCAAAGGAGTGTACATGTTCCTAGGAAATGATTTGGCAGGGGGGAAGGTGTTTCCTGACCCAATAGTTACAGATAAGCCCTGTTTACAGGATGATAATAGTGAGGAAGAGGAGATATTTCCTGCATGTGCAGTGACACGGGCAATGGGTAAGAGAGCCTCATTAGAAACAATTGAGGACAACCAAATTGATGACTTAGGCTACAATTTGGAAGACACATTTGTGTCACAGTTGAATGAGAAAGAAGATAAACTTCCTTCTCCAGGGGATAAGAAGACCCTCAAAATGACACAGCCTCTGAGCATGAACAAATTGGGGAAACCATGAGAGACCCATTAAGTCATGACAAGCTGATTCTGGAGCAACAAAATGACCCAGAACTCAAAGAGATCAATCAAAGGGCATTGACCCTAGAAGAAGCAGAACAAAATTCTGTTTGTTTTTACAAACAAGATGGTGTGCTAATGAGAAAATGGCGCCCCCTTGATGCACCTGCCGATGAAGAGTGGAAGGTAGTGCACCAAATTGTGGTACCAAAAGTCTACCACACTGAAGTTATTAACATAGCGCATGATAGTCCCATGGCAGGGCATTTGGGTGTTAAGAAAACTCATGAAAGAATTCTGAGACATTTCTGGTGGCCCACTCTCAGAAAAGATGTTTCTGAATATTGCAAAACATGTCACATATGCCAAGTAGTAGGGAAGCCAAATCAGAAAATACCTCCTGCAACATTAAAGCCAATTCCAGCCTTTGATGAACCATTTAGTAGGGTTATTATTGATTGTGTAGGGCCCCTACCAAAGACTAAGTCAGGTAATCAATACCTTCTGACAATTATGTGCGCGTCAACACGCTTTCCTGAAGCCATACCCTTGAGAAATATTAAAGCAGTGACTATAGTGAAAGCTTTAACCAAGTTCTTCACATTTGTGGGGCTCCCCAAGTCCATACAGTCAGACCAAGGATCAAACTTTACTTCTGGAGTATTTCAGCAGGTCATGTATCAATTAGGTATAGAACAGTATACCTCAAGTGCTTACCATCCAGAATCACAAGGTGCACTAGAAAGGTTCCACCAAACATTGAAAAACATGATCAGGACATACTGTTTGGAATTTCAGAGGGACTGGGATGAGGGAGTACACTTGTTGTTGTTTGCTGCTAGGGAAGCTGTTCAGGAAACTTTAGGATTTAGTCCTTTTGAGTTAGTGTTTGGACACACAGTGCGCGGGCCCTTAAAGTTGTTGAAAGAAAAGTGGCTCAATGAGAAATCAGATATCAATTTATTGGATTATGTCTCCAATTTTAAGCATAGGCTTAACAGAGCAACTGATATCGCCAAGGAAAACTTGAAACAGGGTCAGGCCAAAATGAAGCAATGGTATGATAAACATGCCAAAGAGAGAGTGTTCAAACCAGGTGACAAAGTTCTAGTACTGTTTCCAATTCCAGGACACCCATTACAAGCCAGATATCATGGCCCATGTGAAGTAGAGTCAAAAGTGGGTGAAGTAGATTATATTATCAAGACTCCTGGTAGACGCAAGAGCAGGCAGTTATGCCACATAAATATGCTCAAAGAGTATGTTGAAAGAAGTGACAGTGGCATTCCAAAACCTGTGTGTACAGTAAAATATGCTGATAATGTAGACAAACATGCCGATGTAGACAAAATCGCCAATGTAGACAAGAGTAAAGATGACAATTCTGATGTCACATATGACCAGGATAAAGAGCTAGAGCACAAAGAGTATAATGTAAAATTGAACAATTCTGATGTGCTCACTAATTTGGACTCAAAGTTAGGTCATCTTTCTCAAGATCAACAAAGTCAAATTGCAAATTTGATTCACAAATTTGACAATATATTTCCTGATACGCCAAGTAGAACAAATGCTGCATTTCATGATGTAGATGTTGGTGATACAAAACCAATCAAGCAGCATCCTTACAGAGTCAATCCATTGAAAATGGAACATCTCAAAAATGAGATCAATTATATGCTGAACAATGATATCATAGAACCAAGTAGTAGTGAATGGAGTTCACCGTGTATACTTGTTCCCAAGCCTGATGGTTCATACCGATTGGTCGCAGACATGAGAGCTGCAAATGTTCATTCAAAGACAGACTCGTACCCAATTCCAAGAATTGATGATTGCATAGACAAAATTGGGAATGCAAAATTTGTTAGCAAATTTGATCTTTTGAAAGGGTACTGGCAGGTTCCACTCACAGACCGTGCCAAAGAGATTTCTGCTTTTTGTACACCATTTGGTCTTTATCAATACAAAGTTATGCCATTTGGGTTGAAAAACGCACCCGCAACATTTCAGAGAATGGTAAATCAAATTGTGGCAGACATAGAGGGATGTGAAGCGTATGTAGATGATTTGATTGTTTACAGTCAAACTTGGGAACAACACATGGAACAACTCCATCAATTGTTTGAGAAGCTGTCTGAAGTACAGTTGACAGTCAATCTGGTAAAAAGTGAGTTTTGCCATGCCACAGTCACATACTTAGGATATGTTGTAGGTCAAGGTCAGGTGAAACCTATCAAAGCCAAAGTTGAAGCAATTGAGCAATACCCCACACCTGTAAACAAGAAGGCACTCATGAGATTTCTAGGAATGGTTGGCTATTATAGAAAGTTCTGTCCAAACTTTTCAGAGATAGCAAGTCCTTTGACTGATTTGTTGAAGAAAGATGCAAAATTCATTTGGTCAGAACAGTGTGAAAATGCTTTTCACAGAGTCAAATCTATACTCATGAGTTCACCAGTGCTTACTGCACCTGATTTTCAGAAGCAGTTCAAGTTGACTGTTGATGCCAGTGACATAGGCTGTGGAGGTGTTGTGATGCAAGAGGTGAAGATCAAATAGATCACCCCATTTGTTACTTTTCAAGGAAATTCAACAAGCACCAGAGAAATTACTCCACAATTGAGAAGGAGTGTTTAGCATTGCTATTAGCATTGCTACATTTTGATCCCGCATTTTGATGTGTATTTGGGTACCACAGTATACCCTGTGCTTGTTTTCACAGATCACAATCCCTCACCTTCATCAACAGGATGAAGAACAAAAACCAAAGACTGGTGAGGTGGAGTTTGACCTTGCAAGAGTACAATCTGGACATCAAACATATTAAGGGAAAAGACAATGTAATGGCTGATGCCCTGTCCAGAATTGCATAAGAAAACCTGACAAACAAGAATTTCCTTTAAAAGGGAAGTTGTATGTGACAAGTAGTCACTGTGTATGATGAGTTAAATACTCAAAGTTGATAATCTGTTGAAGTTGATGTAAAAGAAGAAAACATTTAAGAAAGTTTTCATTACATTCGAACTTTTCTTCTTTTAAGGGGAGGTGTGATGTGCCCTGAGTAATTTAATTTAATTTAATTATTTAACTTTGTTTACAAGCTGAAAGTATTTCATGAGATGGGAAACCCCTTGTATTTTGGAATTCCCCAATTTATTGTAAACAAAGTCAGAGCTATGTTTGGAACTTGGAAAGCCCCAGTTCATTATTGCACCATCAGGAAAACCCCCCAGGAAGTGATGTAATGTGAATGTGTATAATTAATCTTGGGAAATCCCAAGATTGCAGCAATGTTGTGAAAATGTGATTGAAGTAATGGTTTATTAATAGATGATGGGTTTTTGCATGAGTACTGATATAAAAAGCTGGAGGTTTTTGTTGGGACTTTACAGAATGCCGTGGGAGATTGAGAAACTCCACATGTGTGTGATGGTCTTCGTGCTTCAAAAAAGAAGTGCATTTTAACCAGTTTATATAGCCAATAATTGAGCTAATTTTAATACAGCAACGAAGCAGACAGCGAGCACACGAAAGTGCTCTTCCTCATCAAAGGATTAAAAGTTCTTCTGTCAAATTGCTGGAGTTTGCTGGGTTTGTGAAGGCCACGCATCTGTCAAAAAACAGCGGAGCTGTGTTAAAAAACCTGTTCCCTGGAGAAAGAGTGATTGGTGAAAGAAACACCATTTTTGGAGAAAGCAGCGCAAGGAGATATATTTGTGGAGATAGCAGCGCAAAGGAGATTGGAGGAAGCATCATCATTTTCGTATGAGGATTTTATACGCAAGGATTTATAAATGCAAGTGTACTATGGACTTCGCTGATTTTCGCAGGACAAGTGAATAAGGATATATTACATCAGTCGTCCAGAACATTGCAAGAACTCTAGGATCCCCAACAAGAAGACAGCTGGTTAAGTACTGATATAGTAAAACTGTCATTGTGTGATTTTATTGTATATGCGATATTGTTATTATATGTACCAATCATACTCTGTTTTCAATTAAAGACTTAGATTTTGTTAGCTTAAACAAACAGTGTATTTGTGTTGTGCATTCGTGTGAGTTCGGGAAAAAGGTGATTTTGGCCTTGAGTCAAGTACGACTCGTAACAACTGTAATCTCCTCCCAGGATTGTTCTACAGGCTCTCTTTTAATTTTGGATAGACTCACGTTCTTTAGCTTGCTTCATTGAAATACTTGAATGCCACACAGCACTGGCGTACTCAAGAATCTGTCTAACATAACCACTGTAAACGACACTCAGCTCTTCACTATCAAAGCCAAACCTCTTGAGGGACCTCAGCATAAACAACTTCTTATTGGCTTTTTAAGCATGTTATTAACCTGGGTGTCCAACTTGAGGTTGTCCTGAAGATAAGTACCAAGAACCTTAGCTTCCGTGACGTAGGCCTATGACAGTGGTTCTGCACCGATTCTCAAGTCGCCAGACTGGGGTTGATTTTTACTGAAGCAAACTGGGAGAGTCTGACATTTGGAGGGATTCAATTTGAGCAAATTACCCTTGGACCACTCAGTAAACTGATCAAGATCAGCTTGTAAAAAAACTGGAGTGATGCGATCCATTTACGTTCAGCTACATTCTCTGCAAATGTCAGGTCATCCACGTATTTCCAACAACTAGAAGTAGAATTTTGAGCAGCATCGTTTATGAGAATCTAAAAAACCAATGGGGCCGAGTTTCGTGCCCTGAGGTACTCCTCCATGAAGTGGAACATAGTCTGAAAGCGGATTATCTTATCAACAAGGGGGTATGGTCGATCAAGTCAAACGCTTTGGAAAAACCCGTTAGGACCACCGTTCCAACATTGTGACTTCCTTCTGCGCCTTGATGCAGATGGTGAAGAAGGCTGACAAGGTAATGGGATGTTGAGACCCCGGGTTGAGACACCTTTAACATTGGCGAATTGGCGCTCATCGATTTTATGCTGAATATCATCGAGGACCCACCCCGCAACAAAACCTTCGGCAAAGGCTTTAGCAAAAACAGAGATGAATGAAACTGGTCTCAGTTTTTCAATAGTGGGGGTAGTTGCTTAGGAATAGGCATGCACTCCCGGGGGGGCCACTGGTCATTGACAAGGGGGTATCATGCGTGGCCACGAAGTTTCGAATAGCACCCTAAACAAGTATTTACGAGGTCTGAAAATGCACCCCTCAACAATTATGACAAGTGCAATTTCATACCCTAAATAAGTATTGACATTATTTTTGCCCCCATTAGAAGCAAGTAAATCAGTCGATGAGTCATATTTTGACTCTAAAACCCTTCATGATAACTGGGAAAACACAAATTCAAAAGTTCATAATTTTTACCCTTTATTACATACTACATTTGTCTCAAAGGACCCTAAACACTGATTTATTGTACAAGATATACCCATTTTCTCAAATTTCCTTGTTTTAGATACCCTATTCACGATACTTAAGTACAGTGCCTGATCATGAAAAAAGACCCTTTTTACTTGAAGCTTTGGCCACGCATGATACCCCCTGGTCTATGACCAGTGGCCCCCCTGGGCATGCACTGCATTATAGGCAAAATTTCCCTTGCCACGGACTCGCTGGTCTATTATCCTTGGTTATTATATTAACTGCGGGCGTTTATTTTATATGGTTTAAACTATTGTGCTGCATAATGGTGAAACCATTATTAAATTTTTGTGAAAAGTGTGAAATTTGGCTCAGATGTAGTATTCAGTCTGATGAACAATTCTAGGGGGAGGGCCAAAAATATTTTTTCCAATATGGTCGACATAGAGGTCATCGAACTTTATACAGGGAAAAAATTCAAAGTTGTTCAAATTGAGTTATAAACCATGCCAACATGTTCCCCTGGTCACCGTCCAGAAAAGTATAGTTTATATGAACAACAAGTTCGATGACCTCTATGGCGGCTATATTGGACAAAATATTTTTGGCCCTCCCCCTAGAATTGTTCACCAGACTGAATACTACGTCTGAGCCAAATGTCACACTTTTCACAAAAAATTAACAATTTTTTTGCTACTGCACTATTGTGTTATTGTCACCTGTAGGCCTACACTACTTGTCTCCGTGTACGTGTAGGCCTATAATAAAGTTTGCTGATGAAATTAAAAATTAACTGTAATTATAAATTATGATTCCGGGTAGTTTTCCTGATCTAGAGCTTAAGGCATGTGTGCCAAAAATTAATTAACCCTCCCCCCCTCTTTTGCCAAAAAAAAAAATGGCTCTGACCCTGTCTGGCTGTGTTCGCAATGTGTTGGCGCCCTCTTTTGCGTGGGTAAAAATCCCAGGTCAAAGTTCGTCAATCTGCGAACTTGGAAAACATTGCGACAGCTGAGACACGTAAGCTGTAAAATTTCTTGGGAAAATGTGGTCGTTTTTCTCTAGTGATCCGCTTAAACAGTTTCCGTTTGAAGTTGGTGAGAAAGTAGAGGATTGGAGAACAAATCTATATGGAGTCTGCATCATGGAAAACGAAAAGTAAGGCAGATTATCGATAAGCTTACCGACCATGCAATGATACTTTATTTATTTTATTTATTTATTTATTAGACTTCATCACTGGTAAAGTTGTTTTCTTTAAACTTCCGTGGTCGTGCCTGTGTGTATCGCGTACACGAGCGTAAACACAAAAGCAATAAACAATCACGCTGATTGGCTGATCAATGCACTTGACAACACAAGCGGCTAGGGGACGCAGGGGTAACCTGTCAGTGTCAAGTACTTCATCTATTGTGTCCAATACTTAATCCGATAAGTGATCGATGTATATATCGATAAAAATAGGATCAAGATCGTGGATGAGCTATGGCGGCATGCTTTAAAACTTTACGATTCAGCCAGGTACCTCGTAGGCTGGATTCAGCAGCAGGATGTCATGACTTAATTTATTCTTTATGATTACGATTAAAAAAAACCCAAAATAATAATAATATTAATATGAATATTTTAAACTTGTTATAACTTGAGAATCTGAGACGAAAATACCTAGGCCTACATCTCAGTTGAAAACGTTTATTCGGGGTTTTTTTAAGTCGATTTACCGTTGGTGGGATAATTGCCTATCGGTTGGATTGAAAATGGATAAGCGTATCGGTGATGTCACTGGCTTTAAACTTTGGCGGACAATAGAATAACCATTGATTGACAAGGTTACCCTCGTCCCCTAGCCGCTTGTCTTGACAACAAGCCGGCTGACCCATTAACAATGGCATTGGTTTTCGGTGACAGCGTAGTAGGCGACCTTGTCACTTCTCTGCGATCGCAATTCACCTGCAGCGATACCGGACCACGGAAGTTTAAAGAAAACAACTTTACATACATGTATAACATTATTGCACATCAAAATTTTGAAAAATATAATATATAAGCTTTTTAAAAAAACATGTTAAAAGACCAGCAAATAGGCTGGGATAAACAGGTGTAAATTCACCTCTAGAACCATCCCACCTACATGACCTAGGAAAAAACCTAAATAATTTGGAAAAAAGAATGGAAAGCCAGGGGCAAGACCTTAAATGGGCCTACAATTTGGGCATCGGCAAGTGGAAAACCAAGTGCAGGTATCAGAAGGAACAAATTTGGAATAAAATTGAGACTTCAAAAAATCCAGAGCTTGAAATTTGAAAGAAAAAATGGAATTGGATAATCTGGTTTCCAGAGGCAGCTGGTTCCACAAGGGAACAATGCGGTTGAAGTATGATTGTTTGTGGGATTCAGTCTTACACCTCTGAAAAGATAACATAAGAGGATCTGCAGAGAGCCTAGTGGTGGGATGGTTCTGTTGGTTTTTACTTTTAAAAACAACAAACTTATCTACATCTAAATCATATTGCCCCAACTTGCATCTTTGAAAAAAGCCGAGATCACCGAGTTCCCTTCTGGATGATAGTGGAAGGAGACCAAGACTGGTTAACCGCTCTTTATAGTCCTTGTCAGGATAGTGCATAATGAATTTGGTAGCCGTCTTTGGACACCTTCAATAAGCTGGACATTTTGTTTTGAGGTCCGCTCCAAAGACAGCTACCATAGGGCCTACTCAAGGTCACTCCTGACAAGGGCAGTATAAAGAGTCTTGGTCACTTTAACTGGTGCATTAAAACCAACTGTTAGCATGATCATCCCCATCTTTCGGTTGCTCTTTTTAACCACTTGTTTTACATGAATACTCCAGTCAAGTCTGTCTGAAACATTAACACCAAGATCTTTAATGGCATCAATTTTCTCAAGGGTAATACCATTCATCTTATAGACAAATTGAACTTGATTTATGCGTCTGGACATGGTAATAACCTGACATTTTGAGGGATGGAAGTTGAGCTCCCACATCAAACTCCAATTATACAAAGCATCCAAGTCTGATTGCAGTAGCTTACAATCAGAAGTACTGCTAATATTTTTGTAGCACTTGGAATCATCCGCAAAAAGAGCAACATTTGCATGTTTGGCAACGCTGGGCAAGGCGTTAATAAAAAGAACAAAAGTAAAGGTCCCAAGATCAGAACCTTGGGGATGCCAGAAATGACAGGGAGCCAGTCAGAGTTCACCCCATCAACAACCACTCTCTGCTCCCGTCCAGTAAGATAAGCACTAAACCAGTTCAGGAGATTGGAATGAATGCCAAAGGATTGTATTTTGTGCAAAAGAAGTTTGTGGGAGACGCTATCGAAAGCTTTTGAAAAATCAAGATAAATCATATCTGCTTGCCCAGCATTGTCCATAGCAGCACTAACCTCATGAAAAGCGGTAAGGAGTTGAGTAGTAGTTGACCGTCCCTTAATAAAACCATGCTGAAGATCATATAACTTGGACTTTATTTCAGGAAGATAACATTATAAATGGCCCTTTCCATTACCTTACAGCATAGACATAAAAGTGAAGCTGGACGATAATTACCAACTTTTTGCTTATCAGATTGTTTGTAAACTGGAATTACATTGGCCTTCAACCAATCACTGGGTAAATTACCTGAATCAATTGACATATTAAAAAATATGACAAAGGGAGATGCAATCTGGTTAGCACATTCCTTTAGGACAC
The DNA here is from genome assembly GCF_039555335.1 of Amphiura filiformis. Classification (NCBI taxonomy): domain Eukaryota; kingdom Metazoa; phylum Echinodermata; class Ophiuroidea; order Amphilepidida; family Amphiuridae; genus Amphiura; species Amphiura filiformis. The sequence continues at coordinate 72,879,936 of NC_092632.1, read as the reverse complement.
GCGGAGATATGCCATCAGGTCCTACGGCTTTAGTAACATCTAGATTTTTCAAAATGTCAGGCACATTATCAGCCTGAAGTTTAATATTGCCAAGGGATTCATGTTGGAAAATTGGCACATCAGGAAGTGTAATGTTTACCTTAGGCTGGGTAAAAACAGAATAAAAATAATTGTTGAACATTGTAGCCTTGCTTGTGGCAGTAGCAGCACACTCATCACCACTATAAATTGCTTGGGGCAGAGATTTTGATCTGGTCTTAGATCTAAAAAAGGACCAGAAGTCCAGAACCTTTTTGGGTTCTCCAAGATGGTAGTCCCAAACCCAAAGTTGGATCGGTATGTCCCAAATACTGAAATGATCATGATGATAAAGTTAATTTTTTTAAACTTCTGTGGTCCGAGCTGTGCGCCAAGCGTCTACGAGCGTACACACAGAAAAAATAAGCAATCACGCTGATTGGCTGATCAACGAACTTGACAACAAGTCGGTTGACCCATTGGTTGTCTGTTCGGCGCGTAGTAGCCTAGTAGGCGACCTTGTCACTTTTACGCGATCGCAATTCACCAGCGCGTAACCCCGACCACGGAAGTTTAAAGAAACCAACTTTAGTACAGCAAAACTTCAGATACTAGGCTAGGACTAGGTGGTAGGCCATAGTGTTTGTTTAGTTTTGAAATTTTGATTATTTTTCCAAGTATAAGGATACTTTATTGGCGCAGTCATGGAGCTATTAAAGATGGAGAAGAAATAGATTACGTAACGCATTGAAACCTTGTGCTGATTTGATAGGCACATACCGATCCTTCATTAGAGGGCGGTGCACTCACTCTTATTATTTAATATTTTGGATTACTTTTCATGCTTAATTCTTTTTAAACTAAATGACATGCTAAATAAATACCAGGTGACCGGGGGGGTTACATGGTGGAGTGATGGGGGGGGGGGGTTACATGGTGGGGTGATGGGGGGTCGACACCCCCCCTTCAGAAGTTCTGGTATTGTTAAAATCATTTCTTTGCTCACTCATTAATTTTGAAAGGGGTTTAGGGGATGGGTGGTTTCCTCCATTCATTAATTAATTGCATTGTTTCCTCCTTATTTAATTTGATGGAAATATTTTCATGTCTTTCAATTTTGACAAATTATTTTTTTTTAATGGGAATATTTTCATAGGGTTTTCAACTTTAATATTATATTATATTTAAACATACTATTGGCAAAATACAATATTGCCAAACAATATAGAATAGAATGTTTGACGTCAACTTGTCAAAATATTGGAGAAAATATGCTCACCAAACATTGGGAAAGTGCGCAATCCAATTCCCATTTGAACGCATGGGAAACTGAAAGTGCACAACTCAAGCTAGCCGGATGTCCTATCTTCTAGCGTTAATTGTTTTCAACAAGGAAAGAGATACGAAAGGCGAACATCTAGATAAGACATTTTCAGACCTGCCGTACACTAAAATGATGATCTTAAATTTCGTATTTATACATTTAACTGTATTGCCAACCAAGTGAGGGTGCTCAAACATCAAATTATGCCAAACAAAAACAGCCAGATGGCGATATACAAACAGTATTAATATTAAACTATAATCTAGTCAACTGGACTTACTATTTTTGAGTGGGAAATTTTCACGTCCAATCCTGAACGCATCATCAGCCCTACTGATGTTGTGGCGGCAAAAGTTCATTGACCTGTGAAACGGATGTTGTAGTATCACAGGTCACCACCTGATAATGATAATCTTCACAAACAGATATACAAACAGTTTGACATTTTATATGTACCGGTATGCAAAAAAAAAATAAAGTCAACTCAAAATAAGCTCCAACCTAAATAAAAATGACTTGCACATACCATAGCAGCATTGCCCTTGGTGCTTAATTTTTGGAACATGAAAATTCATGAGTAATTTTACTCTCCAATGTGGCACCACATTCACTATAAGTAGCCAGCCAGCCATCAAAAACACTAACAAAGGTGTGTACACATGGGTACATGAAATAAGATCAACTGAAGACCTGAGTGCAAGAAGACCGTTGACTTGGCCCCACAACATGTATACACTCAAGTTGCGTATAGTTTGGTAATGTTTTATACATGTTCAGGGACCAAAACAAATCTTTCACAACCTTTCATGATGTTTTTACCCTGGAACATATATAGTGTATACATGTACATGTTGAGGGGCCAAGTGGACTTACGGTCTCCTTGCGCTCAGATCTTCAACTGTTGAAAGTGTCGAAAGTCATTACTGTCAGCTTCAAACTTTTAGTCATAATAGTTGCACATGTTGTATTTCAATTTTGGTAGGCTGATGGTCAAGAAGTGTCTGTGTTTACGTTTGACATTAAGCCGAGTAAAGAGAACCACGTACAGACAGCCAAAACAGCACATAAGAGATTGAAGACTCTGAGGCATCCAAATATACTACTGTATATAGATGGATTAGAGGTGAGTAAAGGACCGTTCACAAACACTTGTAAGGGGGCCTGATGCAAAAAAATTTATCGCGAAATTTTTTCGAGGCCCCCTTTTCAGACCTAAAAATTTCAGGCCCCCCTTTTGACATGAAAATTATGGGTCAACCCCATAGAAAAAGCATATAAACTCAATTTTTCCAGGAAAATTTATGGTCATTAGGAGGGTCAAAAATTTTAAGGGTCCCCCTTTTTTTTTTCAGGCCCCCCCCTTACAAGTGTTTGTGAACGGTCCCTAAAGATGACCAGCCAGAATTAAAGGAAGGTGACCTGACATATTTGGAAATAGAATTCTTTAAAACTTACGTATTTATAAAACGTTTTCCCTTCCAAGCATTCGTGCAAAAAGAACATGTAAATGTTCCTTGTAAATGTGACTAATTCCTTTTTTAAATGGAATTACTTGTTTGATCATAGTCTCTAATGCACACAAATGCGAGGGTATCCGTGAGCAAATTTGTGGCTAGTGTTTCTCGAGCAAGGAATTACTGGCATTTATACAGCATGATACTGGTAGTCAGCAGTGATTTTATTAATGATAATCATCATGATCATGTAATATTGATATCAAATGAAAGATCCTATTTTTCTCATTAACATATTGAAATTACTAGGAGTTCCAAATCAGTGTATTTCCAAAGATATCATCAAAAACTGTTGAATTAGTCTCAAGCGTGGTATACCACAGTTAAGACTAAAGGGGTTATGTGGGGGGGGGGGATAAGGCTGTCAATCAGGTTAATAGTATGATTGTAATTTGTTTTCATGAGTCAGCCAAGGAAGAAAGGGAGAATTTGAGAAATAATATTTTACTAATTCAAGTGAATTAGTTAGAGACAACAGAGTGATTACATGTAAAGAGTTATTTCAGTACAAGTTTAATAAGGTTATTATTCTTGACCAGGATTTGCACTTGGGACCCCTAGGTCATTGCTAGGCCAACTGAGCTGACAAGGATGTTAGTGCTATCAAAGCATTATTTTTATATACCGTAGTGAACTTTATGCCCACGGTTCAAAATCATACACTAATAGCCACTCTTATAATTGATAATGTACTTTCTGTATTGCTAGTTGATCAGTAACAGCAATATTGGAAAATAAAGTGTGTCAGAAAGGATAATCATCTTGCATATATTCTTGTATTGTGTGTAGACTTTGAGAATAGCATCACCAACATTTCCGAGCTTTCATTTTAAAGTCATAATGTACGATCTTAAAATATGAATTTGGTTAATTTTTTTCAAACCTGATTTTTTTGCATATTTGTAATGTTTACACATGTCACAACTTGCACCTAAATGGAATCAGCCAAATTTGTTGTGTTTGTAGGTAAACAGAGTTCGACATAAAGTCATAATTCAAGAAATTATGACTTTATGTCCGCCCATAGAACTGCGCGTTAAACGGCCAAAATAACAAGCAGTGTTTCTTTCACGTTACCTCATTATTTCAGCTCAAAATGGACAGAAACCATTCCCGATCATTATTACTAGTATTATTTTAGCATTTGAGTATATAATGACAAATTTAAAATTTGAAGGAAATCGTACATTAAGCCTATAAGTAGTTGAAATTTTAACCCTGTATTTGCTGCTTTATCTTGCAGACAGAGAGTGTGATTTATGTGGTGACTGAAGCAGTAACTCCTTTGCAATCCTACCTGAAGAATAACCCACCAAATGATAAAGCTATAGCATGGGGATTGCATCAGCTTGTGGTAAGAACAAAACTACCAATTAACTTACATTTAATACACAGCTTTTTAGACTAGGTTCTCAACACTTTTTTGAGGTATGATGAAAGGTTTGCACTGGCCTGTCCAGGATCTTTTCCTGTGAGGGGCTTTCAGATTTGGGGCTTAATGGCTAAAATCACAAAAAACGGCTGATTTTACATGTTTTTAACAAAGGGCGGGGGGCATCAGCACCCAAAGCCCCCCCCCCCCCCGACACACCACTGGTTTGATTTCCTGAGAATCATGGGGTGAATGTCAGTTTCTATGTAACATGCAGAGACCAACAGAAAAGGATGGATTTCTTGAGTAGTTCCTCATCATTGTAGCCTTTTATGATCGGCTACCAACAGTGAGCAATTTTGAAATGTGGTACGCTACTGTCACTGGTAATATGACTTGGGGTCCATTTCAATAAACTCTCTGATCGTAGCTTACGATGCATTGTCAAATCCATTTCACTGAAATGCAGGGTTGTTGATTTTTTGATTTTTTTAAAAAAATCAAAAAAATCGGATTTTTTTAAATTTAAATCAGATTTTTTTGATTTAAATCGATTTTTTTGATTTTTTTAATTTCAAGATACCTCATAATAAGTTCAAAAGAGACCAGTGGAATGCTAAACATATGCACAAAACTATCAGGTATTTACAAAAATTCAAAACATGTTTTTACATGTGAAAATTTCAAAGAAAAATTTGGCAAAAATCATGAGGAAAAACCTGTTGAATTCGGCACCTTGGAGATGAATTTTTAACAAAAGATATTGTGACATCATAAAGGTATTTTGATTGTATCCAAAGGTTGTAGAAACATCAGGAATGATGTAAAACAGTCAAATTAAGAAAGAAATTAAGTTATATTTATCAAAAATGGTAAAAAATGAAAAAAGTTGATTTAAATCAGTGATTTAAAAAAAAAATCAAGTGATTTAAATCGCGATTTAAATCACTGATTTAAATCGACGTGATTTAAATCAAACAACCCTGCAGTGAAATGACATTCGATCGGTATCTTTTTTAAGTAATAGGGATTTACTACAGGGACCTTTCATAAAGTTACGTCTTGTAAAGGGGTATTTGTAACTTGTGAATGGTTACAAGAGGTACAAAGGGTTAAAAGTTTGGTAAAATGGACCCCTGGTGTATGCATTGCAATGTACACCATTTTTCTAACCTATATTTTGCAACAACTTTCACAACATTTAGTTAAATCTGTATATAGCTTGTTTTCAACTTACATGTTGACAGTTGCAAATTTAGCAAAAATGTAAGTTTTCCTGAAATTTCTGGAATTCCAGAAATGTGGTCATAAAAGAAACAAATTCTGTATTTATGTTTATTTTTTTTAAATTTTCTGGAATTGGATGATAAAACTGCCAAAGAGAGTGATGTTTTCAGCATAAAAAGGGGATGGTGCCCCCTTTAATCCCTGTTGTAACATGTTTCATGGATGAGCTCTGTACCTCTATAATTCTGAATACCGCACACGAGCACTCGGCCACCTGTCGAAAAGGCAGGTAAATTTTGAGTCAGGAAATGAATCTGTTACCCTGTTACCCCCTGATTTAGGCAATTATGTCATTTTCAGAAACTGTTAAAAAATAATTTTAAAATGACTATAATTTGGAGTTTTCTTATTACAAAACCAAATTTTTGACACTGACCTGACAGTTTTGTATGTCTTGGACGACATACTTCCTCAGAGTGATTGGTATTCCATCATCCTCTTAGCTGCTTGTACCACAGCTCCATCCCTAGGGGGCGTATTACAGAAGGAGTGTGATGCAAGTACTCGCTTCATCAGAGAATCAATATGGATTCGCAAGAGAGGGCCTGCCGTCATGAACAGAGACGAGGGAGCTTACCATCTCAAGTCATGTGTATGACCCTCTCCTCAAGACCACACCCCCTGGGGATGGAGCTGTGTTACCAGCAGCTAAGAGGATGATTGGATACCAATCAATCTGAGGAAGTATGTCGTCCAAGACATACAAAACTGTCAGGTCAGTGTCAACCATTTGGTTTTGTGATAAGAAAACTCCAATTTATAATTATCTACAAACCTGATGAATCTCTTCACAAGTTTAAAATGACTGTTTTTCTCCTGTAATGTTTATCATATCAACAGAAAGGGCTAAGTTTTCTTCACAATGACTGCAAGCTGAAGCACAACAATGTGAACATTAGCTCCGTATTTGTGGACAAGGCTGGAGAATGGAAAATGGCGGGTGTGGACTATATGGGACCGGCAGAAGGCGAAGGAAGCAATCCACCAAACAAGGGATTGGCATCACTTGAAATATACGACCCACCGGAAATGTCGGAGAGCATGAGATCCAGGAAGAAAACACATACTTGGTAGGTGATGCAGGAGGTGTGATGATTTTAAACAAATTGAGTAGCACCAACAGATGTACTATACTATTGGGCTATTCCATTTAAAGTCCACACTACCCCTGTGGAAGATTTACCTAAAGTCTTCCACAGAGGGAGTATGAGTTTTGAATAGAATAGACAATTGGATAACTTCCATTTGAAATACTCAATACGGTCGTGGAAGATATAGGTAAAGCCATAATCCAGAGGGAGTATGGGTTTCAAAATGATTAACCCTGACCAATTACATATGAAAAACATACTCACTCTGTGAAAGATATTTCCAAAATCTTCCACAGGGGTAGTGTGGATTTTAAATTGAATAGCGGGTTGAAACAGAGAGTATGTAAAACTGGTATAATAATGGACACTAAAAAAACAAACTATTGCATCATCAACTACAAGATGTTGATGTTTGTAACAATAATTTCAAGTTACATATGAAGTTGTGTATGCTTAACCTTTTTTGAAAAAATTAACCTAAAACTTAGTGACTAGTGAGCCTATTTCACATTGTTCTAAACTAGGCAGGAATACTCAAGTAACTTTGTGAAGTATCAATTTAATATAAATGTGAACGAAAACGCACCAATATAAAATAAAATGTTTCACTTTGGGGGACAGTCACAAATTGTGTGCACTGCTGTTTGCGGATGTCTGTTCTAAAGTGATCTAGTACATGATGAACTTTGTAAACTAAATTAAGAAGATATTTGTAAAATAGATTTATGGGAATATCACTAATTCGCTATTTTCAAATATCTGTGAATTTGTTCCTCTGATCTTTACAGGTCTGCAGATATGTGGGGACTTGGCTGTCTAATTTGGGAGGTGTTCAATGGGTCATTACCAAGAACATCAGCTTTGAAAGCATTAGGAAAAGTAAGTACTTTGTGATGCTATTTGGCTGTCTGTTGCAATAATGTGTAATATTGGAGTGTGTGCACATTTTGTGCAGAAGTATCAAGTGGTGGCTATGCTGCCTGTACACGAAGATGTATATAAGACTTGCATATGCTAAATATGAATATCCTTCACTCTGTGTTATAATGTTTGGGTGTATTTATGTAGGGGGTGTGTGTATGTTGTGTACTAAGGTCATAAGACATAACATCCTGTAGCACTATCGGTGCCCAGATAGGTAACGATGGCTCTTTCTAACGTACCCTGAACATTTGCATAGTGCTTTTGTTGTTTACTTAAAGGTCCATTCAGTGATTTGCTCATCCGGACGATCGTAAAAATCATCAAAATTCAGAATTTGGTACCTTTGTCATTGTCATAGATGTGTTAACACAGCCTGCGAGTAGTTAAGCCGAAAGGCGTGTATTTAAGTCATAATAAGACATTTTACACGAATCCGTAATTTAGATACTGACAGTATCTAAATTAGCTACATGTATTTAAATGGGGCTTCAACTTCGTCAGTACTGCTGTTTTCTGCATTTGTTGCCAAATTTGTCATTTCAAAATACCAAATGACAATTTGAATGACTTATCCTTCACTTTTAAGCAATTTATAAACAATTTTAATTTTTTTACACTTGCGCTGTAATCACTGCAATGGGTCTTTAAATGAAAAACGATAATACTATGAAAATGCTAATTATTGTGCTTGTCAACAAACAGCCTGAAGATGCACCTAGGATAAGGTGCGATACCGTAGCCTCTGGACAAATGTGAGTCCCGTTGATTAGTTTATGATTCTAATTTAATATATATATATTATACCTGGATGAATGACAACCTTCAGAAACGTATTGTGGTTGATTCAATTTACTACATCTCCAGGTGTGATGGAAAGAGTGATTGGTACCTAACCAGGCACCGATAGCCCTATAGGACCAAATTAAACGTGGTACCTAAGCTATATTGTGACGATATAATTGACAGCATTGTTGACTTGTCATTTATCTTCCAGATTACCAAGTCTTTGGTTCCCAACTACTGTGAGTTAGTCGGTGCCAACCCACTCTCCAGGCCAAACCCGGCGAGATTTATAGAGCACTGCCGTAATCCAGGGGGATTCATGAACAATAGCTTTGTAGAAACCAACTTGTTTCTAGAAGAAATACAGGTATTGTTAGTTAGTGGACATTTTCTCTAGTTTAGATGATTGGTTTATTCAAATGGCAAGTATTCTCAGCTGACTTAGATTGTGATTACCCCAGCAGCTCCCCATTTTACACCTGGGTGGAGTGAAGCAATTTGGAATTAAGCAGTCTGGTCTCAAGGACACAATATACTGGCCGTGGCGGGGCTTAAACCCACAACCTATCAATTATGAAGCTTGTGCCCTAACCACTAGGCCACTGTGCTTTCCGTTGAACATGATATTTAGGCGCAGTCAGTTGAACGATTCAGTCAAATGAGGTGCTCCTATTTCATGACATGACTCAATTAGCCAATCAGGACCTCGCATCTTTATTTACATGGTACACATGCAGCAATGACAAGAAAAGGTACTCAAGATAAAAAAGATTAATATCCCCTTCCTCACATGGAACTCTGAATAGTGAAGTTCAGTTTTTTAATAAATCATTATTTTATAGGTACTTTTTTGTGTGTAGGTGTTTTTAGGTCAAAGAAATCTTAATATCATTGTGGATTTCAAAAAAAGAAGGCCTACTGCAGAGATTGTAATTTGCCAAAATATTGTCAATCCAAAAGCTAACACATAGAATGCTGATATGATGTTTGCTCCCTAGTTTAAAGATCCGACAGAGAAGAACAAGTTCTTTGCCAAGTTGAGTACTAGTATGGATGACTTCCCGCAGGAATTCTGCCGTTATCGTATCCTTCCACTTCTACTACAAGCCTTTGAATTCAGTAATGCGGGCTCTGCTATTCTCAATCCACTACTAAAGGTACAGTATGCTTGAATCGTTTTCAAATAATTCACAGTGCTTGTAAAATGCTATATTCTGTGTATTGGAGATAAACACACTATATGTATTCTTTGTTGATGACAAGGACTAACCTTGTATAAAGTTGTTTTTCATGAACATACTTGTTCATTTCATCAAAGGGTTTCTGATGTACCTTATTTATGCTTGGTTTAATAATGAATGTCCCATGTGCCTAAATTTGAATGTATTGTACTTCCAAAGGCATTACTAGCCAAATTCCACACTTTGTACTTTTTTGAAACACCTGCATAGCTCTCGTGAAATACACTTTATGTAGTTTTCATGATGATAATACTTGGCAGTACTAACCTTCCTCTTAACTACAATACTTCTGGTCCATGGGGCCCAAAGGAGGCATTTTTGAAAATTGAGTTACTAGCATTATTACCTTATACAAACATTAGGCTATCATATACTGAAAAAACCAAAGGTCTAGTATACTTGGTTCTAAAGTTATGAAGTTTTTTGTTGTCTATTTTCTTATGTATTTTATTGTTTTTTTCCTCCATATTTTTTCCTTTATATCAATTTCAAATTTGCCGCCTTTGGCCCCCATGGACCAGATCGTGTCACATATATGCTTGTAGCTGGAATTCTACGGTATTACAAAGTAAAAGGTATATGCTTCAGACTTGAAAAAACTTTGGTTATCAGGGTATTTTAAGTTTTAGTTTCTACTCTACCATGGGGTATGACATGCCTTACTGTATCATGCCATGTTTGCTTTGAGAATAATGTGAAATATGACACTACTTGTTTGTTGTTTTTAGTTGGGGAAGCTATTGGAGGACGACGAGTACCAGAAGAAGATTGTGCCTTGTGTTGTCAAGATGTTTTCTTCCACTGATAGAGCAACTAGGATTAAATTACTACAACAGGTGGGTTATGCTCTTACAATAAGTGAAAAAACTATTTCCCTACAAAGCTGAAGCCTCTATCCCTATCTGTAATGAAATATGAAGTTGATTAAAATAACGTTGATGTTTTTTCATACATGTGAAATAGTTTTTGACCATGGGACTTAATCAATCTTTTAATTTGTTCCATAACCACGGAGCCAGATATTTTACTAGGTTTATTTCAGGGAATTGCACTCCACCTAAACACATCTGCCGGATTTAGAATTTCATGTTTTCAGAAATTTGCTGCACTTTATAGTAGTGTTATTTGTTGAAGTTATCAGCTGAATATAATGTATTGTGTCAACTAACACAAAAAATGTGAGTACTGAATTCAGGAAGACCAATTTGCTGAGGAAAATCTGTATAGTGTTTAGAAATCCTTACCGTACAACATATTAGAATTATTTGAATTATTATAACACCTGCATCCCCTCAGTCTCAGAACAGGAATTATGAAAATATGCAGTAAGTTGACAAAAAATCCTGTTCTACCTGACCGACCCAGATTTTGCGTCTTGGCGATTATCTTTTAGCTGTATGAAATTTAAAAATAATGGATTTGTTTTGACTGAATTAAAAATTTTAAAAAAAGATTTTGTCAAGCTTTAGGTGATTTTGTAGAGCCATTTATCCTCTTCCTGAATTCTGTTTTTTCGTTTTTTTGGTTGCCTTAAAATTACAACAATTCTGCTTCCACTCACATTAAAGCCATATTATAACATTTGCTGAGGAGAACGCCTTCAATTTTTTTTTTTAATTCTGGTTTTTACACGATTGTAATGTAGTCAATAAAGATACTCTGCACCGTATTACAACCGCGGGAGTAACATGCATGGGCGCTAGTAGTAAATTCCAATTTTCTATGCTTTACCTCACTCATTCGGCTCAAAATTAAAAGGGGACATATCTGACAGTAAAAGCTAACATTTTATGGAAAATAAATACTAATCTATTTTTACAGAAATGTTATAATATGGCTTTAATAATGATTTCATGTATTTGATTGTTTTCAGATGGGGTCTTTCATTGAGCATCTTGGAGCACCTGTTGTGAATGATCAGATCTTTCCTAATATATGCCATGGATTCAACGATACTAATCCAGTCATACGAGAACATACTGTAAAGGTATTATATAGTTATATTACATGGTTTATGAATGTTCTCCGTATTCCTAAACCATGTGACTTGGGTTGATTTGAAGTGACTTCCACTTGAGATGAGTCTGGTGTTTATTCCAAACTATAATGTAAAAAGAGACACACGTAGCAGCTGACAAGGGCATCGTTTTGATATGGATGTGCACATACGAAGTTGTTACTTTGTGTTTGTGTACAAGCCAATGGCAATACAAACATCTTGTAATCTTCTTGTTACATTCTCAAGAAAGTAATTAAAGGGTCCAAGTCAACCAGTATTACAGATCTGGATGCTCACAATGTAACATTTCTTAATTCCTGATAGTCATAAGCTTAAAAAGTTACCTTTTCAGAGTCTGAGTTGAGCAAAGACGTAGCTTGCGACGCCATCACGGCGTCTTCATTCAGCGTAGTGATTACACTCCTCCGGTCACCTGACCACCCGCTCAAGTGGCAGCAGATCGTCATAGATGGCGGGCAGGTCGTATCCGGTATCCCTGTTAAAGCAATATTATAACATTATCATACAAAATAGATTAGCAATTCTTTGACATAAAATGTTAGTTTTACTGTCAGATATATCCCTTTATTTTTGAGCGAACAACTACGGCAAAGCAAAGTAAATTGGAATTTACTACCAGCGCGTATGTCGCCAATACGTACCACTCCTTCGGTCATGTTATGGTACGACCCTTTGTTGTGTAGATCACCGTCCTGCACGCCGTGTGTACTGTGTGTTATGAACATCGTGTATGCGTTCGACTACTGATTCCATTGTAATAATAAGACGCCGGTTCCGGCGCTTTATTCAAAATCTCGGATTTTGACAAAACTACAGCACCTAGAGTCTTGAATTTTACAGGGTATATTGGTTTCATAAAGTACAATATAATCGTGTAAAAAAGTGAATTTAAAAAAATCAGTGAGGGCGTCCTCCTCAGCAAATGTTATAATATGGCTTTAAGTGTATGTAGGTCTTTGGGTCTTGATAGTCTGTTTCTAAATAGAACATTTCTAGCAATAAAATAATTTGGGGAAATTTCAAGAACTTATCAGTCAACTTCAGACACACCCATGTCTCAAATGTTGAATGTGATAAGACTAGCCATTAGCCAATCTAACCTTTGACACAAAGTGAAGTTGACATTTGATACCGACATTCACACCTTTGGCTCCGTCAAAATGTATTCATCTACATCATCATGTTCCAGGGTCTTAGCTAGAAATTCAGGTTTGCCCGTCATTTGAATAAATTTGCCTGTCCCAATTTGACCTTCAATACATTTACCAGACTTATACAGCCCATTGGGGGTTCAAAGAGTTCAAATATGTGCTGCTATAGCCTTGTTTTACAAACATGGTCTACTAAAAAGGTCAATAGACTTTCTAAACACCTACAATTATAATGTAACATCTGTCAAAGGCATTAATTTTGCCCGTCCCAGGGGCAAACTCCCCGTCTAAAATGACGGCCAGACGGGTGGCTAGCTAAGACACTGTCATGTTCACAATTACAGGACATGGGTAAGATTTTCAGATGCTTTGAAAAAATTTTGAGAAACAATTTGTACACATTTAGTGTGTTTCTGTTGTATATAGAAAAGTAGTATAACATGTTAGTCGTAACTCAACCAGAACTCAATAGAAGCTTAACAAAAACCCTGCTTTTATTGTGACATGCTAATCCTCCTCCAAATTTTTTGCATTCTTATTTTGCAGGCTATGTTGATGTTAGCACCCAAACTCAATGATAAGAACCTGAATGTGGAACTCTTACGGCATTTTGCCAAGCTGCAATCCAGAGATGAACAGGTCAGTCTGGTATTTAATTAGAGCATTGTTTTGAGACCCAGCTGTGTATCTATCGCCTGATAAAACATTAGAGATGTCATTAAAGTGAAAGCCCCACTTTTAGTTCAAGTTCTTTACAGAATTAATCAAGGTTAAAATTTATCCATGTAAATTCTGTTCTGTCTGTCATCAAAGTAACAGGTGTATTGTCAGTTCTTCTGTGGAGAACTGGCCAGACGGGCTTCCTGTTTAAGTGGTACAAAGAGGTGGAATTCGGGGGAGAACCAGTGAAATAAAAGAAAAACAACACCTGTTTAAGAATGTCTTATTCTGCTCTGCTGGAAGATTAAGGGATTTCTAAATACTAAATAAGTGTAAAGTGTTAAGCAACCTTTTACGATTTGCATTAGATAATGTATGAAACCATGTATTTTTGACTTTGTGAGATGTGTTTTTGTTTCATTCATACAGGGTGGTATAAGAACCAACACAACTGTATGCTTAGGAAAGATAGCTCATAACCTCAACCCTAATGTGAGTATAACTTGTAACAAGTTATCTGTCATTTATTTTGTCAAGTACATGACATTATGTGACACGATCTGGTCCATTGGGGCCAAACACTATGAACCACAATGGTCTCATCCCAATGGCATAGTTCAATAAGCTCAATTAAACACTCATAGTGCAAAATTTGACGTCAAGTTTCAGAGTATGAGTTTTTGTACCCAAATTGTCAAAGGTTATTTAATGAATGTACAAATGTATTAGGGTTAAAGAACTGTGCCTTAATAGATGAGCATGTTGTGGATCCTAGTGAAAGGCAGCACATTTAAAAAATATGGAGTAAAAAACAATAAAATACATAAGAAAATAGACATCAAAAAACTTCATAACTTTAGAACCAAGTATGCTAGACCTTTGGTGTTTTCAGTAAATGATAGCATATTGAATGTATAATGTAATAATTCCAGTGACTCAATTTTCAAAAATGCCTCCTTTGGCCCCCATGGACCAGATTGTGTCACATATATAAGTTTCTGAAGCTTAATGTTTTAGTTGCTTATTACACTCTTAATTCTTTGTCATACTGTAAAGTAATACAGTTGTTACATGTTACATCTGTCCATGTATTGGACCAATTGATTTCTTTTCTAGTATGATTATGATCTGTGTGTGCGGGGTGAGTGTTTGTGTACTGCTCTCCATGTTTGCCATTGGTTGCACATATGCATACCAACTGTTCAGATTTTAGAGTTTTGAAACCCTCCAGAAAGAACAGATTTCAAATTTAGATGAAAGAAAAACAGCCCAATGATAAAGTTCAATCAATATTTAATGTTAAATCATCTTTCTTGGGTCTTTTCCAAGTAAATAAGTGGGGTCCTTTCCAAGGGGGCGCAGATGGTGCATGCCCCCGGGCCTATGCCTTAAACATGCAAAAGGGAGCCTATTTTGGGGCTTTTCTTGCAACTGAGCACCTGTGGTCTGAAGGTTTCTGGGTACACTGTCCTGTGGGCATTCAGATTTTAGACTTTGTTGGGATGTATGCCCTAATGTTAGGAGGTATGCATAGGGGTGTGTTTTTGTTTGGGTGTGTTAGAGGTATATCAGGCATGAGAATTTTCAGTTTAAAAACTGAATTCAGGTTTTTTTATAGTCAAAATTTCTGTAACTTCAGCCTGTTTTTGGTACTTTTTGCCCAATTTCATGCGCATTTTCAGTTTTTTCAGTTTTTTTTAGGAAAGTGCAGTCTCATGCCTGGTATATGTAAACACAGACAGATGTTTACATGCAACAAATCTCAAAAATGCCACAGGTGTAGTATCAGTCCACACTTGGGGAGTGAAAACTTAAGGGTCCACGGAAGGCAAATAAATGTGTGTCCACTGTTGGATGTTTGATGTTTGTCAGTAGTTACATGTAGGGGTACGTTTGTAAATGCCTCCAAACGAGGACCTACATATGGATACACACCATAAAACGATGACACACCTCCAAACGAGGACGTCCTCGGTTTGAAACTATGACCAGGACGACGTAAATGATGCAAATATGCATATAAGATAGCATATATATATAAGGTAGGTTCCCCATAGGGGGTATAGTACGGGTCATAGTTGGATAGTAAGTTGTCTGGTGTGTTTGTGTGAGGTCCACGGTGTGTCGATTAAAATGGGTGTGTAAGTCCTCGGTTAGATCCTCGTTTGAACGTATTTACAAACAGGGGTGTGTGTGTGTGTTTATGATATGAAATGCACCTATTGAATTCAAATAAACTCTCATGTTCTTTGCATTTTATTTGCAGACAAGGCAAAAGGTATTATCATCAGCATTTGTGCGAGCCATGAAGGACCCATTCCCACCAGCCAGAACAGCAGGTGTCATGGCTACACTAGCAACTCAAAAATTCTACACAATTAATGATTGTGCCAATCGAGTGCTACCCACTCTATGTACGCTTACTGTAGACCCTGATAAAGGCGTCAGGGATTGTACTTTTAGAGCTATTAGAGTGTATTTAGATAAACTACACAAAGTGTCTGAGAACCCGGAGTTATTAGCAGAAATAGGCAAGTATAAATTGAGATTTGCATTTCTGTTTTGAATAGATATTTGTGACATATCAAGAGGAATGAGTTACATATCTAACCCTGGTCGAAAATACCTTTACATATGCTTCTAAAGAGCACATTTAGAGCTTTCAAAAATTGAAAACCCCATGTTAATACGACTTGTTTTTGCGAAGTTACATCAATTTATCAATTGCAGAAAACAATATAAAACAAAAGAGTTTCAATTCTGTGTTCCAATCCCAAATATACCAATATACCAATATTGTGCCAATCGAGTGCTACCCACTCTATGTACGCTTACTGTAGACCCTGATAAAGGCGTCAGGGATTGTACTTTTAGAGCTATTAGAGTGTATTTAGATAAACTACACAAAGTGTCTGAGAACCCGGAGTTATTAGCAGAAATAGGCAAGTATAAATTGAGATTTGCATTTCTGTTTTGAATAGATATTTGTGACATATCAAGAGGAATGAGTTACATGTCGACCCTGGTCGAAAATACCTTTTACATATGCTTCTAAAGAGCACATTTAGAGCTTTCAAAAATTGAAAACCCCATGTTAATACGACTTGTTTTTGCGAAGTTACATCAATTTATCAATTGCAGAAAACAATAACAAAAGAGTTTCAATTCTGTGTTCCAATCCCAAATATACCAATATACCAATATTGTGCCAATCGAGTGCTACCCACTCTATGTACGCTTACTGTAGACCCTGATAAAGGCGTCAGGGATTGTACTTTTAGAGCTATTAGAGTGTATTTAGATAAACTACACAAAGTGTCTGAGAACCCGGAGTTATTAGCAGAAATAGGCAAGTATAAATTGAGATTTGCATTTCTGTTTTGAATAGATATTTGTGACATATCAAGAGGAATGAGTTACATGTCGACCCTGGTCGAAATACCTTTTACATATGCTTCTAAAGAGCACATTTAGAGCTTTCAAAAATTGAAAACCCCATGTTAATACGACTTGTTTTTGCGAAGTTACGTCAATTTATCAATTGCAGAAAACAATATAAAACAAAAGAATTTCAATTCTTTCTTTGCTAATATCTCAAAATTAATATTAGCGACATCCAACTCATTTCCCTTGATCGTGTCACATTTAATGTATTATTTAATGCACTGTAAATATGTAAATTAGAACAAACTGAAATGTAGTAAATTAAATTGGCTGCATCGGACGTAGATGATTAAAATATATTGGTGACAAATGCTTTGGTCATTAGTGGTCCCAGCAGCTGTTGGAAATTGGTAGTAAATTGTTTTAATTGAGTATTAGAATTAATAATTTATCCAACGTGACATTAAAGTTGCGCAATCCTGTTATAGTCCAATACTCCTAAATTTTATAATTAACATAAATTTCATTTGACATACAAAAATTGTTATATTACTTTCAAATCATGGAAATAACACCACTGGTATTGACCAATAAATAGAATACCACCAATAAAAAGTACAATAGAATTTGCTTTTTATAAGGACTAAACAGAATTATTTAGACATTGAGGTCCGTATGCACAAAAGAGTTAGACCGGGTCTAAAGTTAGACCTGGTCTAAGTGGAATTTAGTTCCATGAGGAATGGTCCTTTACTATTATTTCCTTCCTAGAGTAGCTAGAAAATTCTAAAGATTTAAATGCAAAATTCAAAAATAATACAAAATAATAATACAAGTAAACGAAAATTTCCTTTCTCCTGGGACTAAATTTCACTTAGACCGGGTAGACCCGGTCTAACTCTTTTGTGCATACGGACCTGAGTATTTGAAGGAATATAATTATGTTACCTATTACTAGTATTAGGATATTCCAGTTAAAATCTACACACCCTTTATGGAAGACATGACCTTAATCTTCCACACAGGGAGTGTGAATTTCAAATGGGGTTACCTGAATGGGAGACTCCATATGAAATATTCACCTCCTGTGTGGGAGATTAAGATCATGTCTTCCATGGGGGTGTATGGATTTCAAGTGGTTACAAACTTACACAAATAAGTATGGGTTTAAAATTTTTAATAACCATACTCTCTATTTCTGAATTTTATTTACAAAGCTTGATAAATGATAGAATAAAAATAATATAATTTTTACAGAATCTGAAGTGAATTCTGCCACCAGTCATCCAGATACCAGTAGTACTTGGGCAGGTTGGGCAATGTCTGCAGTGACCTCTAAGTTATACAGACCAGGATCACAACCACCAACTCAACCAGCTGCTGCAGGGACTGCTACTGCAGGTGATACCACCAAAGGTAAAAGTTAGGGTGTGTTTGTAATCAAATAAATGAAGGATTGAACTTTTGTTCACAACACACAAAGTTGCGCACCTGAAATTTGCAGTTGTTAAGACTACAACCTTCTTCAGCAGAAAAATCTCAGGGTGTTTTTAGCTTACCAAAAGACATATGGTTATAAAACTATTGATGAATTAGAGAATACACGATAGGAATTTTTATTTTGCCTATCCTCTACCATGTGATAGACGACAGGGAGGTCCAATATTTTGAGTAGTGGATGCCGGCGCAGACTACGATAAAAATATTGGACCTGCCTGTCGTCTATCATAGGTAGAGGATAGGCAAAATAAAAATTCCTATCGTTTATTCTCATTCTTAGTCAGTTAAATACTATTTTAATAACTGTAAACAATTTTTTAAAGCAAAAACTAAGTTATCGTCATAAAAACTCCCCTCATTATCAAATGAACGAAACTTTCGCGTATTCCGCACTAGTCTACGCATACAGCGCGATACATACGCGCACCTCTACAAGAGTGTTACGCATTATCAAGACGCATGATGACGTACATGGGGTCGCGTCTACAGGCTGATAGAGCGGCACCGAAATCATGCGATTATCCAATCAGAAATGTGTCTACGAACTATACCACTCCTACTGACTAAGAATTTGGAATAAAAGTGGTTTTCTAAATTACATATCTTGGGTGTGTGGGGGAGGGGGCTTATTTGATATGAACCCTGCTATTACTAGCCCATAACTTGAAAAACTGAAAACATTTTAATAAGTGTACCAACCATGTGATGTTGTAAGCAAATAGTATGTATTATGACACTTTTTAAGCAAATATTACACAATATTTTAGCATCTGATCCCTGGTTTATTATCTGTATGCTAATTTGACACTATATTATTCAATCACTGGCAGAAGTAAGTTTTTGAACAAATCAATCAGAAGGTTAGCCTGTAGACCTATTCCAATTCATACAAATTTATGCTTTTACATGCACCATGTATGGCACATCATGCCAAACTCAATCAAGAAATGAAGAGCTTATTTCCAAACCGTGTAAGTCCACAAGATTCACTTTGAAGAAAATCAGGAATCTTCTTTATGGCAATGAAAAAAAGTTTGATTTCTATAAAATTACAGTGAAGTGAAGGTGACATATGAAGAGCTTTGTTTCAAAACCCCTTACATCCACTTTTGGCCAAATTGAGTTATTGGCATAATATTATAGTGTGGGTAAAAATACACATTTTGGTGGTTGTTTGACCTTCATACTACCTTCCCTTCCGAGTTATCGCATATTTCCTGTTTGGGAAATCTTCGGAATTTCCGGAAATCTGAACTTAAAATGAATATAGAATTGTTTTGTTTTAAATTTGTTGATGTATAATGGTAGCCTGGAATGTTCTTTACCTATTAAAACTAAAAGGAACTGTTTTTGGGTCACTATATTTGAAAAAATCATTTTAATTAACAAAAGGTGTAGCTTCGAAATACCCAAAAATGCCATTTTCCGAATTTAATTAAAATTCATAATTAAAAAAGTAAATGAGATATTTCAATTTTTTTTTTTTATTTTCAAAGCATTAATCAAGTTACATAATGTAGTGCAAACAAATGGGCTCAAATTTGATTGCAAAGGTGGTTTCTAGAAAAGGGGTAAATTTATTTTGTTGCAAAACCCCTTACATCCACAAAAGGTGCGATATAAAAGAAATAATAAAATAAATAGGAAGCCTTGAAAATGGTCCCAAACCTATTCTTTTAGTTTCTATTCATCAACACTTTATCCAATCTCAAATTGAATCAAATCGAACAAGTAATACTTGCACAATTAAAAAAAGCTGTTTTTCTCAAAAAGTCAAAAGTGGATGTAAGGGGTTTTGCAACAAAGCTCTTCATATATAGGACCATAAAAACATGCTAAGTTAAAATCTAGAGACTTTCAATTTTTTTTAATGAATTAATTTGTTTTAAAAATAGCATGGACTTAACACGTTTTGACACAAAATGCAATTTCTGGCATGGACTTAACACATTTTGACACAAAACACAGTATCTGTAACACAGAACTAGCCATATTTTTCTCAAACTAGTCTTAAAAATTTATTACAAACATACAAAATGTGATTCTTTCTACTATAAAACACAATTTTGCCACAAAACACCTTGCATCTTGAACCCCCTCCCCCGTCCATTTTTACCAAAATTTGACGTTAAAAATCGATTCAAAATTCAAAACTTAGTTGTATTGCATTTCTCAGAATTGAATAAACATCATTTCACTGACAATAAGTGATGACCTGAAATATCCACTTGTTTTATCACATTATCACAATTTTCCCCTCCCCCCATGCTGCCAACCTTTAACTTTAAAAGTAATACCTTGAATTTAGTAGCACATTTTGATAATCATACAAAATAATGATATCAAAAACTAACTCTACCACCATCCTCTAACATTAATTCTACCATCACAACCTCTCCCTCTCCCCCTTCCCACCCTGTTCATGTCTTTCTGGAGGTATCTATCAAATATTTAAGAAATCCCATACAAACTAGGCCTACTAATATTTAAAAAAACACCCAAAAAACAACAACAACTTTTTATGCAGACCAAATTCAGGTATACTAGTCTCAGGACCAAACAAGAACGAAGACGCAAAGCAAGGCAGTGTTATCAATCATGCAGAACGTTAGCGATAAACTATTGAAAGCTCTATGCCGTGCTACTTGCCTACAAGCTGCCCACAAGGGCAGTGTTCGTGGACTTAACACAGTTTGCTACAAAACTGGATTGGACTTAACACGTTTTGGAAAAAAAATCGATACTTTGTGTGTCAATATTTCGGAACTTGACTAATTTTGGAAAAATTGGGTGGACTTAACACGGTTTGGAAATAAGCTCTTCAAATGCACACCGCATTCTGTCATCATGTTACTAATATGGAGAAATCTTTGCTTGTGTCTTCGTCAGTGGTGTGCATGGTTACAAGGCAACATTGTCCTAAAATTAAAGTTTCTTAATCATTTAAAATGAACAAATTCTTATAACTTGTACTTTGCAGTGTCATGGGAATTAGGAGATAACCTTGACCTGAAATAAACTTACCGTATTTCGTCAAATAGTCGCTCCCTCAAATAAACGCCCCCACCACTTTTTTCAACCAAGATGTTTCAAAAATGCTGATATTTCCATGCTATCTTGTGTAGTAAGCTTACCAAGTTGCCCAAATGGTCGATAATAGCGTCACTTTTTGGCGAAAACCAGAAGTCGGTGTTTCTAGTTCATAGTTCGTCATTTTAGCGTGAGTTTTAAGTTTACCTAATGATTTTAACAGGAATTATCATTTTAAAATTGACCTTGAATAAACACCCCTCCCCCCATTGGGAAAATGTAACACCCCGGGGGGGTTTATTTGACAAAATACGGTATGGTAAAAAAAAATCACTGTTAGAAACTGAAATTCGGTCACATTTGAGCTCAATGCTACTCTCTCAATTTGGCGCTCAGAAATGGGCTATTCCAGTTGAAATTCATATACCCCCTGAAATCCTATGGAAGACATGACATTAATCTCCCACAAAGGGAGTATGAATTTCAAATGGGGTTACCTGAATAGGTGACTTCCATTTGAAATGGATTTTTAACTGGAATAGCCCAGTGCATGTGTCAGTTTACGAATGAATTACTTCTCTATGCTGCTACAGGTTTGCTCTGCCAAGAAAAAATGAAGGAAATGTTTGCGGATAATTTGAAACCTCTGATCTTATATGTTGTTTTTTGATTCATTTCAGACAATACATCTCAACCTGGCATTGATGAGATTGATGACAAGAAACCCGAGCCATCGTCTTCCAAGATGGGTAGCAAGGAGGACAGAGATTCAGCATCCGATTATGAGGAGGAGGAGGGTGATGGATGGGGTAAAGATGACGACTGGGGTGATATAGATGTAAGTAGTACAATTGTAAACGGTACTTGGCTCAGTTGTTGTTTGAAAAGTTATATTTTGAAATAGATGATTTACACCCACTTAAAATAAAGTTACAAAAGATAATATATGATGTATTGAACAATAATTTACTAATATGACTTAGCATTTCAAGTATTTGAAGTAATTGTCACTGAACAGAAAGTAAACAGCAAAACAATAAATGTGACCAGTACAGCACGAATGAGCGTAAATGTCCTCAATTGTATTCTGAGTTACAGTGTAAAATGGGCATGAAGGTCGTATTCATAGGTACCTCAATTTGGTGCTACGTGTACCTCATTTAATGAGATACACGTAGCACCAAATTGAAATACCTATGAATATGACCTTCATGCCCATTTTACACTGTAACTCGGAATACAATTGAGGACATTTACGGCTCATTCGTGCTGTACGGTCACAAATGTGCATACCATTGTCAATAGTTCGGATATAATAATAATATGTGATGTGTTTAAGCAAAGTCAGTCGGAAGTCGGATATATTGATTTTCAGATATAGTCAAACAAAGGAAGAATTTCTTTTGTTGCATATTGTTTTGGAAACACTTCAACTGTTCATATCTTTAGAACTAAATGTTCAATTTCAATGGGGTTTTCTGCAAAATGTAGCTTTGCAAATGCTTTATACAGTCATGTAAAAAACTAAAAATTGAATGATTGATTTCAGACTGATTTTCCTTGATCACACCACATATATTATATCATTGATTATTATGTCCGGAATTGAGCTGAAATACCATATTATGAAGTCTTAAAATATGACTTCTAGATCTTAACTATAATATTCTATCACCCTTCATTTCCAAATGTATGCAGACTGTTTCCAATGCATCATCGAAGACCTCTAAATCACGAGAGTCGCACAAAGATTCAGTGGATGAGAATCCAGGCTGGGACAATGCTGGATGGGAAGATACTGATGAATGGGGAGCGCTAGAAGACACAGCACCACCTATGCAATCACAAGCAGCTAAAAAGAAAACTAGTACCAGCAAAGAGACATCAAGAACTTCTTCCGCTCTGAAACTTGGTGGAAAGAAAAAACCTGA
Organism: Amphiura filiformis; assembly: GCF_039555335.1. Taxonomy (NCBI): domain Eukaryota; kingdom Metazoa; phylum Echinodermata; class Ophiuroidea; order Amphilepidida; family Amphiuridae; genus Amphiura; species Amphiura filiformis. Next base: position 72,856,706 of record NC_092632.1, on the reverse strand, counting down.
ACCGGACTTTGGTTTCGATGACTGGGGGTCGGATAATTCTTGGGGACTTGATACGGGGGGATCAACAAAATCTAATACGAGTAGGACTTCTAAATCATCCGCTGGTAGCGAAAGAACTTCAAAAGTCTCATCGAAAGCTGTTGCTAAGAATGAGAAATCAAAAAGTGATGATAATTTTGGTGGTTGGGATGATATGGCTGATTGGGGTGAGATGGATGGTGAGGAAGGAGGATCACAGAAACCAAAGGATGATGATGATGTTGCAGGAGGATGGGGAGATGATGACGATGATTGGGGACCTATAGACGATACCAAACCAGCACCAAGCAAGGTGAGATTATTATAGCAGTGTATGAAATATTGTTGATTGTTTTTTGAAACATATATGTGATAGTCGCATGTTTTTGTAATATTTGCAATTTGCAGTGAATATTGTAGCAAGTTTTATCGAGGAAGTGTGATATAAGAATTTAGGGTATAGGTGGCAAAGAGGACACAAGAGGAAATTGACAAATTATTGATACGCAATTGACTATAATTGAAGACCGAAATATAAAGACAAGTTTGCGTATGACGTCCTGTCAACCAGACCAAAAATACTGTACTGTGCAGGTCAGCAACCAATCACGTCACACCTTTGCCCTGACGTCAGACGCAAACTAGTCTTTTTATTTTAATTTGGTCTTCAATTATATGTCGGATATCCTTTGGAAATTGGAAGCGCATCATCAATGCCAGTGCACCAGATCCAAATCATGCGCACTGTCAGCTCACATATTCGTCACTCGCATCGATGATGTTGTGTGGTTTATGATTGTGGAATGAAAATGAAATGGCCTGTTGCCCATCATGCACATCTCAGATAGATAAAGATGGCAGAATTGTGGGCAAGTGCAAATTTATTTGCTTTTCTTCATTTTAATGATGTGCCTGATTTAAGAATGATCTCTAATGTAGAATCTGTTTCTGGAGTGTACCTGCTCCAGTGACAGGGTCAGAATTTTGGCGAGAATATGAGAATCGATTCTCCCAAACAGATTTGAGTGAATTCTTGTTGGTTCTCACAAATTTTTGTAGTTTTAACAGAAGTTTATTTGCCAGAATCAAATGATTCCCACAGATTTATTTTGCAAGAATCAAAATTGATTCTCACACTGCAAAACGAAATGCTGACCCTGTGAGCTGGTGACAGAAAAGTATACATTACTTGAAGAACTGGCTGCTTCAACATACAATTATGTCATTGAAGAAGTGCAAAACAGATTGTAAAAGCCCCAACTTTGTGAAACTCCCAATTGCATTTTCCGTCAGCAGCCTTCAGCTCCACCACCACCAGGTTGGGATGTAGATCTTGAGTTTAGCAAAGACACCAGCAATGCACCTGCCAGTAGCTATAACTGGGGAGATGAACAGGCTACAGAGGAGGAGGATGATTTCTTTGGATCTGATACTAAGGTAGTATTGACCATGTTGAATATGCATGGCACCAATGACTGACTTACTAACATGGGGCTTGTATGAGACGGTTGGTGAATGCTTGTTAATTGGTTGTTCCATTTAGATAATTGATGCTCAATAACCAACCTCGTTTCACATTGCAAAAAGCAATGTTTTTTGAAATACCATGTAGCTATTTGCCAGCGAAGTGGTTACATAACTCCCTAGTAACTGGATCATGCACCTTTTGTAATTGATAATACATGCCATAGACTTTGTGTTGCGATCAGTTCGATCATGGTGCAGAACTCAAAAGCGTGATACAGTTGACATAGTGATACTAGTAATCGGATTACACATAACACTTCGCTGGCGAATTATATCTACCGTATTCATTCCAATAAGCGCCCAGGGTGCTTCACAAAGTCATTTTGGGTGGGCGCTTATTTTTTACCTCGTTTACCTAATTTTTTCGCAAGGGGCGTTTATTAGAGACAAATTTACGTATGTTATAAAAGGGTCCTGAGACGTGTAGCTTTTCTGATGCAGAAAATGTATTGCAAGTTTACGCAGGACTTGTAGTCCTGCAGCTATTTCACTGTATCGACATCTATCTGTCACTTCAACATAATGGTACCCTTTAGCAAATTGAAAATACCCTGGGTGGGCGTTTATTGGAGCATGGGCGCTTATTGGAATGAATACGGTACATATTTATCCATGTATTGTGTCATAGAAGTTAGGCAGGGCCAATATTTTGGTAGGGGATGACGGTGCACCAAATATTGGACCTGCTTTCTATGATGCAACAGAAGATACCAATATCAAAAATTTCTGTTGTTTAATTTTCATTCTTATTCAGTTTAATATTATTATTATAGTTTTAACTATTTTTTCCAGAATACAATAAAGTTTTGTGAATACTTCCAGAAAGTATGTGTATTATCACAACACTTACATCGCACCGCAACAACCATTTTTGTGATGTACTATCCTCTAATCATGTTGAATCCAATCAGATTTAATGAAATAGGAAGATTTGGAAGGAAGATTTGGAAGGGAATATGATAAAATAGCTCGGTACACTGATATCATCATTCCTAACTGCATGTTTTACTAATTCATTTAATAATAATAATAATAATGATACCACTGTTGAAATGTTATGTCTTTGTTGCGAAGCAGATTCATGGAATCATAATGTGTTGACATTGTTCTCATGTAACTAGATGGGGCATAATATTGAGTGTGACCGTCCACCACAAACCTCTCGTATTAAAGTTGGCCCACTTGAAATTATGTTTTATTTCATATGTAGAAAGTATATATTTCATAAGCTTAAAAATTGTGAATCATTTGACTACATTTTGAACTATATTTCAAAATCAAATTTGCAGATTTTACTACAGGTTTGTGGTGGACAATTGATTAACATTTCTTGGGACAAATTAAATTAAATATCATCAGTAATTCCAACTGAATTCAACAGCTAGCTCCAGTCCAACCAACCCCTTCCAACTGAATTCTACAACTAGCTCCTGTACAACCCTTTAGGCCTAAAAAATGGTTTGATTGGCATAACAAAAAAAATAGGGTAGGTAGGTAGGATTTTTTTTTCTTTTAACATATTTAAAACTGTAAATTGCATTTGATAAAGGCCTTGGAACTTTTTTCCTTTTCTTTTTTTTTAAATTTCATTTTTAGTTATTTAAAAAAAAAAATTCTTGCAGAAAAAACCAAAAAGAAGTCTAGGGTCAGGCCTACTTTTAGGGTCGGTCGGCTTACGCCAATCAAACAAATTTTTTAGGCCTTATTCATTCATGATGGGATCAAGCTTTGGTGAGATAAGTGAACACTCTGGATAAGGGAATCTATCTGCAATTCTGGGGTAATCACTGAAAGATAGCATACAAGTAGATATGGCCTTTTAAATGTCAGAGAATGAAATGAAATTAAAGTGTCAAATTAAAGCATCAACAACAGTCATGTTCTCTGGGAAGATCACACAGCTGGATAACAGAGAGATCTGTATGAAAGAAGTCTGGATAAGGGAGGATGGAATGTATCTTGAAAATACAATGTTATAATTGAAGACTGAATTAAAAGTGAACCAAAAATGCCATACTGTGCAGGTCAGCAAACCAATCATGCAGCACCTTTGCCCTGATGTAAACTAGTCTTTTTTTAATTCAGTCTTCAATGCATCATCTCAAGTTGAGAGTAACGCCATGGCAGATTCAAATCAATGCATTTACGTGGTTGTGTCACCAGCATACTGACAAATTGCCTTTCTAGGCATGTGTATATTCCCTGCCGGATTAGGTTAATGCACACTGTTCAAAGCTGCCACTGCAAAATTCAACATGGTGTTACTCTCAACTTGAGATGAGACGGACTTCTTTAGTGGCTTCTTTAAGTCTTACATTCTTCCTTTCTGCTTTAATTTTTACAGAAGTCAAGTTCTCTCAGCGCCAAACCAAAGACATCTCAGACAGTATCCAAACCTAGACAGAAGCCATCCTCTGCTAAAGCCTCATCATCAGGATGGGATGCGGATAATGATGGGTGGGGAGCAACAGATGATGGATGGGGACAAGAGGGTGATGGCAATTGGGGGTCAATGGGAGGAGATGAAGGTATGAGGAAATAGTCCTAGTATAGCATTATATTTAATATAGATTCGAATAGGGATGCTTTGTTTGTGCGTCAGGCTTTTGTTCTGCTGTGGACTCACATACTCGGACCGGTGTCACAGGTGTGACAAGTTTGGTAATGTGGGTGACATACACCCCCCCCATGGAATTCCATAAAGAGCACCCTATGATTTTGAATTTTGGTAGCTATGTGTCTCCTCTATCTACTGACACCAACATAAGTACCAACATTCTTCATACCTTGCTGCTATGGTATAATTTTGTGGTTGCACCCTCACCAAACCTTGATTGTACACACAAGTAAGCTAAAAATTGATTTTCTTTTTTTGCAGAAAAAAATGTAATCTTTACCCGATTTGTAGTTGCCGTGTAGAAGTCAATCACAAAATAAACCTAAACACAAAGTTTTAGTTCAATCACCTGAAATATTCTTATAAGAGCAAAAACTGACCGATATTTTGCCTGTACCCCTAAGAAAATGGATTTCTGTGTCACCATCCATATATTTCAGTTTTAATGGATTTTGTATAAAGTGATTGATGACAGGACACCATTGTTTTTTCATAAAAAACACATTTAGTTGGTTATAGGGCATTATGTGACGCGCTCAAGCAAAATCAGTCGGAACTCAAAAATATTAAATTTTGAGTTTCTTCTAAGATAGTAAAAAAAATGGATTTAATATGTGATGCGATCAAGCAAAATCAGTCGGAACTCTGGAATATTGATTTTGAGATATAGCCAAACAAAGGGAATATTTCCCTTTGCTTCCTGTTGTTTTGGAAACTCTTTTTAAAATTAAAATTGCTCATATCTTTGGAACGGGTTGTTCATGAATTTCAATGGGGTTTTCTGTAAAATGCAGCTTTGTAATTTTTTTTACTATCTTAGAAGAAACTCAAAATTTAATATTTTTGAGTTCCGACTGATTTTGCTTGAGCGCGTCACATAATGCCCTATAACCAACTAAATGTGTTTTTTATGAAAAAACAATGGTGTCCTGTCATCAATCACTTTATACAAAATCCATTAAAACTGAAATATATGGATGGTGACACAGAAATCCATTTTCTTAGGGGTACAGGCAAAATTTCGGTCAGTTTTTGCTCTTATAAGAATATTTAAGGTGATTGAATTAAAACGTTCATACCCCACCCCTTAACATTCACAGAAATTTGCAAAATCAATTTTAAAATCCAAAAACTTGCATCCGTCTGATGTCAGTCACACATGTGATCAACCCTTTGTTGACCACTGACAAGAAAATACAATATTTCTGAAAAGTACAGACTTTTGTGTAAGTATTATACAAAAGATATGGTGTTATCTGTAAAGCAGGCACAGGAGAATTAGTGTGAAATACCCCCTAGTTATGTCACCGAAGAATGGCCCAAAAGGGGTCCTCTCAGAATTTGCTGCATCAACTACACAGACCTATTTCCATTTGTTTCAATCTTACTTTCTAGGGTTAAGTAAAGCGGAATTAGCCAAGAAACAGAGGGAAGAGAAACGTCTACAAAGAGAGAAGGAAATCCGAGAGAAACGTGCTGCCAGGAAAACAGCAGGAGCTATGAAGCTTGGAGTCAAGAAAGGAGATTAATAGAATAATACATATTTATTAACAGTAGTGTTAAATATATTTATTTCAAATCTATACATCAACTCCGTAAACATTCTAGAAAATATCATCTCCATTCTGTACTTTAGGTATAATAATGAAATCTATGGATTTTGAAAAACTAATCATAAATACTCCGTAAATCATGGGGGGCGGCACTCAACACAAATGATTGTACAGGTATGCTCCCTTGGAAAAGACCCATTTTTGGACCTCGCAAATTGAGCGCTAAAAGACCCTTGATTTTGAAACTTGCAGCTGTGAAGACCCCTAAATGGCTCATTCTCTCATTTCTTGCTTTGTCAAGGCAATGTTCAACTGTTTGCAGCTCCAAGAGGCCCTTTGTTACCAGTGTGCCATCGGCTCCCAAAGAGGGGGAACGTACCCACCAAAAAAATTAATAATGTGCCTCCTCCAGGTGTGATTCGGGACCCAACTTTGGGAAAACATTTCAGAACTCTATCAGCAGGCCGCTGACACCCATAGCGGTGTTCAGTACCGATAGATGTATCCGTTTTTCATAGATGCACCATGTAAAAATAGTTTTTATCAATTACTCATATATTAGGGTACCAGTATTACCTTTATGTAAGCATACTAGGAGTTAGCCTCATATCAAGACATGGATTATACAGCTTACAGTATAAAGCTGTCTATTACTCAATGAAGTCTTGGCAATAGGCTAATTCGACTGCTCTGTGCCAGAAGTTGGTTAAGTGCAATAGCTGCCATGTGTAGATGATAGGCCTGGCATTTTCGGGTAATTTTGTACCCGGGTACCCGCCGCAATTTTCAGGCGGGTAACCGGTACTGAATTGCAAAAAAAAAAAAATAAATAAAATAATTTTTTTTTTTTAAGTTTTTTATTTTTTTTTGTAGTGTCCTGGACCTAGACCTAAATACTAGGATCATTCATGGTTGACCTAAAAAAAAAAAAAAAAAAAAAAATTTCAAGATATTTTGTTATTTTTTATATGAAAATTGATAATTTGTATTCATGTCATAGTCTATTAATGATTTCAAAATGTATTGAATTTGAATGCATTTTGAAATCATTAATAGACTATGACATGAATACAAATTATCAATTTTCATATAAAAAATAACAAAATATCTTGAAATTTTTTTTTTTTTTTTTTTTTTTTTAGGTCAACCATGAATGATCCTGGCATTTAGGTCTAGGTCCAGGGACACTACAAAACCGAAAAAATAAAAACTTTTTTTTTTTTTTTTTTTTTGAGTAACAGGGGAGGGTATTTACTACCCGGGTTATGTAATCTCGGGCGGGTGCGCGTTTACCCGATCGAAAATGCCAGCCTTAGTAGATGAGTACAATATACTGTGTGTAAATTGCAAAATGTTCACAGGGCAGCTATTACACTTGCCTACTTCTGGCACTGAGCAGTCAAATTGGATGTATGTTACCTGAAGGATGGGTATGGGGTGACTGACGACAAATAAGATAATAATAAATTTTATGATTCTTGACATATTTGTCAAATTTTATTGTGTGTGATCAATGCCTCTTTGATGTACCAGATACTGTAATCATTTATTACTAAATATTAGATACACAGTATACATATAAATATATAATTATTATGTATAAAAATATAGTACCATAGACAAACACTTAATTTGTAACAGGGTTTATCAATTTCAGGAAACATGCAGATAATTTAGTGACAAATTATTTGACTCATTGCTCCTGGAAGTGATAAATCCATATACTTACAAAACAGCCCTTTAAGGGGGTACTACACCCCTGGCAAATTTTGTGCCTATTTTTGCATTTTTCACAAAAAATTATAGCATATTGGTGACAACAAAGATATGTATATTATAGGGGCAAGGACTACAACTATTGCACTTGAAATTTTATTTCAGCAGACAACAGTTGTGGAGTTACAGTTAAAAATGTGGGAAAACCAATATTTGATCAATAAATCAATAACTACTTGCCTTGAGTTGCTGAATTTCCAGTGCAGTAGACCAGTAGTTGTAGTCCTTGCCCCTATAATATACATATCTTACTTGTCACTGACACGCTATCATTTTTGAGAAAAACGCTAAAATAGGCAAAAATTTGCCTAACATCCCCAGGTAAATACAATCTCATTTAAACATATCGATTTGGCCAGGGGTGTAGTACCCCCTTAAGCACTTTTAAATAATGGGAACTTTAACATAAATGAACCATTACCTATGGCTGTCAATTTTCCAAGTTGTAGTAAAAGCTAACTTCTTTGGAAAGGTTTCTTTGCCATCTTGTGGCATCATTATTTTGATCATTGTTACTTACTACTATCGATATGTTTAAATGAGATTGTATTTACCTGGGGATGTTAGGCAAATTTTTTTCCGCGGATTTAGAGAGTCCCTGTACTGAACGCCAAGTGTTGCAATCATTCATGATTGATTTTTAAAAAAATGGAAAATAAAATTATAATTTTGTATCCAAAAGGGGAAGATTTGTAACTTGTGTTAACTGCATAACCTATTGAAGATCTAATTGGTTTTGTACACATTTCTATATCTTGAATAGATTTTGAAGTGAATACAAGTTGCACAAATCTGCCCCATATGGATACAAAGTTGTAATTTTATGGCGATCCTTTTTCTAATTAAAAAAAATCAACCACAAATGATTGCAGTCAATCAAATGATCATTTGCAGTCAAATGATAGGTCAAGGGACTCTCCAAATCTGTGAATTTTTTTAAATTTTGAATTTTCCCCCAAATGTCGAAAAATGCATTTGGAGCCAAAATATGAGAATTGCACCACAAATAACAAAATTCCGTATTCCTAGCAGCCCTATAGTTACCTAACAACAAATAATATTCTTTGTGTAATATGTTACATGATATTGTTATCAGCTGGCTGCTTTTATTTTTCCATTGCCAATTTTATTGTAATGTATTTTATTTTTACCCATGCTCAACTTTTTAATGAATCTGTTTAGGCTGGTTTCTTTCGGTATCTTTTGTAACTTCTTTCACATTCAATTTTGTAAGTACTCCATGCAATAATATGTATATGAAGACAGAGGTATCAATAAAATCATTATAGAAGTATACTACTACCATGGTGGTTTAAGTCTTATTCTATTACCCCCACGACCCATTATTCAAAAGTACAGTACTACATTTTCAAATTGATTTGCAATTCCGTAATTGATAATCATTCCATAATTTAAGTATTGCTGTGGTACAGCAGGCCTTTAATTCAAACCTTGATGAATTCAATTAGTGTCCAAGTTGACAAAATTTGAATGCATACCTGGTATTATAGAGAAATGCATTATTCTAGTCCAATTATTATAATCAACCAGACAATCACACAATAACACATGTGACCAGCTTCAATAAAATCTGGAACAAATCGCCAAACATGTTTTTGAGTTATAGGCCTTTAAGGTTATACAGAATTTTGAACTTTTGTGTAGGCAAATTAGCTGCACGTAGCCACCTAAAATATTTTGTTTTTCAAAAAATAAACATGGCAGGCCTAAAAATCATACTTCATCTTAAAGTTGACACTCTAATGATTATTATTGTAATACTTTTAACGTCATAGCTCATACACAAATGTACTTTGTAAGTGTTTCAATTTGTGTTCAATTTCATGAGCATGAGGTTTTTTGGGAAAGAGGCCAGGAAAATATGGGGAGAGGGTCCGATTTCGCATATGTGTTACAAACAAACCAATGAAATAATGTACCTATTTATTCTTTCGATAGGTCCTCCTGATTTAAAACAGTAAGCTTACATGTTCACAGAATGTCAATGAAAATGATGGGGTAAATGTCGTCTTTTTGCAACAACAATATTAATTTAGTGTGCCAATATATTGACACAATTATTCCATAAAATATTTCTTTGAAGTATCAGCTAACACATGCATATCAAAATTTTATGAATCAGCTACAAAAAAAAAAAAAAATAATTTATTTCATCTCAGCATATCAGGCCAAATGGTCCAAAATGGAGTTCTGAGATATCCACACATTTAGTTTCAAGTACTCACATTTTCTGCTATTTCACAGTATCAATTCACAATCCCATAATATTCCAGGTGCAGTGCTCCTGTATAACTACTGATAATCCTTACTGCATGGGAAGTATCAATTGATTTTCACAAAACTTGCAGAAATTGACAAATTTCTGCCAAAACTTCCACACTATCTATTATCATGTTCAAACCATGTGCTAACTTGTTTACAATGCTAGTTAGTGTTGCCAGGGCCAAGGTGATAGTACTTATTTTATTGATTTTGTCTAGTATAGTGCTGGTTGAATACTCATGCTCCACTGTGCATATGCTTCAGTGATTTTAGCAATCAAATGAAAATGATAGGGTTGCCAGTTCATGCACTGGAATAATAATCACTATAAGGGGGCACATCACTAAATAAATGTCCCATTGAAATACATGTGAAAATACAATAAAGTAACTAGGTGCATAATAATTATGAGTCCTGGGGGAGGGTAGAATGGGGGAGGGGAGAGCAGTTTTTGGCAAACATTTACAGTGCATCTTTATAAGGCTTAGGAAACACTACAGAAACATTTAAATCTGCATCATAATATCTAGGCCATTTAAAGTTTCCACATTGGCAAAGTTAGGCTGGCCGAGAGCAGGGCCAGGGGAGGATGACAGGAAATGTTGACATACCTTTTAAAATCTAACCCACGGGCCCCCCATGTATATTTGGGATTCCCCCTTCCAAAGAAAATGATAGCCCCTCACACCTTCTCTTTCTTCCATGAGTTACACCAAATGCGGAAGGATTTGGTGTAGTGTCCCTTAAAACAAGAACTGTCTTTAAAAAGAATTAGTGCTGTGGGATATCTAGAGCAAATATTGATACACAAAAATAATTTAAAAAATACTTTGTTGATACAATTTTTTCAATCTACATCTCTGAGATGTTTAATATATACATATACTTCATAAATAAAAATTAAAAAACAAAAGACAAGTTGAGTGGAATTTTCACCCTCCGTAACCTTAAAGATGACATTCCCTTTAAAAAAAAAAAAAAAAAATCAAATTTTGGAATTCTTAATTTCATGGTATTTGACTATGGGGCTAAGTTAGACTTTCATATCCTTGAAAGTACTTTATGTAATCAATAAATAACAGTATGATAATCCCTATTCAATCCTGTGTCCTGGTCTTGTGTAAGGCAGGAAACTAATTTGCCCATTACTCAGAATAGCAATATGCCAAAAATATCAAGATATCATTTACAAAATTACCCTTTTCTTGAAAAGTATTGAAGCTATTTATATAATTTTGGTATAATTTTAAAGCTTATTGTCTAGTGCTTACATTTTTATTCAAATCATGAAATCTCATGAACGGGTCACATATTTGTTTATTGGATTGCCAAACAATAATATTGACTTATTTTAGTCACTAGTACTTTATTGACGAGAAATATTCGGACTTATTATGCTAATTAGGTTGAATACAGTATCCAGCTTTTGTTGATACCCTCTCAACAAAACATCCCAGGTTTTAAAATTGGACTGGTGTTCATGCAGCAAAAATATGCCAAAATCTCAATTGGGATTATCAATCAGTTCACTCAACTTTACAATGAATCCCCATACAGGGTGTATCAAAATGATTGGTACCCATCAGTTTCCAGTTATTATGGACGAGACAACCACAGCGAAATGCAACATATGAGCTACTATATTTATAGAAAAATGTTATGAAAGTTCATAAAACTATAAATCCTGGGTATTTGAAGAGGATCCAATGTTGCCTATTGAAGAAGCAGGCTTGTCAATACACACTAAGACGTTGGGTACCAAACATTTTGATACGGCCTGTATGGATGAAGTCTACACCATGATTTAAAAGGTGCACATTTCAGGGGCAAACCCCGGGGGGGTCACTCCCATTGTGGCCTGTACACCATCCGCGATAATCAACTTTTGAAAAGCACCCTAAACAAGGATTTAACCATTGGCTAAAACGACACCCTAAACAGGGATTTCATTCATAGTATCAAATTTCATACCCTAAATTTCATTTCTGCGTATTTAGCAATTGCAATTTTGCTACCCTTTTTTTTTTTTTTTCATGTTTTTGACACCCTAAACGCGATACGCGCGTATCGTGCCTACCCACGAAAAACGACCCTTTTTACGCGTTTTCATTATCGCGGATGGTGTACAGGCCACAATGGGAGTGACCCCCCGGGGGGCAAACTTATGTATGAGGAAAGCTGTGCTGCCATTTCTGCTTTTTGAGGAAGACACAGCACTGCTGGGAAACTTTGCAGTACAGCAGCATGATCAGCAGCACTTTTCATTCACTCTTACAATGTTACGCCTTTTAAAATCAATACACTGACAAGTTTTTTTTTGCCAAATGTATTTTTAGTTCCACGATGTATTCTTCGGTTTAGTAGTATGACATCAGCTCTTGGCATAGTAACCTTTCAACTTTGACATGACCTTGGCAACCTCTGAATCCAATTGTGACTGCTGCTGCTGAAGGTCTTGAACAATATCTGAAAAAGTAAATAGAATTTTATTATCATTATCCCATTTACATAGATACACTGAAAAATGCATACCATATTTTTGATTAACTTGTTTCTTTCTGATAACACATACTTTAATGACAGTCGGTGATTTATAATTTGCATTGTTTCAAGAAGTGACAAACAAGGCTGGATCTCATCAAAAGACCGTTCACAAACACTTGTAAGGGGGGCCTGATGCAAAAAAAGGGGGACCCTGAAAAATTTAGACCCTCCTAAGGGGGTCCCTGAAAAAAATGACCACAATTTTTTCTGGGAAAATTGAGTTTATATGCTTTTCTATGGGGTTGACCGATAATTTTCATGTCAAAAAGGGGGGCCCTGAAATTTTCGAGGTCTGTAAAGGGGGGGCCCCGAAAAATTTTAGTGAAAAAATGTTTTTGCATCAGGACCCCCTTTACAAGTGTTTGTGAACGGTCCCCAATAAGAACTTAATATCTCATTTATAGTTACAATGGTTCTGTTCAATTTGAATACGCGGATTTAGGGTTTCTCTACCGGAAGTCAATTTGTGCCGAAATTCCTTCCCACAATGCAATAAGCGTTTTGCATAACAATAGATACAGTTCGGAGGTTAATCAATCTCCTTTGTTATGCAATATGCATATTGCATTGTGGGAAGGAATTTCGGCACAAATTGACTTCCGGGAGAGAAACGCTAAATCTGCGTATTATACCCACTATCAAAATGATTACAATGTAATCTTGGCTCTAGCCTCGCAAGGATTCACCCCAATTAAACTGGAACAAATTGTGTAACGTGATGAAGCCTGTAGCCTATCGTGTGAAGACCTCTCTTGGGCTACTTGAAATATGATCTACGATGATTACTTAAAGGCCCATTCAGTGATTTGCTCATCCGGACGATCGTAAAAATCATCAAAATTCATATTTTGGTACCTTTGTTATTGTCATAGGTACATGTGCTAACATAGCCTGCGAGTGGTTCAGCCGAAAGCCGTGTATTTAAGACAAAATAAGACATTTTACACGAATCTGGAATTTAGATACTGACAGTATCAAAATTAGCTTCATGTATTTGAATGGGGCTTCAACTTCTTTAGTACTGCTGTTTTCTATGTTTTTTGCCAAATTTGTCATTTCAAAAATACCAAATTACAATTTGAATGACTTATCCTTCACTTTTAAGCAATTTACAATTGCGCTGGGATCACTGAATGGGTCTTTAAATAAGGCTTGGGTTTGAAGAGGATAGTTTAAGATTGCCTTTAGTCCATCCATCCTATAGTAATACCTGTAACAAGATCCTGGTCTTCCATTACCTCCCTGCATAGTTGGTAAGTTTGTTCCTCTGGTAAGTCTTTCTTCTGGTTTGCATTGTCTGCTGTCTGATTACCCCATTTCTTTACCAAACAGGCTTTCTTGACCTCCTGCATGTACACAATAAAACAACATTTGATGTATTATCATTTCATTTTCAGGAACTGCCTTTCGAGGAGAGCGAGAGCAATCACACTCTACTGCTCTCCTTAAATCTGATACAGGAGAGTTTTAGCTTTCCTTATTTGACCAATGACCATTCTCTCCTTACACTATTGTAAATGCTCTAAATAACTCTCCTTGAATGCTCCAGAAGAGCTATTTGATGCTCTCCTGCAAATTCTAAAAGAGAGTACCTGAATTTCGCGAAAAAAATTGCATAATGCCTAAACTCCCGACACTAAAAGCTCTTGGGTACGGGTATGCCTAGTTCTAGTGTTATAGGACTTATCAGTTGGAAAATCTAGATTTCATTTTTACGGAGACAAAATTTCGGTCCAATTGGTATTACTATTGGGACATTTTCAGATTCAGAGTTTGGTGGTTTGAATCAAGTCAGTCAGGGAATAGAAAGTTGGGAAACAGAAAATATTTATCCAGCCTTGGCCAATAATCCTCTCAGAATATCCAAAATTCAGATTTTTACATTTTTGGAACAAGCATATCTGCTAGCCTAATGACTTGAATAAATGGTACATGTGAAAGACATCGAGTGGGCTATCAAATTTGGACACCATTGTTTACGCATGAACCTACATACAAATGTTATGTATGCAATTTACACTCGAAGTGAGTTAAATGTTTTATGAGATAGACAAGATGAGATATGATCAAATTAGCCTATATTAAGTGTTCATCAATGGTGGTATAGTGACAATAGGTGACCCCGGAGTGACGTCACAAGCCGTTGAACTCCGTTGACAACAAATCCGATTCAGAAGTCAAATTTGTAGTTTTCTGTGGTTTGTCCCTTTTCAAATCGGCCAAAATACTACCATTTCTATAACTTCTCGACATGGGGCCTCCAGCCAACAACAAAAATAAAGACTCTCCTCTACATGTTCATGTGTTTAACCCTTATTTTACCGAAATCGGCCCGAAATATGCTTGATTCGAGGTCAAAACAAAATGTCAACAAACTGAATCAGCCTCTGTTACAAGTCTTCAACTAGTCGCACTGCTCCACGGTCTATTGTGGGTTGAAAAGCGTAAGTGTAGGCACTGTAGCGTCATGTAAAATAAATACCCGGATGGCCGGGGTCACCTATAGGCCTATAGTTTTGTTCGGAAAAATGTGAGTGACAATCCTCTTTAAAAAATGGAACATTTGAAATAAAAGTGATCGATGAAGGAAAATGATTGTAAGGAAAACTTCCCTCACTTTGTCTTAAAACTAATAATTAGCTTGCTTATAATAATATCTAATGATCAATACTAAAATGGGGCCTGGTGGGCATGGCATTTTGTCACAAACTTACCTCCGATAGATTATGAACATCTTTAGTGAGCATTTGGATGTCACTCATTACAACTCTCTGTTGGCAAAGTAGTTCAGCTTTCTTTTGTAACTCAACATGATAGGCAGTGCAGACATCAGTTGCCTCCTGCTTGTCTGAATCTACTTCCATTGCTGTTGTGATGAAATCAATGCGCAGCATGTTCTATAAGCTTACTGATTTTCTAGACTTCCATTACGAACAGAACCCAACATTTTGTGGTAAATAGCTTAACAAGATTATCAATAGGAAAGTATTGTATGTAGTTAAAAAATCAAGCACTTCGTTTTGTAGAAAACAGCATTTAATCACCGAGTTAATCAATCAAAATTCGCACTTCGGGATTTTTCTTTTGGTAAACTCAGCCCGTCACCAATTAATTTCTACAAATGAGTGAGGGCATTATTTAAAATTGTATAGTGTCAGACAGGGTTGGTCAGGACCGCGACACTCCGGAGGACAGCAGAGGACAGAAAAATGTGACTCTCCTGCTAGTCTCCTACACAACCAGTTAATTATGTTTTTGTTCATACCGCATACAGTCTGGCCCGCGCCCAAGACTAGCAGGAGAGTCACATTTTCTGTCCTCACATCGGTATAGGCCGTCTGCACGTTAATTGTACGGAGTGTCGCTTCTCTACCTTTATTTTCTCTGGGTTGGTATGGTTGAAGGCAAATTTCAAGATGGCAAAATTTGACAAAAGGAAAAAAATGTTTAAAAGTACCAAGAAAATGCACATAAAAACTTAAATATCAGGGTGGGCCAGCATCCGGGGGGGGCAACAATTCTCACAGGGAGAAGCTGTCCCCTTTCCTATGCCACAGCCTTTGTTGCCATCTCCATTCCCCCAAAAGTGACTCGACACCGACTGCGAATCAATGATCCGATTAAAAGCTTCATGAATACTCATAGGCTAAAACATTTGGAAATAGAGTATTAACATTGTACAGGTTATTTTATTGGCAAATACTGTCACTTCTCTGCCCGGGCTTTTCTGCAATTATACAACTGTGCATGATAATATTTATGATATTTTACCAAAAGTCGCATATTAATTTGTTTCAGTGACACCAAAATCAACTTATGGAATAGGTGCGAATCAATGATCCAATCAAAAGCTTCATGAACAGTTTACCAACCCAACATTTTTTTTTTTCAAGTTGGGTTGTGTGCCAGTCGGGATTTGTATTTATTTGTTGTCTTGTTTAATTGTAACACTTTGGGTTGGTAAACTGTTCATTCTTTCTGACTAACATTCATTAATCAAGACTTTTGTGCAATTTTTGACCCTCAACCCAACAGTCATGAATTTGAGTTTATGAGGTTGACCATGGTAGTGTGACTTTGAAAAGATACAAATCATAAATTCTCTTTAAATGATATAATTATTTTCAGGGCTTGCACATGAACTCCATAATATTTTGCACTTTGCATTTTGTCCTCCAAGAAACTCTAAACACAACACCAATTTCACACACACAACCAAGTTTAAGATCTGTAAAGTTTGAAATATCATATTTTATTGAAAGTATTCACCCTGTCAGTTTATTTGCTGTAAAGAATTAACCCAATTCTTTTAAGGGGTACTACACCCCTGCCCAATTTTGTGCCCAGTTTTGCATTTTTCTAAAAAATTATAGCACATTGGTGACAAGTAAGATATGTATGTTATAGGGGCAAGGACTACAACTACTGCACTGAAAATTCAGCAAGTAGTTATTGATTTATTGATCAAATATTGGTTTTCCCTCATTTTTGACTGTAACTCCAGAACTGTTGTCTGTGCTGAAATAAAATTTCCAGTGCAGTAGTTGTAGTCCTTGCCCCGATAATATACATATCTTACTTGTCCCCAATGCGCTATAATTTTTGAGAAAAATGCAAAAATAGGCATTAAAATTGGACAGGGGTGTAGTACCCCCTTAAACAATAGAATACATTAATGGTTATTACAGCATCACCCCTCTTTTTCTTAAAATAAGGATTTTGGTATCAAATCAGTGGAAAGCCCTTATTTTTTTTCCCACTGGCCATACAATTATTACAGCTGAAAAGGGTTTTGTTTGGAATGGATTCTGTATGCAAAAATGCATCCAAGTAATTTAACTCATTTATTATTCACATAATATTTTACAGCCCTTCAAATGTTTTGTAGGAATGTTAATTGTTATACATTGTTAAATTTACACATATGATGTAGTTTTTGTCTTTTTGTACTTCCTTAAAAATACTGCAAAATATAATCTCTCTCTACATGACAAAATATTTTACACTTCTTGAGTCTTGAAAATCCCCCCGTGTACACCCAAACTTACAAAACCTCAACTTTGTAGAAAATTTGTTGATTTTGCCCCCCCCCCTCCTGAAATCAAAATTTGTTGATTTTGCCCCTCCTGAAATTCACTTAATTTTCCCCTCTGTTACAAGTCTTCAACTAGTCGCACTGCTCCCCGTTCTATTGTGGGTTGAAAAGCGTAAGTGTAGGCACTGTAGCGCCATGTAAAATAAATACCGGATGGCGGGGTCACCTATAGGCCTATAGTTTTGTTCGGAAAAATGTGAGTGACAATCCTCTTTAAAAATGGAACATTTGAAATAAAAGTGATCGATGAAGGAAAATGATTGTAAGGAAAACTTCCCTCACTTTGTCTTAAAACTAATAATTAGCTTGCTTATAATAATATCTAATGATCAATACTAAAATGGGGCCTGGTGGGCATGGCATTTTGTCACAAACTTACCTCCGATAGATTATGAACATCTTTAGTGAGCATTTGGATGTCACTCATTACAACTCTCTGTTGGCAAAGTAGTTCAGCTTTCTTTTGTAACTCAACATGATAGGCAGTGCAGACATCAGTTGCCTCCTGCTTGTCTGAATCTACTTCCATTGCTGTTGTGATGAAATCAATGCGCAGCATGTTCTATAAGCTTACTGATTTTCTAGGCTTCCATTACGAACAGAACCCAACATTTTGTGGTAAATAGCTTAACAAGATTATCAATAGGAAAGTATTGTATGGAGTTAAAAAATCAAGCACTTCGTTTTGTAGAAAACAGCATTTAATCACCGAGTTAGGGGTACTGCACCCTGTGCAATTTGTGCCTATTTTTGCATTTTTCTCAAAAATTATAGAAGATTATTGTGGACAAGTAAGATATGCATATTATAAGGGCAAGGACTACAACTACTGCATTGGAAATTTTATTTCAGCAGAGACAACAGTTGTGGAGTTACAGTCAAAAATGAGGAAAACCCATATTTGATCAATAAATCAATAACTACTTGCTTTGAGGTGCTGAATTGTCAGTGCAGTAGTTGTAGTCCTTGCCCCTATAATATACATATCTTACCTGTCACCAATGTGCTATAAGTTTTGAGAAAAATGCAAAAATAAGCACAAAATTGGCCAGGGGTGTAGTACCCCCTTAAACAATAGAATACATTAATGGTTATTACAGCATCACCCCTCTTTTTCTTAAAATAAGGATTTTGGTATCAAATCAGTGGAAAGCCCTTATTTTTTTTCCCACTGGCCATACAATTATTACAGCTGAAAAGGGTTTTGTTTGGAATGGATTCTGTATGCAAAAATGCATCCAAGTAATTTAACTCATTTATTATTCACATAATATTTTACAGCCCTTCAAATGTTTTGTAGGAATGTTAATTGTTATACATTGTTAAATTTACACATATGATGTACTTTTTGTACTTTCTTAAAAAATACCAAAATATAATCTCTCTCTACATGACAAAATATTTTACACTTCTTGAGTCTTGAAAATCCCCGTGTACACCCAAACTTACAAAACCTCAACTTTGTAGAAAATTTGTTGATTTTGCCCCCCCTCCTGAAATCAAAATTTGTTGATTTTGGCCCTCCTGAAATTCACTTAATTTTCCCCCTCTGTTACAAGTCTTCAACTAGTCGCACTGCTCCACGGTGATGAAATCAATGCGCAGCATGTTCTATAAGCTTACTGATTTTCTAGGCTTCCATTACGAACAGAACCCAACATTTTGTGGTAAATAGCTTAACAAGATTATCAATAGGAAAGTATTGTATGTAGTTAAAAAATCAAGCACTTCGTTTTGTAGAAAACAGCATTTAATCACCGAGTTAAGGGGGTACTGCACCCCTGTGCAATTTTGTGCCTATTTTTGCATTTTTCTCAAAAATTATAGCGCATTGTGGACAAGTAAGATATGCATATTATAAGGGCAAGGACTACAACTACTGCATTGGAAATTTTATTTCAGCAGAGACAACAGTTGTGGAGTTACAGTCAAAAATGAGGGAAAACCCATATTTGATCAATAAATCAATAACTACTTGCTTTGAGGTGCTGAATTGTCAGTGCAGTAGTTGTAGTCCTTGCCCCTATAATATACATATCTTACCTGTCACCAATGTGCTATAAGTTTTGAGAAAAATGCAAAATAAGCACAAAATTGGCCAGGTGTAGTAATTCTTAATCAATCAAAATTGCGACTTCGGGAATTTTCTTTTAGTAAACTCAGCCCGTCACCAATTAATTTCTACAAATGAGTGAGGGCAGTATTTAAAATTGTATAGTGTCAGCCAGGGTTGGTCAGGACCGCGACACTCCGGAGGACAGCAGAGGACAGAAAAATGTGACTCTCCTGCTAGTCTCCTACACAACCAGTTAATTATGTTTTTGTTCATACCGCATACAGTCTGGCCAGCGCCCGAGACTAGCAGGAGAGTCACATTTTCTGTCCTCACATCGGTATAGGCCGTCTGCACGTTAATTGTACGGAGTGTCACTTCTCTACCTTTATTTTCTCTGGGTTGGTATGGTTGAAGGCAAATTTCAAGATGGCAAAATTTGACAAAAGGAAAAAAATGTTTAAAAGTACCAAGAAAATGCACATAAAAACTTAAATATCAGGGTGGGCCAGCATCCGGGGGGGCAACAATTCTCACAGGGAGAAGCTGTCCCTTTCCTATGCCACAGCCTTTGTTGCCATCTCCATTCCCCAAAAGTGACTCGACACCGACTCAAGTAATCAATGATCCGATTAAAAGCTTCATGAATACTCATAGGCTAAAACATTTGGAAATAGAGTATTAACATTGTACAGGTTATTTTATTGGCAAATACTGTCACTTCTCTGCCCGGGCTTTTCTGCAATTATACAACTGTGCATGATAATATTTATGATATTTTACCAAAAGTCGCATATTAATTTGTTTCAGTGACACCAAAATCAACTTATGGAATAGGTGCGAATCAATGATCCAATCAAAAGCTTCATGAACAGTTTACCAACCCAACATTTTTTTTTTCAAGTTGGGTTGTGTGCCAGTCGGGATTTGTATTTATTTGTTGTCTTGTTTAATTGTAACACTTTGGGTTGGTAAACTGTTCATTCTTTCTGTCTAACATTCATTAATCAAGACTTTTGTGCAATTTTTGACCCTCAACCCAACAGTCATGAATTTGAGTTTATGAGGTTGACCATGGTAGTGTGACTTTGAAAAGATACAAATCATAAATTCTCTTTAAATGATATAATTATTTTCAGGGGCTTGCACATGAACTCCATAATATTTTGCACTTTGCATTTTGTCCTCCAAGAAACTCTAAACACAACACCAATTTCACACACACAACCAAGTTTAAGATCTGTAAAGTTTGAAATATCATATTTTATTGAAAGTATTCACCCTGTCAGTTTATTTGCTGTAAAGAATTAACCCAATTCTTTTAAGGGGTACTACACCCCTGCCCAATTTTGTGCCCAGTTTTGCATTTTTCTAAAAAATTATAGCACATTGGTGACAAGTAAGATATGTATGTTATAGGGGCAAGGACTACAACTACTGCACTGAAAATTCAGCAAGTAGTTATTGATTTATTGATCAAATATTGGTTTTCCCTCATTTTTGACTGTAACTCCAGAACTGTTGTCTGTGCAGAAATAAAATTACCGGTGAATTAGTTGTAGTCCTTCCCCCTATAATATACATATCTTACTTGTCCCTAATGCGCTATAATTTTGAGAAAAATGCAAAAATAGGCACAAATTGGACCAATGTAGTACCCCTTAAACAATAGAATACATTAATGGTTATTACAGCATCACCCCTCTTTTCTTAAAATAAGGATTTTGGTATCAAATCAGTGGAAAGCCCTTATTTTTTTTTCCACTGGCCATACAATTATTACAGCTGAAAAGGGTTTTGTTTGGAATGGATTCTGTATGCAAAAATGCATCCAAGTAATTTAACTCATTTATTATTCACATAATATTTTACAGCCCTTCAAATGTTTTGTAGGAATGTTAATTGTTATACATTGTTAAATTTACACATATGATGTACTTTTTGTACTTTCTTAAAAAATACCAAAATATAATCTCTCTCTACATGACAAAATATTTTACACTTCTTGAGTCTTGAAAATCCCCCCGTGTACACCCAAACTTACAAAACCTCAACTTTGTAGAAAATTTGTTGATTTTGCCCCCCCTCCTGAAATCAAAATTTGTTGATTTTGCCCCTCCTGAAATTCACTTAATTTTCCCCCATCCAGAAAAAAATTCTTGGCACCGCCACTGACGACTTCCTCAGCACACACCCATAACACTCTGTAAAACTGACATTACAGCTGCATATGGATAACATAAAAAATGGTATGATTTGGTTTGTTGTAGAGAAAAGTAATTAAAATAACATCCAATGAAATATACCAGTTTGGTTTGAGTTCTACAAGTTATCTCCAGCCACAGAGGAGAGAGAAAACAGAGCCCGTACCACCAGTCAAAGTCTCCGCATCATCTGATAATGAGGGCCGATTGTTCCATGAAATGCGACAGGCGAGACTGTTACGTAATTACCGCGTATTTTCATGGTCTATCGCACACAGCGCTGGCATGATTGTTTGACACAGCGAGATTGAACAATCAGCCCTCATGAATATGCGAGAACTCACCGTATACAATACACGGGGACTTTGACTGATGATACGCTCTCTGTTTACTCTCTCCTGTGTCTCCAGCACATAAGTAAACAATAGAGGGAATTGCCAGCCCAACATCCAGAAGCTGGTATCTTTGAACTGGAGTGGTAAAAATGCCCAGATGATGGTGATAAAAATCTTGTGGATATAGTAAGCTCAGCTGTTTAAATCTGTTGTATTGAAAACTTTCTCTATACAATAGCCACCAACCTTGAACATTTTCTATGAGTGGTAATTTTGCACCAGTTTTTATTTATATCTTTGTCTAAAATCATGTAAATTTATTTTCAATTTTGAGAATGTAAGATTTCTTTCATTTATGCAACACATTCACATTAAAGATGGTTTTCATTTCAAAAAACATTTGCCCTCAAAGGATGTGAAAATTGAATACAGAACAAACATTTCTACTTTGACCACAGAATTAGGGAAGGAGAACCGGGAGAACCGGGGGAACCGGGACTCCCTATACCGCCACATACAATAATTTTGCTCCATCAGCTATTGGGAGAAAATTGGTGGTATTTGGATTCTTGCCAAAGACAAACGAAAGCAATTCTGCGTCTCATCTGAAGCGACATGGTATTCGCATGCAGGTCGCATCAAGTGCGTCTCTCAAATATGCCCATCGTCCATGTCGCGCTTGCATGACATCGAATGCCTCGAGCGCATTCCGAGGGAAACCGAATACCCCCTGTATCAAGATGGCAAGCGAGTCCTGGATCTCATTCTCTAATTCTGTGACTTTAAGGGGGTACTACACCCCTGGCCAATTTTATGCCTATTTTTGCATTTTCATTTTTCTCAAAAATTATAGGACATTGGTGACAAGTAAGCTATGTATATTATAGGGGCAAGGACTACAACTACTGCACTGAAAATTCAGCAACTCAAGGCAAGTAGTTATTGATTTATTGATCAAATATTGGTTTTCCTCATTTTTGACTGTAACTCCACAACTGTTGTCTGTGCTGAAATAAAATTTCCAGTGCAGTAATTGTAGTCCTTGCCCCTATAATATACATATCTCACTTGTCACCAAAGTGCTATAATTTTTGAGAAAAATGCAAAAATAGGCACAAAATTGGGCAGGGGTGTAGTACCCCCTTAACAGACTGTCTCCTACTAGTTCAGCACATAGGTTTAGACAACATGAATACCATTAGATGTATATTTGGTTGATACCAGTGCTATTGCCTATGACGATATTTTGGCAAAGAAATCCTTGAATATACCAGCAGCCTCTTCCTCCTTATAATTGTGTACAGAGAATGAGTCGTCATATGCACCAGCTATCATGGCAGATAATCCTGAGAAAGAGATTAAGAATGAAATGGGAATTAAGCCTGAAAAACAGTGTGAAAATGAAATGTGAGAATGCCCTTAAAACAGGCTGAAAGTAAAGGAAATTGCGTACATCTGGACTTCAAATAAAAAAACTTACATCCCTGGGGTATGGTTCAGTATATAATCCACAAATAAAGCTTATTTTCAAAATGTCAGTTACACATATGGTGCCCCATAGGCTGCTGTGATGTACTTTCTGGCTGTCAACAGCCCCTTTTATGATATACGATGTGTACAGTACAGTATGTGACTCAATATGACAAAGTATGTTGGCAAATTGGTGGTAGAGGTCCAAATAATTATGCATGATTTGCTTAAAAATTGCCACACCCATGAGACAAGCGACTATCAAACTGAGTGCCTCCCCTGACCTGTAAGGGGTGGGTAACACATACATGTAGGGCACCTCCAACCCAACCACCCTGAGGGGGTTAGGGAACAGACCAAATGATGGGTAACATCCTATAAATGTAACTAGTTTTGTTTGAGGAGGAAAGGATGTGTGATTAGTATTACATTTGGGGAAAAGCTGGGTCAACTATTAATGCTCCAGCTGATACATTTTCAACATTTCATGATTATGTTTTAGGCAGGGAGAGAAGGGTCATCCTAACAAATCTAGATGTGTTTTATGTCGTTATTTGATTGCATTTATGACGGATTAGGCCAAAAAAAAAACATGTTTGTTTCCTGTAGCAGGTTCAAAAAGTAAAATGCGAAATGCGTTTTTTTTTGTTTTTGTTTTTTAAATCCATGTCTTAAATCCATGTCTTGAAATGGAAAACAAAATGGGAATTTACAGTGGGTTTCTCCGACAAAAAAAAAATCATATTTTTTCATATTCAAGAATATTTCTATTGTTTATTTGTTGTGTAATGTGTAAATGTTTACTCCAGTAGTGTTTTATGTTATTTTTTGCATTTTTTTTTCCTTTTTTTTTCTTTGTAAGTGAAATTTTTTTTCAAATGCTGCACATGAGTTGTCAAAAATTTTCAAAATGCGCCGCTACAGGAAACAAACTTGATTTTTTTTTTGCCTTATCAGTACTTACGTTTATCAGGTTGAGGCCTGTAGAGACAAAGAATCTTCTTGTTCATAGCAACAGCTCTTCCAATCTCATACCCAACGCCAAGTGATACCTGAGTGACTTCTGCTACCACGGCTGTGAAGTAAATGTACGAAAACCAATATTATAAGGTAAATATCCCGGTAAATATTTACATTATTACAATTGTAATTTGTATTTATACATGATCCTTTCTATTCTTCAAAATGAATAAGGCTCTTATAACAGGTTTCCCTAGTGGTCAGACTTCCTAAGCCATCAGGCTCAAGCCCAATTAGTCCTATACCAGTGCTTACAATTCACATCATAAACAGTGGCGTGTCCGGGGCTTTGGGTGCTGAAGCCCTCCGCACTTTGTTAAAAATCATGTAAAATCAGCCGTTTTTTGGCGATAACTCTGAAAGCACCTCTGAGACACCCAGACTTCCGAGAAAAAATCCTGGGCTGCTGGCGATACATCACCTGGAAAGATAAATCAGTAAAATGGATCCACATTTTAGGGCTAGCCTGCTGGATTAGGAAGCCTAACCACTAGCCAAGCTTCAAGAAATCTGACCTAAAACTGCCATATTCTTACCATCACATTCTGTGAGCCATGCTACATCTCTGTCATGGATATCTTTCTCTGACATCGTACCTGTGAAAAAAGAAAACTGAATTTAATTGATTTTGCTCAGTAGGCCTGTATGATATAAGCCCCCACCCCATGAAGCAATGGTATGTAAAAATAAGGCTTTGCCTTTGTGATCCGCCATCAGTGGCCTGTACAGGTTTTCAAAAGTCGGGGGGGAGCCCAGGTCTCGAAGAAGTGTTTAAGAAGTGTTATTAGCACATTTAATATAGGCTAATGAAAGTGGAAGTTAGTTAAATGTTTATCGTAACATTTTTTTCAAACCATAATGAGGCAACTATTTTATTTATATTCATTATTTTCCAGCATTTCATCATTTACAAAATATTGGTCATTTCATCAACACTTACTGTGCTATACAGACACACCATACAATATTCTGTTAAAACACATCCCTAATGCACTTAATTTTTATTAAAATATTTTTACCATGAAGGTATTTATACCAAGATTTCTCCTACTAGTAAAAAAGGCCATAAATTGTCAATGCAAGTTGTGGTGTAAACATTAAAAGATATGAACAAGGTCTTTAGGGGCTGTGCAATAATTATGAGCCCTGGGGAGGGTAAAATTGGGGTAAGAAATTTTGGCAGCCAAAAGGGGGGCAAGCATTTTTGGCCATCCAAGAGGGGTGGGTGCGTTATTTTTGGCATACATTCATATGGCACCTTTTAAATAAAACGCTCTAAAAAGGCTTAGGAAAACAGTATGGAAACGCTTAAATATATGCAAATTTTCCTGCTCGCTGCGCTCGCGACATGTATCTAGACATTTAAGGTTTGTAAATTGGGATCCCAAAAATTTGGCATGCACAAGGGGGGGTGCGGGCCGAGAGGGGGGGCAAGCGATTTTTGGCGAGCCGTTCGGAAATTTTAATTATTATAATTATTGAACAGCCCCTTAGGTAGTTTTGGGTGTGTAAATTCAAAAACCTGGGTGTGTAAATTAAATTAAAGATTTGTATAGCGTGATTCACGTAACATGAATAGGGATTAAAAGGCAGTCAAGTAGAACCATGATGTGCTTCTTTTGTCCTATTTGCCATCAAGATTTCATATGGAAACAGTTCAGACCCAGAACAGGATTATATCAGAAATTAATATTTTGTTCTGGGTCTGATTATTCAGACTAGGACCAGATATGCTCAGGAGTCTCAGACCTTCGTACGGAGAAGGCCAGCGGAAATCATAGTGACGGAGGTGTGAGTACCTCGGGCTATGGGTATACCTAAACATGTTTAAGCTAGACTCGCTGAGTCTCATGGACGCCGTTCCTATGTCCATCAGACTCGTATTTCCCATTTTGGATGTCAATGGGAAATACACACTTAACGATTTGCGCCGGTTAGAAACTTGAAAAAAAATCTTTAAAATTTTATCAATGTATATAAAAGTGGTACCAACCTTGTTGTGCTTGCTAATTTAAGACTCGGTTGAAACAAAATTAAGGATCGAATGCATTTTAGTGTCCAAAAGGCAAAATTATCGTCAAAGTTCTGTTGAAATCGGCTTCGCTCCTTGCGAAGGGTTCAGAATTCGAATCGGGAACGAAAATATCCGATCTTTGCGATCAAAAACACAAAATTACAACTTTAAACATACTATTGGCAAAAGACATTATTACCAAACAATATAGAATAGAAAATTTGACATCATTTTCTCAAAATATTGAAGAAATTTGCTCACTAGACATCGAAAAAGTACGCAATCCAATTCCCGTTCAAACGCGTGAGAAACTGAAAGAGCATAATCCCGACTAGTTTAAGCTTACCTTTTTCAGAATCTGTCAATACGTTTTTGTCTCCAACGTGTTCAGTAAGAACTGTGCCATAACTCTGAAGTTGTTTAATGAGCTTAGCATACAGATCTCCATCCTGTCGACCTCCACGGATGCTGCCACAAAAATAAATCTTTAAACTCATCCTGAAATGATTGTTAAATTCAGAGGCTAATCTGCATTCGCGGGCAGTCTGTTTGGCACACGTGTTTTCTTGTTTTTTGTTTACAACGTGTCTGGTCACATGATCAGTCATATGACCGCAGCGGTAAAATTGAAAATACCGGAAATGAATTTATTTCGCTACGATGGCTGCCGTACGCAAGTTTCCCAAGAAAACGGCGGAAAATTATTACTGTAAAATCCCTCTTCATGGTGTAGTTGCGCCACACAGTAAAGCCAGACTTGTCGTTGAGACTTTGAAGTATTTAATGTTCCAAAGACAACAGATTCCACTGCCTTTTGAACAGTTGAAATTCCAACAACGGCAGGAATGTGAGGTAAGCTTACAAAATGTTTATGATTTATAACTGACTTGCTCGAGAAGTCTAGCCAAGAATTTGCTCACCGATAGCTTCACATTCTAGGCTAGAGACCGCAGCATTCAAAATGTAGTCGGATTCGCTGAAGCATGACACTGTTCGTCGAAAAAACGATCTTCGTTCGAGGTTCGTCGAAAGAAGAAAATTTTCTAATGTGAACAGGGTCTATGACTATGTAAATTAGTCATTTTATTGTGTAAAGCTGTGTTTATTTTCATGAGTTACTTATCATCAGACTGAATCATTGTCGTTTACAAATGCACAAGTTTATGTGTGTAATTTTAGTGAACGTTGACCGACAGAGGGTGTCAAATATAGGCCTATGCGTCGCTTTTGAAAAACAGCGAATCGTGCTCATGCTCAGCATGCATTATACAACGGCGATTTAGTACACTGATCATGTGTGTGACTCAGTTTTCTGCAAAAGCGATTGAGTATAAATGTATCTTTAGAAATGTCCAGCGATTGTGTGTTCTCAAGTGGGTTACGTTTTATCATGTTTATTATAGCGACCTGACACACATTTGTATTGGTTCGATCAAGCATTGAAATGCTTTTAACTTTTGTACCGGTACTGGATCGTTCAAGCATGCTCTACAAATTTCAATGTACATGTAAGTGGCTCTGGCCCTAGTAGAAGTAAAAACAGATACTATGGCCAGAGTTCTAGGGCTAGATTGCTTTACATTTGAGGCTAGAGTCCACTGATAGTGCTATCTATTCAATATTTGCTACAATGTAGATCAGCATTGACACTTTTTGACTTTTTGTTCTGTTGCCCGGTTATATGTTGGGTTGGTCCCGATGACCAATGGGTAAACCGTCTTGTTGTCAAGACTGTTGATCAGCCAATCCATGTTATTGTTTATCTCGTGTACGCGATCCACACAGCTCCGACACAAAAGAAATTAAAAAATATTTGCCTAACAAATGCTAGAGCAAACGGTCCATAAAAATTGAGTTGGAAGTGAAATGTTAAAAACTTTGTGATGCAAACACCCGTCATGGTCGAACATCCATATTTTTACACCATGCCATGCTTCATCGCTTTCTTACAAATTGATGTATACAACTATACATTGTAGCCCAAAACACTCGGTCTTTGTCACTACAATTTCCACTGACGTCTCCGATACGAAAGTCTGTACTTTGCCGGGAGCAATTAATGAAAGGGCACACACATAAAAAATATAACTAAATTCTCACTTCCTAAAGTTCCTACCTTTCCTCAGACAGGGACTGTCTTTTGAAATTTGCAGGAGAGCATTAAATAGCTCTTCTGGAACCTTCAAGGGGAGCTATTTAGAGCATTTACAATAGAATGTAAGGAGAGAATGATCAACTAAGGAGAGCTAAAAATCACTCTCCTATATCAGATTTAAGGAGAGCAGTAGAGAGTGATTGCTCAGGCTCTCCTCAAAAGGCAGTCCCTGCTCAGATTATGATAAGAAGTATCATATTTCTGCTACATCAGTGCTAATTTCGAGCACATTTGAAGAGCAAAATGATCAGAATTGTGACTGAAACGATCGCCGTTTAACGTTGTGTATCATCATGATCATGCGGACTTCATGTGGCTCAATCGTGAATATCGGGAACGGAGTCCGAAACACCATATTTTGCTTTGTGAAAGTGAGTCACAAAGTACCCTGCCAGTGCCCCTTTTTTCTAATATCCCATTCATGACCTTTGTGTGAGGGTATTCATTCAGGGTACGTGTAGGAAAGAGCAGGACATGAAGTTTCGGGGTAAAATCAATGAAGCATGACACAGTGTAAAAAAAAATTCTGCACTAAATTTCAAAATTAAATTGGGCTCTAGCCTCGAATGCGTAACTTTTATGTGCAAATTCAAAGCTAGACAAAATCTCAATCTTTTAGAGCACGTTATTGCATTTGCATATGAACATTCTATGTGGGCGTGATCCCCGGCTACACAACAGCACTGTGACTCTGACCAGTGTCTGGGCAAATATATGACTCTGACCAGTGTCTGGGCAAATATTTTGGTACCGTAATTGGGATCTCCGGCTATCATACATGTAGTGCTGAATAGCACAGATCTATGGTACAGCACTGGTCTCGCAAACCAGAGATTGGCGGGTGGAATCCCGCTTCAGCCATTTTCTTTGCTTATCCTAAAGCCAAGAATTTTCTGCTTTACAAATGCCAAATTCCACTTTTCTCCGCTTTGAAATTTTAGCACATTTCTGACATAATGAAATTTCACAAGAATCCAGCGAGTAGCAGCACAATGCATGTGTCTGAGTCATGTTCAAAAGGTCGGGAAAGCCCCAAGAGCTATTTTAGTCTGCGCGCAAAGGATTGTGAGATACTTGAGCTGTGAAAATTGTATTTTTTTTTCTTTTTCCAGGTCATTTTTGCTTATTTTTTAAATTTTTTTCTCAGAAATTTATACGTTTTCCGCTTTACCTCTGAATTCCATGATTTTTGCGGAATTTCCGCAACGCGGAGAATTCTTGGCCTTAGCTTATCCCTTCTTCATTCTAAAAATTAGTGCAATTTTAATAACATTTTTGATGCAATCACCTGTCGTGATTGGCTGTGTTTACTTCTGAACATCCATTCATTGCCTTACACAGTGTCATGCTTCATTGATTTCTATTAGATTTTGATAGAAATGGACTCTAGCCTCAAATGTGAAACTATCAGTGAGCAAATTCGTGGCTACATGTACCGTATACTTCTGGAGTAATGATCATATGCTTCACATTTTATGATGTCTTAAAAGCTTTAAAGTTGCCTTTCTTTAAAATCCCATTCAATTATGTGGCCAACAACAGAAAATTCAGAGTCAGAGAGCAACCTTGAATTATTAATGACATAAAAACTTATGGTACCAGTACCTTTTAAAATTAATTGAATAGTACAGTCCGTAAAGAGCTTAATTATAAAACTTAAATGGTACCAGTACCTTTTAAATTAAGGGGGTTCGAAACGATGTTTCTGGAAAACAGAAACTGAATTTAGAACCATTTGAATAGATTGAATAAGTTAAGCTAAATACACTGAGCAAAATAGTTTTTGTTTAATTGAAAATCGGACATACGGTTGTCAAGATATGCATGTTTTAGTTTACTTTGTATTCGCTTTTTTTGTAATATATTGATGAAGTTAATGAGGAAAATTGGCAAAATGTGCTCATGAATATTCATGTTTGCCAATATTATACCAATATCTTATGAATAAACCTTCATACTACTTTTATTTTATATGATTTTGACATGAAACTTTGCCAATGTGTTTCTATGAGTCTGAGTCATTACCATGTGATTTTCCTTTCTAATTTGCATATTTGCATAATTAATTGGCATTATACTTAAGGCTAATTAATTATGCAAATATGCAAATTAGATTTGCGGGAAAATCACATGTTAATGGTTTAGGTCATAGAGACACATTGGCAAAGTTTCAGCTCAAAATTCTTAAAGGTAAAAGTAGTATGAAGGTTTATTCATAAAATATTGGGAAAATAAAAAAAAAAATTAATATTAATGAGCACAGTTTTGCCAATTTCTTCATTAACTTCATCAATATATTGGCAAAAACAATAGAATACAAAGAATCTTTCAACAGCAATATCTCAAAACCGCTTGTCCGACGGCTCAAATTTTAGAATTAAGATTATTTTGCATATCTCTCTGCAACAAGTCTATTTTAATCTCAATCAGAGCAACTTGATTTTGCCTTTCGTACCACCTTAATTGAATAGTGCAATCCGTAAAGAGCTTAATTATAAAACTTAAATGGTACCAGTACCTTTTAAATTAATTGAATAGTGCAGTCCGTAAAGAGCTTAATTATAAAACTTAAATGGTACCAGTACCTTTTAAATTAATTGAATAGTGCAGTAAAGAGCTTATATTATTACTGGCCGAGTGTCACCATAATGGTCTTACAATGTAAATGCGCTGTGTTGGGTAGGCCTTGTTGAGTCTTTGCCATACGAGTGCCAAGTCCTTGCCATCCGAGTCCAGAGTCCTTGCCATCCATGTCCAATTCCTTGCTATCCGCATCCTTGAGTTCTTGCCATCAGAGTCCTTGCTATCTGAGTCTGAGTCCTTGCCATCTGAGTCCTTTCTATCAGCATCCTGAGTCCTTGCTATCTGAGTCTGAGTCCTTGCCATCTGAGTCCTTTCTAGCCGCATCTTGAGTCCTTGCCATCTGAGTCCTTGCCATCTGAGCCCGAGTCCTTGCTATCCAAGTCCGAGTTCTTGCCATCCGAGTCTGAGTCCTTGCCGTCCAAGTCCTTGCCATCTGAGTCCTTGCCATCCAAGTCCTGAGTCTTTGCCATCCCAGTCCGAGTCTGTGCCATCCAAGTCCAGAGTCCTTAATATTTTAAGAAGCAAGATCTATTTGTTCTTTTGTAGCAAACTCCTTGGTTTCAATATGAGTTGAGAAGATGCTTACATATCGTCGGCTGTATCACATACTGACGTATTTGCAAAATACGCATTTCGAGAAAATCGAACTTGAAAATCTAGCGATTTTCATTTGCTGCATAATCTTGATTAAAACATTATTGTCGATTAAAACCAGGTTAACAGTAATGCAAATATAGTATGTTTTCAATATAATTCACTTATCACTATCAGAGCATAACTTATTCTGCAAAAAATCAATATTAAATAAAATACGTCACTATGTGAAAAGGACTAATGACAATTTCGCTGTTCAAGTGACAAATACGTCGCGCAAATACGTCAGTATGTGAAACAGTTGCGCAAATACGCCAGTATGTGAAAAGGACTAAACAGCGATTTTTATCGTGTAATGACAAAGTCAGCGCAAATACGCCGCGCAAATACGCCAGTATGTGAAACGGCAAATTCTTCGAATTGCAGATACGATATACTGGGCTTGCGCAGTATAGGTGATCGGCAAATACGTCGTTATGTGATACAGACATTTCAAGGTTTTGTAAATACGACAAAAATAAATTAAGTAATATCTTACTAATTAAGCCACTTTGAGGCATGGTTTTTGGTGGATATATAGAGTAGAACATAACAAACTAACATACCAATTTTCTCAAAAATGTTAAAAATGTCGAATACGTCAGTATGTGATACGGCCGACGATATTGTTGTTACTCTTGTTAATCAGATAATTACAATACAGCTGCCGAGCATAACAGTTGCTGAAATGGAATTTCAAATAAGTGTTAAACTGTTTAAAAAATACTAGGCAACATTTGTACTCAAAGATAGAATTGCATTATCAAGATTAACTTGAATCAAACTTTTAAGTTTAAAAATCATCAACAGAAAATTGAACATACATGTGTACAAGAAAAGTAAAAATTGTGCTCATTAACCAGTGAAATATTAATCTTGCCGTACATTATTAAAGGAGTATTATTAGAATGGTACAGCAAGGTATATTTTGCACACAAAAGGTGTGATAGAAAAAACAATGTGTGGTTGAGGTTTCTTCACTTTTAACTTTTACCCTCTTTTTTTTTTTTATAGCATTCACAATACTGTGTTGATAAATGAAAGCAAAATTAAATTTCTTGATGTACAAAGAAAATAACATAATGAATCTTGTATTTGTTTCAGGGGAGAAATACGGACAAGCCAACTAAAAAGCCTCTCAGTTTGGAGCAGAAAAGGTGGGCCACTCTAGTTCAATCCACAGAAGAACTCATTGAAAATATTGGCTCCCTCTTCTGTGTGTGCAAGGTCTCCCACATCCTTGTTATCTTTGGAGCTACAATCGTCAGTCCGAAAGAGGTCCATCACATTATATTTACAGACCAAACTCATGGTAATGTTACTGACGATGCAAAGCTTAGCACCAAACACTGCCAGAGACAATTCATGAGAGCCATGATAACGAATAACAACCTGATAGACGCTAAAACGTTACCGTTAACAAGCACCCACATGATGGTATTTGCGCACAGGGATAGTGGTTTACAATGGTTTAAGCCTAAAGCAAATTTTAGGATGCCAGCGAGAGGGCAGCATTATACGTTTGAAGTGCAGTGTGGGAGTGTGCAGGCAAAGGAAGGGAATGGTAGGTTGGAATCATCAGATGATATTCCAGAGTTGTCTTCAGAAACCAGCAGTGATTCAGCAGAAGATAAGGCTGGAGCTGCTTGCAGTTCCTTGTCCGTTAGCGATTCGGATGTCCCGGACACTCATATGTGGTTTCAAGCTCCGTTGATAATTAAAGGTGTCAAAGATAAGACATCGAGAAAAGCATCATCTTCAGACATTTGGATGTGATTTATATTTCTGGGGAATGATATTCAAATGAAATTTTATAAGATATGCCTAATGTTTTTACCTTTGTTGATTTTTATCTACCAAATGTAAATATTCTATAATAATTTGAAATAATGCAGAAATTTCATGAACATCTTTCTCAATTGTGGCCTAAGGGCAGAGGAACTACGTTGTAAAGTGAACTGTATTTTTTACTTAGGTAGTCTCTTTGTGAACATCATGTTTAAAGGAATTGGGCTATTCCAGAAATTAATGGCACCCCCCCCCCCAAACCCAGACCAAAATTTTCCTTCCATTTTGACAATAAAATGATTAAAAAATTGGGAACTCCCAGTGCCCCTAAAGAAGACAGGCAAAGTGTTTGCCAAAACTTTTGGGAATTCCCAAGCCTAAATTAAAAAGGTGTCAGGTGTGCCCACCAGGTAATGTATTAGTTAAGTTAGTGATACTTTAAAGAATCATCTTTTTGTATAAAATTCATGGGATATTAAAACGGTCCTATTCTTGATGACAGCACTAGTAAAGGGTGGTCCTTCTTACCATAATCAACCTAATAATAAACACAATAATAGGGAAAGTGCGCTAATGGGCTATTCCTGTTGAAATCCATACACCCCTATGGAACAGGGTGCGATTTACGTTGAAAAATTTGCGTAGCAATTTTTAGCGAAAACCTTATTTAGACGATGTTCTTATAAAATAATATTAGCATATGTTTACATTGTAAAAAATTGCTATACAAGCTGAAATTTGTGTAACAGGTTGTCCAAAATGGGGAGCATTTTGCTCCACGACACAAGTTAAGGCCAGAGTAATGGGACCTTTTCGAGCATCATTATTTCTGAATTGTATGTCCAAAGTATATAAAAATGAAAACTATACATTTTTGGAAAGGAAATGAGTCAAGGAATCCCATGGTGATGTCAGATTTGTTCAAAATTTGTTTTGAAAAAATTACAAAAATTCACTTTTTTAGCCCAATTTTTTTGTGACAACTTAGAAAAAAATCTTTTTGGAGTAAAGAAAAATTCAGTTAGC
Organism: Amphiura filiformis; assembly: GCF_039555335.1. Taxonomy (NCBI): domain Eukaryota; kingdom Metazoa; phylum Echinodermata; class Ophiuroidea; order Amphilepidida; family Amphiuridae; genus Amphiura; species Amphiura filiformis. Next base: position 72,822,012 of record NC_092632.1, on the reverse strand, counting down.
TTTTCATGAACTTAGGGAAGAGACATGAACTTAGGGAAGGTTTTTTTATTTTTCTTAAATTCGTCTCTTTTTTCGAAATATTGAAAGCAATTTTGTCACTCTATATTAAGCTAAATATTGCACATAATGGTGTATATTTTGGTTTAAAACAAATATTTTGAAAAAATTAGAAAACCTTCCCTAGACTTTGATGTACTCTAAACGATAGTGCAAAAAGTTTACCTTTTGCTTGCATATTTTTTTAGTTATCTTGTCACAAAAATTGTGCAATATTGTCAAAAGTGAACTCTGAGAAATCGACGTTTTAGTAAACAATTGTCAAAATTATGCACAAAACGTCGTTATATTTTAAAACGGTAAGACTTTCACGCTTGTAAAAGCTGTATCTGGTGCATGGTCTAAATATGCACCTTTTTGCACCAATGAATCTATAATGTCTGCTTTCAGTGCGCCAAAATTCAAAATAATTAAAAAATCTTAAGAGGCATTTTGACTGCAAATTTTTATTTTGTTTACACCACATTTGCTGGCGTTAACAACATACCGAATGTATACTATTGACTGCGTTGGACATAACTGAAACAGAGATGCGCCGCATCATTATGCGAATAGCCAGGTAATCACGCAATCAGGTAATCACAATATTTGCATTCTCGCATTTCTGACTCACTGAATTTCCCGCCAATTTACTAAGCTGTCTTGACTCTTTTGAGCCATGTGAAAAGAGAGAAATAAATCAAGCAAAAATACGAGTATTTTATCAGTTACAATTGAAAGAATACATCTTAGTGTTGATAAATATCAAGAAATCTCAAATTCGGGCATGGACGAATGTGTCTTCCATTACTCTGGCCTTAAATCAAACCCTGGTATGGAAGACATGACCTTAATCTCCTACACAGGAGTGTAGATTCAAATGGAGTCACCCATTCAGGTAGCCCCATTTAAAATCCGCACTCCCTGTGTGGAAGATTTAGGTCATGTCTTCCATAAGTTGATTTCAACTGGAATAGCCCAGATAGGTTGAATAGATCTAAGATTGCATTGAATTTGAATTATACAGTAAAATGTAAGCCTGAACCATATGAGGTTTCCTTTTTGTTTCAAATCATGATGGTAATTTAAAAATCATGGTTTTTAAGTTTATTATGTGACACGATCTGGTCCATGGAGGCCAAAGGAGCCATTTTCAGAAATTGAGTTACTGGAATTATTAGACTATACTGAAAACACAAAGGTCCAATTTCTCGAAGCTTGGCTAGTGGTCAGGCTTCCTAAGCCAGTAGGTTAGCCCTACTGATGTGGATCCATTTTGTTGATTTATCTTTAGAACTACATGTAGGTGATGTATGATGTGAAATTGTATGCACTGGTATAATGGGACCAATTATGCGTAAGCCTGATGGCTTAGGAAGTGCCTTACCACAGCCATGCTTCGAGAGGCCAGCCCAAGGTCTAGAATACTTGGTTCTAAAGTTCTGGAGTTGTGTGATATGTATCTCCTTATGTATTTTATTGTTTTTACTCCATATTTTTTTTCTTTATCTCAATTTCAAATTTGCCACCTTTGGCCTCCATGGACCAGATCATGTCACATATTATTCGCATCACATTTGTGCAAAGTAGTTGAATTAAATTGTTTAATTGATGTCAGCTTAAGCATCATATTGATATGGGGCTGACAATTAGAGCATGCTGCTCAGTGCTCATGGACTTCAAAAACAGCAGTACTACATGTATTGTATCATTTTAATATTTTGATAGCTAGTTGAGTTTGAAAGTGTAGAATTCTATTTATTTTGTGTTTTTATAGGCCTGTAAATTATATTTGGCTTTCTTATTTTATTTTATTTTATTTCAAAACTCTGCAGCTAAGGTTGGCTGTAGATTTAAATTAGGAAAGTGATCGCTATTTAGCAACATAAAGTGTGACAATTTGTAACAAAATATTTGTTTTAAATAGGATTTTATAGCTTCAGAATTAATGCATTTTTTCAAAATATTTCAACATATAAAGAAGGATGATTGGTCTGCGCAATTTGATACCCAATTTGTCCAGTTTTGTTCAATATTAACAATACAGCAGTGTTTTGAAAGGAAAACACCCAAATGTAAAAGTTGCAGCTATTTGTATTGATTTGAAGTAAGCGTGAAGATAATGACAGGCTTTATGTGTTACAGTGCTGGCAATAAAACCATTGATCGCTGTAAACTGCAACTTTTAAATTCGGATATTTTTCTGTAAAAGCACTACTGTGTTGAACGACATTTGACAAATGGGGTATCAAAATTGTCCTCATTTCCGCGTGAAATAGGGGCAAAGTTCAAATCCTTGACTCTCTATGTTGAAATATTGTGAAAACAATTATTAGTTCTGAATCTATAGGCGTGTTTATAATAACTGCGTTACTTTTTGGGCAGACTTTATATTCCTATTTAGCATAATGAATGTGTGAGAGTGATTTGTAACCAAAAATATTTGCTTTAAAAGGATACACTATATCCAGTAATTACCTACAATTTTTGATGGAATATTTGTTTTATTCCCTTATTAACTTTAACAGACTGGTCTGCAACGAAAATATGTTCGCTGGCAAAAATCTGTCAAAATGACATGTTATATAGAGAATACCAGACAAAGGTATATAGTTCAAGATGCAAATGTCCATCAATTGGGGGGGGGGGCACTTGTATTTCAAGTTGTATATCACCCGTGTACAAGTACTTTTAAAAAGTACCCAAAGCAAGCCTATTTTCATCAGTGTAAACTTTTGACCCAAAAAAGTACAGTGGAAACTCATTATACATGTGAAGTTGTCATTGCTGGACAGAGAAATTGGTTCTTTCAAATATCCAAAACGAGGTTTATATCAGGGTTGTCAAAAACAATGAATAACAAAAGAATTTTGTATCTTGGTTCTGGCAAAAAATACTTCTTTATAACAGGGTTTTTCTTGTATCAGATTTCGTTATAATGAGGTTTTACTGTACTATGCAGTTGTTTTCATGAAGAAAAGGCATGGCATGTGTTTTGATGAGATTTTTAGAACAATTTCATCCAGAATTTTACCTTGATTTCAACTGATTTTAGTGCCGAGTTTAGCTAGTAGATACCCATTTTGAGTAACATTTGTGCAATTAAGGTGCCCTTTTCCCCATTTTGACTGCTTTTGACCAGAAGAGATACTCGCATATCTCGCCCAGCCGTGAAAAAAGACACATCATCAAGGTAGCTTGCCAGACAATTTCAGCCATGACATATTTTTGTTGTAGTGAACCAGACTGTTAACTGTATTATGGTAAACATTGTAAATGTGTACACAATGTATAATAAAATTGAACTAGGCAGAAGAATTCTGTTTTGCTTTAATTGTTCCTTCTCACTCAACAAAGTTGAATTACTGTATGTAAAATATGTACACCCTTGGAACTACATGTACATGTGTATAATGCAATGAAATTGTAATATGGTAAGATATTTTAGAATTATGTTAGATTTTTGTTGTAATTTTATAAGAATTTTTAAGGCACCACATCTAATTTGGTCCTATAACACTATTGGTGTCCGATTAGATGAGCCATAATCCACTCTCTAAATAACTTCAGTACACTTAACAAATGACCACTCCATGGAGTTGGACCCTTCTTCCACAAACATGGGTAGCATTTTCAGCCTTCTGGTATATCAATGACACCTTTTTCAAAGCCTATTTTGCTATATGAATGGGTCCTTTTTTCAAAATTTCTCAATTTTTGGAAAACACCCAATTTTTAGCCATTTATCTACATCTGCTTAAATTGTCAAAATATTTGGGAAAATTTGTAAAAACTCCAAGACAATTTTGGTTAAATTTGCCATGGAAAATTTTGATAATTTTGAATGTTTTCCTGTATATAAATGTTAAAGGTCCCAAATTTCTTGTCTATAAAATTTTCCAAATATAAGTTTTTTGGGTCCAATATCTCAAAAAAGTTTTGATGGAGTTGGGCACGTCCCTACCAAAACCAAACTTGAGTGTCCGATTAGGTACCGATAATAACTCTTTTTATCATACTCTGGTGATGTAATAAATTGTATCAAGCATAATAATTAACATTTGCATAGTGTTACCATTTTTCATTTAAGTCAAAAACAAAGGCACTATGCAAATGTTTAGGGTACGATAGATAGAGCCATATCAATACCTATAGGACCAAATTAGATGTTGCGCCCACATATTGGGTTCTTGCAGACTTGTGGTAGCCTGTGATTGACCATGATAAAAATAATCAAAATTAGGTTAAATGATATACTGTATAAGCCAATATTTTCAAGGTGGTTTTATTTTGACGCAATTCATGGTTTGACATAGGCCTGCGAATTCAAACCCTGGCTAATGTGCTTGATAATGAAGCAGCTACAACAGCAAAATCCCCGCCCCCCACAAAAATGTTAGTGAAGATTTGCCGAAATGCAAAAATATCTGTACGCCAAAATATTTGGTTTATACAGTACTTGTTTTTAAGGTGAACCAAAAAACAAGATGCAAGATTTTGGTCCTCATCAATGTTCACAGGCTAAAACTCCTAATGTAAAACTTAAATGTCACACTGATCCACCGTTTGTGATGCTTTTACTGCACAACATTTGGGTCCTTATCAATGTTCAGAGGCTAAAACTCCTAATGTAAACTTTACAAGACTCTGAATTGAACTATGCAAATGCAGACATGTTTTTATGATTTGCTGCATCTAACCGGGGATGTTGACCCGTTTTATACAAATCAGTTGCACAGAAGTTTCTAATGTTTGTGTCCTTGTTTGTACGTTTACAAAGCCCCCCTCACACACACACACACAGTACACAATACATAGATGTAGAGAGCTACACACTTGCCACCTTTATGTAGTAATTGTTGTTGGCAATAGAAAACAGATTAAAACAATTATTAGTATGCTGTGCTCTATATTCTGTAATATTTTTGATTTAGAGTGGATATATTGCCATTAATAAAAAAAAAAGTATAAAAGATAATCACTTGTTTTGGGATGTTAACTTCAGTATTATTGTCTTCAGATAATTTGTGATTGTGAGTTGTCCACTTTCATGGAATTGCTAACATAAGCCCTAAAAAATTGTTTGATTGGCGTAACATAAGAAAAAAAAAATTAGGGTAGGTAGGTCGAGATTGTTTTTTTTTGGGGGGGGGGGTTACTTTTGAAGCTGTAAATTGCATTTGATAAAGGCCTTGGAACATTTTTACTTTTTTTAATGCAATTTTTTTTTTAATTGCAAAAAAAATTGAAAATTATGTACATTTTCTCTTCATGTATGATCAGAAGAGATTAGACAAAGAGTACCGGCAACTACACCATATTTGCTGTTTGTGTATTACTCATGGAAGGCATAATAATGTACTGCTGGATTATTTTGCCATGCAACCGACCAGCCCCCCCCCCCTCACTCAGGGGAGAGTAATGGAAGAGAACATGGACATAATTTCCAACTACATATTTATTTCTTAAGGTTATGTCCAATGTATATAAAACTATAAATTTTTGGAATGCAAACAAGTCAAGGAATCATATGGTAGCATCAGATTTAAACAAAAAATTTCACTTTTTTGAAAAATCACAAAAACATACTTTTTGGTCCCAATTTTTTGTGACAACATACCAAAAAAAATCAGTTTTTGTGAAAAAAAAATAGCTGAGAGGAGAGATGTGGATTGTGAAATTAATTTTTTTACTCTTTGGAAATTGGCCTTGTTTTTTCGATATAGTGAAAAAACAAGTTTGTCACTCTGATCAGCAAAAAGTTGGACATAATAATGGTGTATTTTTTGTTTCAAGCAAATATATTGAAAAAGTGAGAAAACTTCCCAAGACTTTAATGTGCTCTATACAAAAGTAATTAACCTTTTGCTTACATATGATACAAGTTATCTTGTCACATAACTTGTGCAACGTTGTCAAAAGTGAACTCTGAGAAATCTATGTTTTAGTTGAAAAATGTCAAAATTATGCACTGAACGTCCTTGCATTTAAAAGTGGTAAAACTTTTATGCTTGCAAAAAAAGTATCTGGTGCATGGTCTTAAATTGCCCCTTTCAGGGAATGCCTTTTGAAAATTTATAGGAAAATAGCTGTAGATGAGCTGTTTGCACCTGTGAGTCTGTGACCATTAAAGCATAAAGAATTTAACGAGTCATCTAGAGGAGCTATAAATCGCTCTTACAAATGCAACTTAAGGGTAGATGAGGTATTGTTGGTCGAAGCAACCTAAAAATCAATTTTCATTATCTAGATCAATATATTATTGAAAATTAACACCTTGATGTTTTGCAAAAGTTCATTCTACAAATCGTATACTTAGCTTTGCAAACTTGCTTAATTTATTGTTGTTAATGAGTTATGTACGTTTTACAAAAGTGTTGTTGTTTCAGCCCTCTTTACAACGTAACTCAAGAACCGCAGCACCTATAAAGTATATCTGTGATATTTTAATTATTCTATACACCCTCACTATGCATTGCGCAATGCAGTTTTTGCCAAAGTTCACTAGCATTCGGAAGATACTGTGAACTACCAACTCACAACAGTTTAAAATAATTAATAACCTTAAGAAGAGCTGTAGAGGAGCGATTGCTCTCACTCCTCTCAAAAGGCAGTCCCTGCCCTTTTTGAACTAATGAATCAAAAATTTATGCTTTTAGTGCACCAAAATTCAAAATAATTTAAAAATCAGGATGGCAGTTTTGACTGCAAATCTTTGTTTGTTTACACACATTTGCTGGTGGTAACGACATATCGAATGCGACTTGACTGCGTTAGACATGCACACAAGTTTGTGGCACATCACACAAAATTTGTGAAATCACAATATTTCACATTCGCGCATTCCTGAGTCGTGTTTCCTGCCAATCAGCTGTCTTAAGCCATGTGACTTTTTAGAGTTGGAAAGGGTGAAATAATGATTTTTAAATCAAGAAGAAATGGAAAGAAATATTAAAAAGTTGTATTTTATCAGTTTCAAGTAAAAAAAGAATACATTAGTATTGATAAGTAGCAAAAAATCTCAAATACGGTTATGGACGAATGTGTCTCCACGTATAATGCTGCCCTTTCTTGTTGGTGTTCTGCATTTATGTCAGTGACTGGAGTCAATCTTTTTGTATCCCTTCTCTGAAGCTGAAAATTATTTGCCCCTGCACTTTTTTCCATCTCAACAAATCTAAAATGATGGGGGCTTCTAGGGGCGTAACCTCCCCGTTGTGAAACGTCACATTGGTCCACATTTCACTTTTACTGCACAACATTTGGGTCCTCATCAATGGTCACAGGCTAAAAGTTCTATTGTAAAACTTAACTGTCACATTGGTCCACATTTGTGACACTTTTACTTCACAACATTTGGTCCTCATCAATGTTCACAGGCTAAAACTCCAATTGTAAAACTTAAATGTCACATTGGTCCACATTTGTGACACTTTTACTGCACAACATTTGGGTCCTCATCAATGTTCACAGGCCAAAACTCCTGTTGTAAAACTTAAATGTCACATTGGTCCACATTTGTGACACTTTTATTTCACAACATTTGTGTCCTCATCAATGTTCACAGGCTAAAACTCCAATTGTAAAACGTAAATGTCACATTGGTCCACATTTGTGACACTTTTACTGCACAACATTTGGGTCCTCATCAATGTTCACAGGCCAAAACTCCTGTTGTAAAACTTAATTGTCACATTGGTCCACATTTGTGACACTTTTATTTCACAACATTTGTGTCCTCATCAATGTTCACAGGCTAAAACTCCAATTGTAAAACTTAAATGTCACATTGGTCCACATTTGTGACACTTTTTTTACCCTGTTTGCGGGCCCGTTTATAAACAATAAACATGATAAACAAGAAAACTTATCAAATGCAACACAAAACGCACATTTTCGCGGGCTCATCATGACATCCCAGCAAACACAAAAGGACATCATTCGCATAAAAGGTTATAAAAGGTTGTCAGAAAACGTTTAAATGTCGGGTTATATAAAGGGTATATTAAGAGTATAAAACGTTTTCATAACCTTAAAAACATTTTTGATAATCTACTGCTCAGCAAACAGAAATGATTTAGAAAACGTTTAAATGTCGGGTTATATAAAGGGTATAAAAACGTTTTAATAACATTCCAAAAACATTTTTGAAAACTTGATATAAACCATTCTAAACAGAATGTTATTTGGGGTTGAAAAAATATTTTGCGAAAAATGTTTGCCCAAAATATTTTCAAAAACGTTTTAAAAACGTTTTCATGATCTTTATATAACCCGACATTTAAATGTTATTAAAAGATATTGAAAAAAACATTTTAAGAACATTCTGTGTTTGCTGGGTTCAAATATTTTAACATAATGTTATTTAAGTATTGACACAATATTTGGCAAAAATGTTTGCAAAAATAGTTTACAATAACATTTTTGAAAACATTTAAAAATATTGTTGTTGTGTGTTTTCATGCAAAACGTTTTAAAACGTTTTCATGACCTTTATATAACCCGACATTTTAATGTTATTAAAACGTTTTTACCTAAACCAAAAGCCAAAATATAACTTATTTAAAACGTTTTTAAAACGTTTTTGTGTTTGCTGGGACATTTGGGTCCTCATCAATGTTCACAAGCCAAAACTCCAATTGTAAAACTTAATTGTCATATTGGTCCACATTTGTGACACTTTTATTTCACAACATTTGGGTCCTCACCAATGTTCACAAGCCAAAACTCCAGTTGTAAAACTTAAATGTCACATTGGTCCACATGTGTGACACTTTTACTTCACAACATTTGGGTCTTTATCAATGTTCACAGGCCAAAACTCCAATTGTAAAACTTAAATGTCACATTGGTCCACATTTGTGACACTTTTACTGCACAACATTTGGGTCCTCATCAATGTTCACAGGCCAAAACTCCAATTGTAAAACTTAAATGTCACATTGGTCCACATTTGTGACACTTTTACTTCACAACATTTGGTCCTCATCAATGTTCACATGGCTAAAACTCCTGTTGTAAAACTTAATTTTGTCACATTGGACCACATTTGTGACAATTTTACTTCACAACATTTGGGTCTTTATCAATGTTTAACATTTAAAACTCCTGTTGTATAAAATTAATTGTCACATTGGTCCACATTTGTGACATTTTTTTATTTTTCACAACATTTGGGTCCTCATCAATGTTCACAGGCCAAAACTCCTGTTGTAAAACTTAAATGTCACATTGGTTCACATTTGTGACACTTTTACTGCACAACATTTGGGTCCTCATCAATGTTCACAGGCCAAAACTCCAATTGTAAAACTTAAATGTCACATTGGTCCACATTTGTGACACTTTTACTTCACAACATTTGGTCCTCATCAATGTTCACAGGCTAAAACTCCTGTTGTAAAACTTAATTGTCACATTGGACCACATTTGTGACACTTTTACTTCACAACATTTGGGTCTTTATCAATGTTCACAGGCTAAAACTCCTGTTGTAAAACTTAATTGTCACATTGGTCCACATTTGTGACACTTTTATTTCACAACATTTGGGTCCTCATCAATGTTCACAGGCATTTATGACACTTTTATTTCACAACATTTGGGTCCTCATCAATGTTCACAGGCTAAAACTCTTAATGTAAAACTTAAATTCACATTGGTCCACATTTGTGACACTTTTGCTGCACAACATTGTAAAAGTGTCACAAATATGGACCAATGTGACATTTATGTTTTACAATAGGAGTTTTTGCCTGTGAACATTGATGAGGACCCAAATGTTGTGAAGTAAAAGTGTCACAAATGTGGACCAATGTGACATTTAAGTTTTACAACAGGCTTTTCAGCCTGTGAACATTGATGAAGACCCAAATGTTGCACTGGTCCACATTTGTGACACTTTTACTGCACAACATTTGGGTCCTCATCAAAGTTCACAGGCTAAAACTCTTAATGTAAAACTTAAATTCACATTGGTCCACATTTGTGACACTTTTGCTGCACAACATTTGGGTCCTCATCAATGTTCACAGGCAAAAACTCCTATTGTAAAACATAAAAACGTTTTAAAAACGTTTTTAATAAGTTATATTTTGGCTTTTGGTTTACATAAAAACGTTTTGATAACATTAAAATGTCGAAAAATATAAAAGGTCATGAAAACGTTTTAAAACGTTTTGTATGTTAAAAAAAAAAATACTACAACAATATTTTGTTATTTAAATTTTAAAATTTTAATGAAAATAACATTTTGACTCACATTTAAAATGTTTTCAAATATGTTATTGTAAACTATTTTTGCAAACATTTTTTTGCCAAATATTTTGTCAACACTTAAATAACATTATGTTAAAATATTTGCACTCAGCAAACACAGAAATGTTCTTAAAATGTTTTTTTCAAAACGTTTTAATAACATTTAAATGTCGGGTTATATAAAGGTCATGAAAACGTTTTTAAAACGTTACTGCAAATATTTTGGGCCAACATTTTTCGCAAAATATTTTTTCAACCCCAAAATAACATTCTGTGTAGAATATTTTGTATCAAGTTTTTTTAAAAATGTTTTTGGAATGTTATTAAAACGTTTTATACCCTTTATATAACCCGACATTTAAACGTTTTTCTAAAACATTTTTTGTTTGCTGAGCAGTAGAGTAATAGAAAAAAATTTTTAATGTTATGAAAACGTTTTATTCTCTTTTTATAACTTTTATATAACCCGACATTTTAATGTTTTAAACGTTTTACCTGACAACCTTTTATAACCTTTTGCGAATGATGTCGAAAAACGTTTTGTGTTTGCTGGGAAGTGTGAAGTAAAAGTGTCACAAATATGGACCAATGTGACATTTAAGTTTTACAGTAGGCCTTTCAGCCTGTGAACATTGATGAAGACCCAAATGTTGTGAAGTAAAAGTGTCACAAATGTGGACCAATGTGACATTTAAATTTTACAACTGGAGTTTTAGCCTGTGAACATTGATGAAGACCCAAATGTTGTGAAGTAAAAGTGTCACAAATGTGAACCAATGTGACATTTAAGTTTTACAGTTGGAGTTTTGGCCTGTGAACATTGGTCCACATTTGTGACACTTGGGTCCTCATCAATGATCACAGGCTAAAACTCCTATTGTAAGACCTAATGTCACTTTGGTCCACATTTGTGACACTTTTACTCACAACATTTGGTCCTCATCAATGTTCACAGGCTACCCAGCAAACACAAAAACGTTTTTAAAACGTTTTAAGTAAGTTATATTTTGGCTTTTGGTTTAGGTAAAAACGTTTTGATAACATTAAAATGTCGGGTTATATAAAGGTCATGATAACGTTTTAAAACGTTTTGTATGAAAACACAATACAACAATATTTTTAAATGTTTTCAAAAAATGTTATTGCAAACTATTTTTGCAAACATTTTTGCCAAATATTGTGTCAATACTTAAATAACATTATGATAAAATATTTGAACCCAGGAAACACAGAAATGTTCTTAAAATGTTTTTTTTTTAAACGTTTTAATAACATTTAAATGTCGGGTTATATAAAGGTCATGAAAAATTTTTCAAACGTTATTGCAAATATTTTGGGCAAACATTTTTCGCAAAATATTTTTTCAACCCCAAAATAACATTCTGTTTACAATGTTTTGTATCAAGTTTTTAGGAATGTTTTTGGAATGTTATTAAAACGTTTTTATACCCTTTATATAACCCGACATTTAAACGTTTTCTGTAAAACATTTTTGTTTGCTGAGCAGTAGATTATCAAAAATGTTTTTTAATGTTACAAAACATTTTATACTCTTAATATACCCTTTATATAACCCGACATTTAAACGTTTTCTGACAACCTTTTATAACCTTTTGCGAATGATGTCGAAAATGTTTTGTGTTTGCTGGGTAAAACTCCTATTGTAAAACTTAAATGTCACAATGGTCCACATTTGTGACACTTTACTACACAACAACATTTAGGTCCTCATCAATGTTCACAGGCTAAAACTCCTATTGTGAAACTTAAATGTCACAATGGTCCACATTTGTGACACTTTACTACACAACATTTAGGTCCTCATCAATGTTCACATGTGGCTAAAATCCTGTTGTAAAACTTAATTTGTCACATTGGTTCACATTGTGTGACACTTTTACTTCACAACATTTGGGTCTTTATCAATGTTCACAGGCCAAAACTCCTGTTGTAAAACTTAAATGTCACTGGTTCACATTTGTGACACTTTTACTTTGCAACATTTGGGTCTTCATCAATGTTCACAGGCTAAAACTCCTGTTGTAAAACTTAAATGTCACATTGGTCCACATTTTTACTGCACAGCATTTGATTTGCAAGTGTGAAGTAAAAGTTAAAGTGTCACAAATGTGGACCAATGTGACATTTAAGTTTTACAATAGGCCTTTCAGCTTGTGAACATTGATAAAGACCCAAATGAGGACCCAAATGTTGTCAAGTAAAAGTGTCACAAATGTGAACCAATGTGACATTTAAGTTTTACAACTGGAGTTTTGGCCTGTGAACATTGTTGAGGACCCAAATGTTGTGAAGTAAAAGTGTCACAAATGTGGACCAATGTGACATTTAAGTTTTACAATTGGAGTTTTGGCCTGTGAACATTGATGAGGACCCAAATGTTGTGAAGTAAAAGTGTCACAAATGTGGACCAATGTGACATTTAAGTTTTACAACTGGAGTTTTGGCCTGTGAACATTGTTGAGGACCCAAATGTTGTGAAGTAAAAGTGTCACAAATGTGAACCAATGTGACATTTAAGTTTTACAACTGGAGTTTTGGCCTGTGAACATTGATGAGGACCCAAATGTTGAAAAGTAAAAGTGTCACAAATGAGACCAATGTGACATTTAAGTTTTACAACTGGAGTTTTGGCCTGTGAACATTGTTGAGGACCCAAATGTTGTGAAGTAAAAGTGTCACAAATGTGAACTTATGTGACATTTAAGTTTTACAATTGGAGTTTTGGCCTGTGAACATTGGTGAGGACCAAATGTTGTGAAGTAAAAGTGTCACAAATGTGGACCAATGTGACATTTAAGTTTTACAATTGGAGTTTTGGCCTGTGAACATTGACCCAGCAAACACAAAACGTTTTCGACATCATTCGCAAAAGGTTATAAAAGGTTGTCAGAAAACGTTTAAATGTCAGGTTATATAAAGGGTATATTAAGAGTATAAAACGTTTTCATAACCTTAAAAAACATTTTGTGATAATCTACTGCTCAGCAAACAAAAATATTTTACAGAAAACGTTTAAATGTCGGGTTATATAAAGGGTATAAAAACGTTTTAATAACATTCCAAAAGACATTTTGAAAACTTGATACAAAACATTCTAAACAGAATGTTATTTTGGGGTTGAAAAAATATTTTGCGAAAAATGTTTGCCCAAAATATTTTCAATAACGTTTTAAAAACGTTTTCATGACTTTTTATAATTTGAATGTTTTGAAAAAAATTTAAGAACATTTCTGTATTTTGCTGGGTTCAAATATTTTAACATAATCTTATTTAAGTAAAATTGACACAATATTTGGCAAAAATGTTTGCAAAAATAGTTTACAATAACATTTTTGAAAACATTTAAAATATTGTTGTAGTGTGTTTTCACACAAAACGTTTTAAAACGTTATCATGACCTTTATATAACCCGACATTTTAATGTTATTAAAACGTTTTTACCTAAACCAAAAGCCAAAATATAACTTATTTGAAACGTTTTTGTGTTTGCTGGGTTGGTGAGGACCCAAATGTTGTGAAGTAAAAGTGTCACAAATGTGGACCAATGTGACATTTAAGTTTTACAATTGGAGTTTTAGCCTGTGAACATTGATGAGGACCCAAATGTTGTGAAGTAAAAGTGTCACAAATGTGGACCAATGTGACATTTAAGTTTTACAATAGGCCTTTCAGCCTGTGAACATTGATGAAGACACCAAATGTTGTGAAGTAAAAGTGTCACAAATATGGACCAATGTGACATTTAAGTTTTACAATAGGCCTTTCAGCCTGTGAACATTGATGAAGACCCAAATGTTGTGCAGTAAAAGTGTCACAAATGTGAACCAATGTGACATTTAAGTTTTACAATAGGCCTTTCAGCCTGTGAACATTGATGAAGACCCAAATGAGGACCCAAATGTTGTCAAGTAAAAGTGTCACAAATGTGGACCAATGTGACATTTAAGTTTTACAATTGGAGTTTTGGCCTGTGAACATTGGTGAGGACCCAAATGTTGTGAAGTAAAAGTGTCACAAATGTGAACCAATGTGAGTTTTTTTGAGGACCCAAATGTTTAGTAAAAGTGTCACAAAGGAGTGACATTTAAGTTTTACAATAGGAGTTTTGGCCTGTGAACATTGGTGAGGACCCAAATGTTGTGAAGTAAAAGTGTCACAAATGTGGACCAATGTGACATTTAAGTTTTACAATTGGATTTTTGGCCTGTGAACATTGGTGAGGACCCAAATGTTGTGAAGTAAAAGTGTCACAAATGTGAACCAATGTGACATTTAAGTTTTACAACTGGAGTTTTGGCCTGTGAACATTGGTGAGGACCCAAATGTTGTGAAGTAAAAGTGTCACAAATGTGGACCAATGTGACATTTAAGTTTTACAACTGGAGTTTTAGCCTGTGAACATTGATGAGGACCCAAATGTTGTGAAGTAAAAGTGTCACAAATGTGGACCAATGTGACATTTAAGTTTTACAATTGGAGTTTTGGCCTGTGAACATTGGTGAGGACCCAAATGTTGTGAAGTAAAAGTGTCACAAATGTGAACCAATGTGACATTTAAGTTTTACAACTGGAGTTTTGGCCTGTGAACATTGGTGAGGACCCAAATGTTGTGTAGTAAAAGTGTCACAAATGTGGACCAATGTGACATTTAAGTTTTACAACTGGAGTTATTGTTGAGGACCCAAATGTTGTGAAGTAAAAGTGTCACAAATGTGGACCAATGTGACATTTAAGTTTTACAATTGGAGTTTTGGCCTGTGAACATTGATGAGGACCCAAATGTTGTGAAGTAAAAGTGTCACAAATGTGGACCAATGTGACATTTAAGTTTTACAATAGGCCTTTCAGCCTGTGAACATTGATGAAGACCCAAATGTTGTGAAGTAAAAGTGTCACAAATGTGGACTAATGTGACATTTAAGTTTTACATTAGGAGTTTTGGCCTGTGAACATTGATGAAGACCAAAATGTTGTGCAGAAAAAGTGTCACAAATGTGGACCAATGTGACAATTAAGTTTTACAATATGACTTTTAGCCTGTGAACATTGATGAAGACCCAAATGTTGTGAGTAAAAGTGTCACAAATGTGACATTTAAGTTTTACAATAGGTGTTTTGGCCTGTGAACATTAAAGAGGACCCAAATGTTGTGAGTGTCACAAATGTGGACCAGTTTGACATTTAAGTTTTACATTCAGAGTTTTAGCCTGTAAAAGTGTGAATGTGGACCAGTGTGACATTTAAGTGTTACATCAGGAGTTTTAGCCTGTGAACATTGATGAGGACCCAAATGTTGTGAAGTAAGAGTGTCACAAATGTGGACCAATGTGACATTTAAGTTGTTGCCAAGTAATATCCATTGTCACACTGGTCCACATGATGACACACTGGTCCACATTTGTTACACTTTTACTTCACACTTGACTGCTGGTAATACCAGAGAGTAGATATTCTTGAGAGGGCACTCTATTCACGTGGTTTCTTTTCCAACGCTAAAAGATCACAATTTTGGTGGTTTGCAAATGAAAAGTGTCCGCACTATCGATTGATTACGTAACTGTTATGAATAATTTATTAGGTTTTTCAATGCAATCGCTCGACCCATCGACCCATTAATACATATTATCTGTATTATCAAAGTACTTGGAATAGCAATCCGGTGAGTTCACTGAACTACGCCCTAATACGGATGGAGTTTTAATGGCGTTTAATGGCGCTAATCCTCTCCATACACAGATGAACAAATACAATAGATGAAGGTCAACACGTATGACCTCCTATGTGACATGTTATATGTGATGTACAAAAACCTGAATATCATAAAGATCAGTATTCGTTTGTGCATATGAACTGCACATTTACGTTGCTAAATATTACTCATTATATATAATGACAAATATTGGTATTATGACAATACGGTATATACATTGTATATAAAACGACTAATAGATCCTACTATCATGGCGTCAGGTCAAAGTTCACCATACACCGTATGTTTCTTAAAATTCATATACTGTGAGACAAATTGCTGTGCCAATTTTATTGGTGCACAAGTAGATCCGTGTTTTTTTAAATTTTCATTTCCTTTTAATGAAAGAATTAAGGTTTTCCACTGCACGGGGGCCACAAGGGTGATACTAATTTTAATGCTATATTTTCAAAACGAATACGTGCTCCCGGTTGGCTCTATAGCGATTTCACAGAAAAGGTATTTCTAGTGCAATGCAGCGTCGGACTCTAGCTGAGAGCGTAGCCTAAGTCATTCGGACTCCAAAAGGGCTCTCCATACACAAATGAACAAACACAAAGGAGGGTAGTCTCCTCCGTGACCAGCTTGATTTCGATGGAGCGGAACCAAATTGGCTGCGGAGGAGACGGGTCATTTGGATATGCAAATTAGGTAGTGTCGCTGCCCTGGTAATACCATGGATTAATGTTGAAGTCACTATCGAGCCTGTTGAGGGTTGAGAACCTGTAAGCCTTAAAGCCATAATGTGTGATTTGCTCCACAGCAATGCTCTCAATTTTTCTTGAATTTCTACTTTTAGCATGATTGTGATGCCCAGTGGCGTACTAAAATATCATGTGAAAGACTAAGCTTGAAGTGCTGCTTTAATTACAGTAAAATTTAAGTTTTTTAATTAAATCCTGGGATCTCTGGTTTTATTCAGAGTTTACCGATCATGTGCTTAGTAACACATCTCGTGAATGTCAGCTCATGTGTAATTGTATCGTTGAATCAGTGATGTATAAATTGTGTGCATATATCGCTATTCGTCGCACAGCTTATAATATAGCCTATGTCCTAGCTGATGTGCGATGCTTTTTGCAATAATACATGTAATATGATTGGCAAGCTAATACACACACTGTAGGTGCTGGCTGCTGGAATGAAATAGCAATTATCTTTGTTTTTATAGGCTCATTTGTTTGGCTCGAAATTAAAAGGAGACAATGTGATCAGTGAAAACTAACATTAAAATAGGAATCTATTCTTTATGCAAATCACACATTATTAGTGATTTTGAGATTTTGGTGCCAAAATAATTCTTACCACTCACAGATTCTCAGAACCATAAAGCCTCAACTCAA
The DNA here is from genome assembly GCF_039555335.1 of Amphiura filiformis. Classification (NCBI taxonomy): domain Eukaryota; kingdom Metazoa; phylum Echinodermata; class Ophiuroidea; order Amphilepidida; family Amphiuridae; genus Amphiura; species Amphiura filiformis. The sequence goes on along the minus strand of NC_092632.1, from coordinate 72,804,606 downwards.
GCACACTCCCTATCTATACTGCGCCAATAAAGTATCCTTACATTTGGAAAAATAATCACAATTTCCAAACTGAACAATATTGGAGTAAATTTGTTTTTTTAATATATGCACTGTCTAATCCTGCACATTATGACACCACATTGAATCCAATGTGACTTCAAGAAGTAAAGTTACAAGCATTTGATTAGACGAAGGTCCAGTTTCAAAAGTGACACACTGGCCTATTCAAAACTCCACAGACCACAAATCTGGTTTGAGAATGGTGAATGACTAACTTATGCGTTTGGCTTTAATTTAAAACAAAAGGAAAAAAAGAAAACCGAAACAAAAGAACTGACAAATAAAGTGAAAGTTATAAAAAGTACAGAGAAGTAAAAACTGAAATAAAAACTGCTTTAAATAACGTTCATTGAAGAAACTGTGTTGTCTCTTTGCTGCGCTTTTGTCGGAATCTTTTTTGCGCCTTTGTATAGGCCAGTTTGTCACTTTTAAAACTGGACCTTCGTCTATTCACTTGTTTGTAACTTTACTTCTTGATGTCACATTGGATTCAATGTGGTGTCATAATGTGCAGAATTAGATAGTGCATCTATTAAAAAACAAATTTACCCAAATATTGTTCAGTTTTGAAATTGTGATTATTTTTCCAAGTGTAAGGATACTTTATTGGCGCAGTATATTTAAACTACATGTATATATTCCGTTATGGCCATATCTCATAGATTCAGTTTCAGTTAGCGTCAGAAATTCGTAGCCCATGAGTAAAATTGTCTGGTGCTAACTGGCTAGGACAACATAAACTCTCTCTATACACAATGCTTACATGATAAGCTTATTCCAAGGCAAGAAGTTTGACATTACGACATCATTTTCACCCAGAAATCCAAGATGATTGCCAGCACCATCTTGAAAACTTTAGTTTTGAACCAGAGGACCTATAATCGTGTACAAAGACACTTTTTAGGATAAGTCGACCACAAGGACTTCAAATTTGACATTACTTTGACATTACAACCTCATATTTTTACCCAGAAATCCAAGATGGTGGCCGCTGGCGCCATAAGTATTGAACCAGAGTACCTAAAATCGTGTACAAAGCCGGTACTTCTGGTAAGTCGACCTCAAGAAATCCGAATCCGACATTAATTTAACGTTATAACATAATTTTTGCCCAGAAATCCAAGATGGCCCCCATTTGGCGCCTTGATATAGGCACTACACGCCTCGATCTGCTCTCGCTAACACGCTCACTATGGACATCATAATTTGAGGGAACTGATCAAATTTTTTTTCTAGTTAGTTGTTGTTACCGCCAGAGAGCGCCAATTCATGAGTTACGGCTTTATGGTTCTCAACCCTTGATATCTTGGGCGGTTGACCGCCGGTTCCGTCCGGTTGCTATTGTTCTAAACAATGGCAATCGGACGGAACCGCCGCTTAACCGCCGGTCGAGTTTTGATTTCATCCCTTAATGACTTTGGTTTTTAAATTTCACGGGCCCACAGGATAGTATATCGGCAGGCCTGCAGTGACTTTCAAGGGCTTTTGGGACCAAGTGTCTACCTTATTTCAAATGCTATACGCCGTAGAAGTGACGTACGTCATAATCGGATTAACTACCATAGCAATAGATGAATACAATTTTTGATTATACCGCGCTGCACTGCAGCAGCTTGCACTCATCACCTGTCTTCAATCATATAATAGATTTGAGTACAATACCGCTCTTTTCAAAGAGACTAATCTTACAGGTGCAAGTGATAAGCATTTCTTTTATATCGCTCATTCTACAAAATCCGGTGCCAATCCACTATAAAAATTGAAAAAATAAAAGTTGTTTAAAAAGACCTGCTTTTTGGTTTTTTTTAAGAGTAAATGTATCACTACTTTCAGATGTAAAAAATTGCCAACACCACTTGCATATTTTTCTTTCAGGAAGTCATGATATTTTTTAACACTAAAACTCAATGTAATGTGAGCTACGTTACCGACTACAAAATGGGCAGGTTTTACTCAATCCAAGGTCATAAAAAGCAAACTAAAGATCACTTGAGTGAAATGTAAAACAGATTTAACCATTTCATGTAAGTTTTGAAGATGCGTAAATGAGTGTGTAACGTAGCTCACAGTAACGTAGTTCACTGGTTTTTAATGTGATTTTGCGAACGTTAGAGCGTTATGTCGGTTAATTCTAATATAAATGGCGACCACTGGTAGCTTTCACATATTATTAGGAAGTACATGTAATACAAGTGCATACTATAGAATTCTGGTAACGTAGCTCACCAATCTTAACATGGTAGGTTGAAATTTCAATGTTTCTATCCCAAAAATGCTAGAGCATCACGATTTTTACTGTGATTTTTAAAAACCTATGAGTGTTTCCTTTCAAAAACCGCAAATTACATTCATACCTCTGTTTTACTTCTTTCCAATAACGTGTGTTAAAAAGGGGTAACGTAGCTCACAGCGTTTTGGTGGAAAGTGCAATTTATTTTAGATTTACACAAAGACGTTTTAATCACTAAAAAATAATGTTGATAAACAATATGCAGAGATGCCAATGGGTTGTGAAAAAAAATCTGAAAGTTGCGAACGTAGGGCGTGAAGCGACCAAAGTCTCGCCCCCACGGCCGGGGTCCAGGGACCCGCTTAAGGGCCCCTGGTGGGGTCCAGGGGCAAAGCCGCGGTGGGGGTCGAGGGGGCGAAGCCCCTGGAAGCCAGAGGGTTTGTACACATTTTACACTGCAGGAGACACCACCATTTTGAGGGTAAAATTACATTCAAATGGATTAAAAAATAAGGTTATTTTGAGAAAACAAGCCTAGATAACAAGCCTTGAAGACTATCTATTATACATGTAATATTCTTCAAGGCTTGTTTTCTCAAAATTATACCATAAAATATGCAAATTAGGTACCTAGGCCCAAGCAATTGTAGCAGAATTAGCACCCCAAAAAGCCATTTTTAACATAAAAAACTGTTTTAGACTTTTTTGAAAAAATGCTTCCTTCATTCCAAAAAGTGGTTTTAAATGTTCAGTTTCCTATACTTTTGTACATGAGAGACATTCTCCAAAGTATTTTTTTGGCCTAATAACATGGCGTACATGGCTGAAATGGATATATATAATGCACAATATAAAAAGGATGATTCATCAAATTTTTGACCCCCCCCCTATTTTTTTGTTAAATTTTCAAAAAATATTTTTGGCCAAAAAAGCAAGTTATATGCCCTAAATTACTTGTTATTTAATGTTGGAAACCATAGAAATACTGCTACTTAAAAAAAAATTGCCAATTTATGTTTACAAAGTTGGATAAAGATGTACATTTTAATTACTTTTACTTCTACTGAACAGCTAGCAATGTATACTAATTCAATGTGTTCCTGACTGTTCAATAGAAGCAAAAGTAATCAAAATGTACAACTTTATCCAACTTTGTAAAATAAAATTTTAAGTAGCAGTATTTCTATGGTTTCCAACCTTAAATAACAAGTAATTTAGGGCCTATAACTTTTTTTTTTGGCCAAAAATATTTTTTAAAATTAAAAAAAAAAAAAAAAAAGAAGAAAATCTGATTTTTTTTGGAAAAATACAAACAAATCTGAATTTCGTTTTTATTTTTATTATTTGCATCTCTGAATATGATGGTGCATTATCTAATTAAAAAACAACAAATATGTAAAGAAATCGCATTTATTCAAAGAAAATATTCAGGGTTAGATGTGACACTTCAGCAGTGGAAACACATTTTTAGCAATTTTTGAGCCTTTGCAAGGGTTAATCAGGCTGAAGAAAGCATTTTAAGTATGGAAAACTATATATGTCCGTGTAGATCTCGTTGAATTCTACCAGAAAAACAACATATTTGATGCCCTTAAATGCTCGACAAAGTGTTTGTGGACCAAAGAATGAAAAAAAGGCTATTGGCACCGGATTTTGTAGAATGAGCGATATATATGGTTCAATGCATCGGTACCGCATGAATGTTGTAGTGCGGGCGATATAGCCAAAATTGTATTCATCTATTGCTATGGTAGTTAATCCGATTAACTACGTCACTTCTACGGCGTATAGCTGTTGGTCTTTTTCGCTGTAGAAGTGACATCATAATCTGATTACCTACCATACAAGTTTTGACTATTTCACAATGCACTACAAGCAGGTTGCACTCATCACCTGTGTATGTCTGCAATCATAGATTCAATACAATACCGCTCTTTTCAAAGATACTAAAAGTACAGGTGCGAGTGATGAGCATGATATGGTTCCATGCATAGTTACAGCGTGAACGTTGTAGTACAGGGCAGAAGGGTGATATAGTCAAAAATTGTATTCATCTATTGCTATGGTAGCCTACGTCACTTCTACAGCGAAATAGGGTGTGACCATTTACTTTCTCATTCATGTGATATTGTAGAGTATTATGCCATTAGGCTGTGATCACATAGAAGTATACCTACTAGGGAAGGCCTTCGTTCAAATCAAGATCTTACGCGCCTCATCATTCCTAAGACCAACAGATTGATAGGCGATGGATCGTTCAGTGTCTTTGGACCCAGAATCTGGAACAATCTTCCTTCATCCATTAGGTCATCTCCTACAGTTACTACTTTCTTTCGTAGCCTGAAAACCCACCTTTTTAACCATTGCTTATTTTATGTTGTTTCTTTTGCATATATTTGTTTTCTTGTAGTCTTTAGTTGTAGGGTAAGTTTTCTGTAAAGTGCAATGATCATTTCTTTGAAATTGCGCTATATAAATGCCGTTGTATGTAATTGTATGTATGTATGTACACTGTACGCTCATTCCATCAGGCTGAGTTCACATAGGCAGCCTGATCGAATGAGCATATATCGTATAGCGAATACCGTATACGTATACTTCTATGTGATCGCAGCCTTATAATCACAGTATATTTGCCAGCGAAGTGGTTACATTTAACTCCTTGGTAACTGGATCATGCACCTTTTGGAATTGGTAACACATGCCATAGATTTTGTGTTGCGATCATTTCTATCGTGGTGCACAACTCAAAAGTGTGATCCAGTTGACATGGTGATAATCAGATTACACGTAACACTTCGACTGGCGAATAATAACACCCAACAATAAACCATTGTAAGGTGTCAGTGTTATTTTTTAAAGTATCAACCTGTTTTAGCTTTGGTTACCACTCGTGCTGGGAGAATCTCTCAATGCACTTCACATGTTAGATACAGATGCTTTGTTAGATATTATTATTTCTATTATCATAAGGACAGCATGCAGGCCTGAGCATTATGGGAAAATATGAACTTCCACCTGATATCAAATTCTGCCTAATTTTTCTTGGGGTAAAAGTGGATGGGATGAGGCCTTCAATAATTAGGGCCACATTTTTAAGAGGGTTTAGGTGTTTGTGGGCATTTTTAATACTGAAACATTTCAGCCTTTTTGGGAATTTCAGCTTTTTTCACTGAAGATCAGTTTTGGGTTGACTGTATAGTGTTTAGGGTGGGCCATGATATCATGAGAAACTAGTAGATTATTGGGCTATTAATGTTGACATGGTTTGATAGAGACCTTTCTAGGGCCTTTGGTTAGGGCCTTTGGTTACTGCCTACAAATGCATCCTTTTCATATGGCAGAGTGTAGCATATACAGATTGTACCTTGATGGACAAACCTTTAAGGGGCAGGGCCAGTTTCTCAAAGCATGGCTAGTAGTCAGGCTTCCTAAGCCATTAGGCTTAAGCCTAATTAGTCCTATACCAGTGCTTACACATTGGTAGGGTTAGTCTGCTGGCTTAGGAAGCCTGACCACAAGCCAAGCTTCGAGAAATCTGACCTTAATGGTTTTTTTGTTTATGAATGAAACAAACATGGAAAAGAAGAGACACAGACTCATCAGTTTATTTTTCCCTTGCTTTATGAAGCTGTTTTATTGACAGCTAGAAAGTACATGTACAAATGCACCACAGAGGGACATACATACAAACGAATAAGTTACACAAAAATATTGCAGGAATCAATAAGCTTTCAAAAACAGTTACATTGAAAAAAAAAGAGAAAAACTAAACAGTTTAACCTAGGGTTATGATGTATTTGTAAGGGAAAAAAAGATATAGGTTCAACCAAAGCTGCAATGTGTACCTTTGAGGCACCGTACAAATAACACAATACACAAACTTAAAAAAATAATAATATTACGTCTTAGGGTTTACCATGGAGACTATAATGATATATCAACTAGCTGGATTTGCTTTGGAATAGTAACACTCTCATCCATTTACAATGGTAAATGTAAGTGATATTAGTAACTGAACTTTGCACCCTGATAGTGACACCAGTGGTGAATACTAACCAGAGTGCATAGTTCACACACATAAAAGATGAAAGTGCAACTAGTCTTAGTACTAGGGCAAAAATAATAAATCTCAACTTTGGTTCTTTTAAATCGAATCTAACCGTCTGTCACGGCCCATGATACAATTTCGTTTTCTGTGCCACACACATACAGTGATGTTATCAATCATTCCTTGAGTCAATCTCATACCCAGAAACCTCCGAGCTCAAGTTTGTTCAAAATACATTAAACAAAAATTTGAATTCCTATGAGACAGAAAAAGAAACTTATCCTGTGGCATACAGTTAAACATGAATTTGCAAAAAGAACCCATTTCACACACAAATTTGTATCTGAAGAATCTTCCAACATTGTAATTTTCATTTATTACAATAATGCAAAGATATAATTATCATGGTGCATATTATTTGAGTCATTATAAATTATGGGTTTAAGTTCTTCAGCCCAGACTCAATTTACAATGCTTAGAAGAGGGGTTCTTCTTGCCCTGTTTGCCACTGCCTGATCTGGGAATGATACATTCTAGAAACACTATAATAATGAATCTAGAAATACCATCATTTGTGCATATAGTATTATATCACAGATGTATTTTGTGCAAGTATTTCATCATAGAACATGATAGCGAATAATAAGCTTAGAAACACACACAGAAAACACATAGCTTGAATGCTTGTGATGAGAAAAATACACACAAAATGTGCAATATCGAACTTTTCCAACAAAATTTTGTGAACCAATTGACACATACAAATGGCTTGGTTAATAGTAAATCAGCATATATGCTAGTAATAATACCAGTGATGAATTCAATCCCAGATTAAGCAGTTCATGATCTATAAACCCTATGCAGCATTCAAATCAAATACCAGTGTAATCCAGGCTGATCCGGTTTCGTTAAAAATGAAATATTTTTAAGTGATGAATAATTTTTAGTGTTTTTATAAGTTAAAAAACAATATTGAGTGAAAAAGATACAAGTGAAGAATACTTGAACACAATTATTATGTTCATCTCAAACCAGTGAAATTATAAGTCTCCCCACCCCTCCCCCGACCAAAATACAGAACAGCCTGGATGTACAAACGCTTGATTGTTTTAGGGAATAAAAAAAGACAAGTGTTAGGTGTGCTATTAATTCACCATGGAAACGCATGATTAACACAAATGGTAACACTGACAGTTTGCCTGACAACGGATCACTAAAAACAACTGTGCATGGGTTAAGAAACAGTTACTTTTTTGTTGCATTTTGTATTCGTTTTGCGACAAGAATGAGAATCATTATTGATTTAGTGCTGTGCACATTTTGCATTCTTTATTTTCCAGGCATTTTTAAAGTGGTATCTCAACTATAATTGGTGCATTTTGAACATGATTTGAATGATTTTTTCTGTTTATTTGTTTGCAATTTCTTGCATTTCTTGTGGTGATATACACTGGTTTTGTAAGAATGACATCTATTAACATACACACACACCAATTCCACATCTCCCGTGAAATCTCAAACTCGACTCTCAGCAGACAATTACATGTGAAATTCACAATACAATTCATTTATAAAAACTTACAATAAATATGTCATCATTTACAATAAAATCTAAGTTATTTCAGATTCATACAATTTCATACATTTTGCAATTCCCCTTTCCCACTCCCCCAAACATTGGCAATTACAGAGACGAAAAAGAGTAAAACTGACCAACCATAGTGCAATTTTAATATTATTAACAAGAAAACAACAATATATGCAAATTTCACATGTATATTGACTTACTACTGCATTAGAATGTTTGGAAATTATTTTGTCTACAACTGTCAGTTGCCATGGCAACCCAACTATAATCATCGAGATGTTGACAACTATATGCTCTAAGTGCTTGATGCACAATCTTATTTTGTACATCATTAATGTACTGCCATTTCATTTTTTCTCAGTTAAGGAATGAATTTTTGCATTCCTTTGTACTTTTTTCCAAAAAAAGTACTGGAATCACTCATTACCATAGCAACTGACAGTTAGCAGACGACGATAAAAAGCTGTGGGTGAAGACAGCATTCATCAAGATGCAAACAATGCACAGTGTTTTTAATTTAAGATTTTATTCAGCTGCTGTAAGGTAGAAACACTTAAGCTTTTTGTTGCTAGCAGTACCATTCGAGACATTTAACCCTAATATAGTACAAAGTCTGTTCACAATAACTTGAATCAACTTATCTATACCTTTTTTTCCACCAAAACTACCAGTACCTTTGTGCGAAATGATATACATTTTCATTTTTGTAGAATGTACATACATTACAACCTCAAAAACATAGAGGCATTGAGTCAAGTTAGAGTGAACAGACTATTCCAGAGTTGATTACAACGGTATTCCCTGCTACCTTTGTTATAATACACACCCAATACGATGAAGCAGGATATATAACTATTGTACAAGCAATAAAGACATAGTAGTAATAGTAAAGAGGAGCAAAAATAATATCCGATTATTTTTTTTCTCAACAGTACCAACTTGAATATTTTTGCTATAAAGCAACACATAATAATATGTTATTTTTTCTTCTTTTGAAAGTGAGTTTTTGGCTTTATAAGCCACTAAGGACAAGTCTACATCATCAAAGTCTGCTTGGCAGTTTAAAAGTCTTAAAACTACTATGTACTGTAATGGTGTCTACTACCGGCTACTTAATATAGAGATAAAAATAAAGTGGTTTTTATACCTATTTATGGCCATATTTAATATTTTCATTGTTTGTCAATATAATCTCTTACATAATATTCTAAGGTTCAATTTTTTCAACTTAGGCCAGGCCATGAGATACGGTAAGTTTGTTTCTAGTAAACATTTTCTGATCTAGTTTTAAAATCTTAAACTTTTAAAAAGCAAAAAAAAAAAGGTGAAAATGAAAATAATATATATATTTTTTGGTCAAACACACAAAAATAAAGTGAGAATGTTTACTAGGAACAAACTTACCCATAGTTTTATGTAGTGGGACTGAAGTTGCACATAGTGCATTCACACTTCATAATCAAAGTAGAGAACATTAATGAAGTGCTTGTATAAATATTAAAAGTGCTCTTCATAAATAGAAGGGTGTATCCCTCATTACACAATCGTGTGCTCAGTATTTTGCAAACAAACATTGCGATAAAAAATGTTTATCATGTTAATTACTAGTATAACTTTTGTGCAAAAATTGTATTCCAAAGTTTTTTCGGAATAAGCATAGTTTGCACAAAACAATTAACATTGAATGCAAAACTGTAAAAAGGTGATAAACCTTAAATTTACTTGGACATATTAATCTTACATTACATTATTTTCTTAATTATTAAGTCAATTACTAATATTTAAAAATTGTCATAATTGTGAATTGTGTACAAAAATTAATACTCATTACACATTATCTCACCTTAGAGTGTAAAATTTTGCACTTTCCTTTAATACCAAAGTACAGTGACCCATACCAAAGTTCAGTGACCCATAACCTGTGACCAAAAGGGCTATAATTCTACTCAAAGAGTGCCACATTTGATGCCTAATTTACCAAAATATTGTCAGGGATGTTTTTGTTTAAAACAATAAGAGTAAACTTTATATTGCAAACACAGTGAAGTAAACATGGACAATATGCAAATGAGAATGGTGCCTGCGTATTGTTTGTAGCTATATGGAAACAAACAGGTAGGGACTTTATAATACCAAAAAATTTTTCGAGTGAATACCTCTGCCGGAAAAAGAGATAACACCGCCATTTCATTTAAGTGAAGCAAATCAAGCCACACATATATACAAGCACGACATCAATGTCAAACCACTAAGAATTCTGGGTAATTTCTGCTTCCAATTATCGGCAACAACTCTCCTGTGTGAACCCGTCACTAAAAATGGTCAGTTCCATCATCGAGCCACGGGACAAATTCCAAACGATTACGCACACATATGGGGATTGAATCATGCACGCGGAAGATGAGGACACTCATCATATCCACGTGCCACAGTCCAATAGCTCACACATATACATTATGATATTGAATCAAGCCTATGGGGGATGAGGACGTTATTCCATTTTAGTGCAACTTGCTCACCAAGTGACAGTGAACAATTTCCTACATTTGAACAAACTTGCATAATATCTCGATTCTTTCTGCTCATTGCTAGATTAAATACACACTGTACCGAGAGGTACAGTTACTTTTTTTATTTTTGGTTAAAGTTCTTAAAAAATACTTCAACAAATGACTGGAAAAATAGATCTAGGAAAAATCTTAGAAAAATTCATTTTTCTTTTCTTTTGGACAGATTTATACAGATCTAACATAGACGTAGAAAGGGTATCAAGTTTTTTGTTTGGTCAATTTTTGGAGAGAAAAGGTTCTCAAAGAACCAATTCATCCCAAGATATGTATAAGTGAAGTACTTAGTACCTACCTAACAATTTTTTTATAATTGCTTTTTTCTTATAATCTTAGTATCAAAAGTTTTCAAGGTCTTTGTGTTGCAATTTTTTTACAGTATAAAGCGGGCAAATCTTTAGCTGTATGTACAGCTTTGGGACTGAACTATGTAGCAATATAACTAGGACTAATACTAAGGTATTCTAATGGACTAGGGATATAGGGGTCATGGGGGAGGGGTCAAAGGTCATCATATATTGGGAGGGGGGAGTAAAATAGGAAGCATTTTATATTAAAAACAAGTCAAAAACAAGTCATTTGTTTTTTAGGGATTTTGAGGCTACCTGGAAGAGTTGAAACCGAAGCATGAAAGCAGCGTTTATAAAAAACATACACTTAGAGTGTTGTTAATACAATATATATACGTTTTTTCGGGACATGTTATATTTCAGTACAAGCTATCATTATAGGCCGCACCAAGTTTTTTATTTCTTCTTTTTTTAATAATAATATATATGAGTTTCACACACTGATAAAAGGATACCTTACCACCACTTAAAGACTTCCATTCTTATACCACTAACATGGTCTCACACCTAATTGGTGGTACATCATTCTCAGTTTATTGTCAGGGCAATTCTCTCCTTTCCTTAAAACCTGACATACTTTATTTTGTCTTAAAAGTTATATTTTTTACTAGGCACTCTACTTCATTTTGGGAGAAAACTTTTTTTCAGGGGGGCCAATGTTGGTATTTGTGAAAATCTTAGTGCAAAATTTGACAGGGTATAACTTAAAAAAACAATAGCATGATTTACATATATAATAGGCCTATTATCGTAGATGCTATTGTTTTGTCAATTTCCCTCAAAAATATGGACTTAGAAATTCAAAAGTACCCTCACTGGTCACGGATATCACAGACCAACTATTTCAAAAAAGATCTTAGAGGTCTTAACGTTTTTTACACCTTAAATCAATTTTCCCAAAAAATGGTACAATCATATTATAAAAAAACAACAAATGGATACATAATAAATTTTATCTATACATTATTTGGTGATTTTCACTTCTTATACCTTATAGGATAATGCAGAGTGGAAACAATTTATATAAACAACCAATTTTAACAAAGAAAGTAACACTTGGTGTTTTCAATCTTTTTGTTTTATGACTTATAAAAGGAAATAGGTTTCGTGTTTTTTTCATCTCGCTCTCAAAAAACGGGCGCACCCCATCAAATTTCAGAATAAAAAAATGGAGCAGTTTGGTGCATTTTTCATCATTATTTCACATGTAAAAATGGAGCCATGAAATATATCAAAGAATTACAACAGTGTCTTCACTACAGACTGTAAAAACATCATAGGATACCGATACACAGAAAGAGACATACTTGTGTTACTCTGCTAGTCGGAGCAGGGACGGTACCAAGTACAAGAAATCACATATATTTAGCAGAAATCAAGAAATGCACATATTTTTTGTCTAGCTTCTAGGGCTACAAACATTATTTTTAAACTTTCTAGTGCATGCAAGAAATAACCAATGCACATATATTTTTGGTTATTTTCTTTTTGTGAAATGCATGAGATGTATCTGATATATTTTGATAAATTGCTCGTGTGTTTGAAATAAAATGTTGCTTTTGAATAATTATAATCAATAGAGCCTGAACATTATAATGAGAGAAGTAAAATTGGGTGTTTTTGTTTATTTTGATTTCATTTTGAAATCACAAATTTAGAAACCACATGAATTCCTAAAAAATAATTATTGAAGCAAATAATTGATGTTAACTTTAGATGAATTGAAAGCAAACTATCCAAGATTTCAATTTTAAGTCAGCTGCATAATGCTTTGCTTACAAGTTGGATGAAACATAGCAAGGACGGTCAACAAGTTGGTTTTTTTTATAACTCATCCTCCCTACATATTATTGAATATGTGCACTTCTTAACTTTCCCTCATATCAAATTTAACCCCATGAGAACTACCTGCCTATTGGTCAAAAAGAAGTTTTGCTATCAATTGGACCAATCAGCAATATTGTTAAAATAATTTCACCACACAAAAAAATTGGGGTGAATTATTTGCAAAGCTCCATTCTGATTGGTGATTAAAATGAAGATATCATGTAATTGACCAATCAGAGGCAATGTTAGATTGGCAGGTAGTGCTCAGGGTGTTAACAGATGAGGAAGAAATGAGTGGTCCACAATAAAATCTGAAAGAAGAAAGACAATGTAACAGAAACAAGTGTAACTAAAGACAATAATGACACCATGATTGAAATTTTGTAAATATGGGATATTCTTTTCAAAAATATAGAAAGCAATAGATAGAAATCAATCTCGGTTTTTGTTGAGGGCTGGGGTCGACTACCAGTCCAAACGATCTCTCAAATTGAGTTCCATTATCAAAATGTGCTTTGTATTAGGATGTTACATCCATCTACAACTCACATTGTCAAGTTTGCTATATTAAACCTCTCCATCTAGGAGCTTGACTTAATGAAGTTTTAAGAGATCATTTGAAAGTGGACTAGTCTGTCTTTCTACAACTAATTTCATTACAGGAATTTATGTAGACTTACAATCAATCAATCAGAATTTTCATTGTATAAAAGATGTGGACATTAGTAAAAAGTCATGGCTCAAACTTGGAAGTACTTCATCATCAGATGTACCAAATTTTTTTTTTACAGTTTCATGGTACAGGGTTTTCATAATATTTTTAAACTTTCATTTCAAAGTGGCTACTAATAATCTACATGAAAAAATGGAAATAGTGATTTCATTAGGAGAAAAAAGTGCATATAATGTTACAAGAACTCTGAGAAGTTACAATCATTATACAACTTGGATGGTTATTATAATATTTACCATGCTGCTAGGCTTATAATTACTTCAAAAAGCTTCCTAATATCAATTTGTGGTTACTTTTTTTTCAATTATCCCCACCCCCATACACCAGTGAGTGCTTCAAATACATAAACAAGATTTCTACGCCCTACATATTACATAAATGGCCAACCGACGTCAAAAACAACAACAGACAGAAGTTAAGTTGCATAATATTCAGTTTTTCTTAAATCTATTGTTCATGAATACCTTAAAACATCTTTCTGAGAAAAAGTTTGCACTTTTTTCCTGTGGATTTATTTGTCGTTTACAAATACCACTGGTTGATATATGCACAAAAGTATCCACCATTGGTGCTTTATAAATTCAATGGAATCCGAAACCATGATATAGCCACCCAAATAAGCAGCAGAGGATAAAACAACTTAAGCCCCAATCATTTATAAATTTGTTTACATCTTGCCGCTATGTTCCGAATGATTCCAGCACCTCTCTTTCGTACATAATCATTTGATCCATGGATATTTTTATTGACAAACAAATAAACCACAGGTAAAAAGGGCTGACTGAGTGATCCACATAATACCATATTTTTTTAAAGATTTTTTTAAAATATTTTTTGGAAGGTGGGTGTACGCTATATTACTACACCACCAAAAGACACACCACCTTCCGAGCAATATCTTACACAGCAGGTTATTTTACGAGTCAGTAATGAGCTAATAATGACATAAATATATTGGAGAGAACTTGACCCATGACCCCGACTCACCCTATCATATCACTGTAGTTTGAAGTCCCGGTGGCACCGTTCCCATTCACCCCCAATGTATAATACACAGAATATGCCACACTAATATATAATACAAGCCTCTATACAGCAGCAAAAAACTTCACTAGAGGTTACTTCAAACTACAGGGTTAAAGGTCATAGGTCAAGCTAGGTCCCCAATACATGGTATAAACTACAGAACGACATCACCGCCTCACCACAGCAAGCTAATATAATATAATCGCAAGAGTCGTTCTGCAATTCTACGAGTCATTGTTGTGATAGAGTTAACTACATACTCATAAGTATAATAATACCACCATCCACCACATATTAGTATATCGAAATTCCCATCATGTACAGTGAGTTCTTTCATTTCACATGTGATAAAATATCAAACTTATACAATGTACACATTTTTTTTCATTTTATGCAAAGCAATATTTTTTTTTGTTAACTATGAGATGCAAAGGTGCAAACATTTTTGAGAAAAACAGAAACTGCTCAAAACTCCCTACATAATGAGAAAGGTTGGTGAAAGAAGAACTACATTCCTATACAAACCAGAATTCTTTAATATCAATTTATTTCCACTTAATATGGAGATAACATTAATGTGAGTACTTTAAATATTAACCAACAAAATAGAAGCAAATAAAAACAAGCATATTCCGCTTATTTTCCTCTTTTTTTATCATTCATCCTTTAAAGTTTCAGAACCACACAGGTCCAATACACATTGGAAATGTTTGGTTTCGTAGCATTTCATGCATCTACCATGTTTTATCAATCATGTGAGGTCACAGGTCAAGAGTTTGATAATAATTTCTTTGTTTTTCTGTAGTTGATAGATTGTGTTATTGTAACTATAAGTATTTCATTTTTATATTTCAGACAGTTAAATATTTCAATTTATTTCAGATCAACATTTCGCTTATTTCAGATTTTGTTTCCGACACCATCTATTTCAAACTCCAAAAGTCAAAAACAAAAATATTTCAGATTGACATTTTGTATATTTCAGACTTTACTCTTCCAACATTCATTTGACAAAATAATGGTTAACATTGAAAACAAAAATTAAACATAAAGATATGATGTTTAACGCCTGACCTCTGACCTCAAGTGACTTTACCATGGTTCTTATTTCAGTGGATCATCATATTATCCAAACATTTACCATATAAAAAGCAGCTGCACGTATTTTGTCATTAAACAAATCAAAAACTGGTATTCAAATGAAAGAACACTTTGCTATGCAAACCATGTTAAAAAAAATTTCAACAACTTTTCAATGACATTTTGTAAGTCATATATACATATATATCTCTGTCATCATTCAAATACCAGTTTTTGTTGCTATGGCAAATTTGGTTGCTAAGAACTCTCCTTATTTGGACTTCTTAAAGCTAATAAACCACCTTCTTTACTGTCTTTTGATCCAATCCTATCATATATTTCATATATATACTCAACTGCCGTTTCCTTCATAATTTCTTCTTTAAGCAAGACTTTCAGCTGGCAAAACAGTTAAGATCCTAACAATACAAATATTTCAGTAATTCTCGTACTAACAAAATGTCATATTAAAATGTTTTTGAATATATCTACCACGTACACTGGAAGCCAGCGCCATATAAATTTACATGCAATATACACATAGGAACAAAGCTGCAGTTGCAAAAGAGTTTGTTTAATTAATCTTTTTATCTCTTTTTTTTTAAGCTGACGATGTGAAAAAAAGCTACTATGAAAGCAGGGAACTTAGTTCCATGTACTCTGGACCCTAAACAAGCTGGGAAGGAAGCTTTTTTTAAAATTTGGCACAACATACACGAGTGCGGCGGCAGCACCGCCGAATGACGATTATGACAAAGTCTAAGCACTAAGAAACAAATCTCCAGTTAAACTGGTCTCAGTTACATGAGCCGTGCCCTCGCTGGGCAAGGTCCCCGTTTACTCGTCAAAATGTCCATCCATGTCCCAAAACAGTAATTGGCCTCTTTTTGTTACTGAATGATATCGCTACAGTACTATCCATTTTATACTGTGACCATTTTTCTTCTTCTGTTTCAATACTAAACCATTCAACAAAATTGGATAAATCAACTCCAATGACCTGAATCCTTGATAACACTCTCAACGTCAATGAGAGTAAAGCACGAATGGAATTCGCCTTACTACTCAACCCCGGCCCTCTTCATTCTTAGCCCATGTAACAAACGCCTACATATACACATGGATATAGCTAAAATAACAATCACATAAAAAGCTTTCAAAAGCTGTGATCGAGACTCTTGTGTTTTAACCTTTTTAAAAAAATATTGCACAGTTTATTTTTTTCAGTTCTTTTTTTTTGTATCTCTTTCAGTTTTAAACTAATAATGTTTTTATCGATTAACAATCAATAAGACAGACTTCTGGTAGGTCTGCTTGCAAAAAAAATCATGCCTCTTCAAAAACAAGTAGTGACCATGTAGAGTACACATCTCTGCCGTGTTTTAACACTTAAAAAAAACACCACTTAGTGGTGTTTTCACATACAATGAGACCAACTTCTTCTTTCCTAAGTTGAAATACAAGTTGGGGATGACTTTGTCACCATTTTACAAAGAATACCTTAAACCAATGCTTGCACAGTTTACTGTGCCTGGCTACGTTGTTAACTTAAAGCACACACGTTCCTTTTTTACAGCCATTTTTTCTGCCTGGTTACCACGCTTCACACACACAATATTTAAGTTTACATAATACGATAGTTGTAAGTGGGTTTATGTTTTGTTTTTTTCAAAGGAAGATCTGGATGTAAATATCCACATACAAGATTGTTTTGAAGTTTTAGTTTCACATCATTTCTACCCCGATTTTGTTCTTCTAACTTAAAACACATTCATTGTAATAGAAGATAAAACTTATAGCCGTAAACTTTAATTTACTACACATATTTTAAATTAGAATATTTTACATTAACATCTATATTGAAATGGCAATATAAATGAAACTCTCTTTTTTACATTAAGTCATTTTTATGTACCATGCAAAGCACATAGAATTCACAAAATGAGAAACTTTTGGCTAACACGCTAGTTGAAAAACTGACAGATAGTTTAATATGGCAGAGCTGATTTTTTGCGGCAATATTCTTTGGGGGGTGCAATTTTGAAGAGGTTGATTGGCTTTTTTGAGTTTGTGCTTCAAATTCATTTGTAATTTCATAGCAGATTTTTAAACAAATCATTTTGATGAGTTGCAAGAAGTGTAGAAAATCAAAATAAATTTGAAAATACGTCAAAAAACTCACATGATCTCACGAGCAGCTGACTTGGTACCACTAGGGTTAAAATAATTTGCCAACTATATAAACCAAAATTCCAACTACATTAAGCCAACTGACATTGGGTGTATGTTGTACAAGCGAACACTTCACATCTGGCAACACTGGCAACAATTTCAAATTCCTACACTACTCTTTTAAATGCAACATAACTAGTTTTCCACTATAGTTTCAGAAAATCGATATCATCAACTCTTCACTTTCTGGACAACAATGTTACATTGGTGGTGATGAAAATTGAAATTAAGCGTTGCCAAATGTGATATGTTTAACAGTAAATTTAGTGATTTCAGTATCTACTTTATCCTCCCATCATAAAGTGCTTTTGGCTGGTTGGGCTATACTACAATGTCTTTTTTATAATTTGCTAGAGTCATGCACATCACAAATATATCACATCACAAATCTAGTCAAATATTCACAAGTTTTACCCCCTTCTCCCCCAACACATCAATAATTTTTCCCCCATCCCCACGTCGATATATATATACTACTACGAGCAGTACAGATAGTGCATAGTCAAGTTTGGACCAACAAGTCAAATACTGTTGGATGCATTTGTTATATTGCTATTATTTGCAGACAATTATACACTAATGTACAACATACTTTTAACATGAGGTAAGCAGTGAAATTCAAGAGGTTGCACAGCACCAGAAACCTCCTCTACCCACAAAAGATGATTTCGTACACCTAAACCAAAAATCGATAGCCGATGAGTGATTTTTTTTCTCAGTTTTAGAACAAAAGTTTTGAATTAGCTTCCCAGTAAGTTTCAATGCTGAGAACTATTATAGATTGCAAATAAAAGCTTGATTCAAATTGATAATAAAACAAGGTAAGGTTGCCACGGTAACAGCAAATATTTTCCACAAAAAATCAAGAGACTATTTTACAAGTAAAATAGTTAAATGTTTGTACATAAGTGCTGTTGACCAGTTTCATACAAATCAGAGAACATTTTGGTATTGGTTTGGTTTTGGAGTTTTTTGTTTGTTTGCTATCTTGTTGCTGAAAGCAGCAGAAAGTATCTTAATATACTTTCCTAAGTTACGATGCAGCCCAACCAGCCAGCCAATCAAATGGTTAATTGATTAATTAATTGATTATCTGTAAACTAATTGATACATAACACAGTTCACTGGTTCGGGCTTACAAGCGTCGGTGAAAACTGGTTTGGGCTCATTGGGCTGGTAGATTTGCGTGGCGTAAATGCGTGGCCCTCGCCCACTGATTCTGGTTTTGGTGCAGTTCCTTTTATCGCTCCCCAGTGACTCTTCTTCATGTGCTTTTCTAATGTGCTATACACTGAGAACGGCATGCCGCAAACTTCGCATTTGAAGACTTCTTTTGCTCCTTGGCCATGTGTCTTCATATGTCTGGTAAGCTTACTGCTCTGCGCACACGCGTAAGAACACAAATTACATCTGTACGGTTTTTCTCCGTGTGAGAACGACGATGAACAGTCAGATTACTACAATTTTTAAAGATTTTACCGCAGTATTCACACTGATCATTACGTCGTGATAGTCCCGTCATTGGACCTTTTGATTTGTGCATGTGTAATGGTGAGTAGCGTGGTAAACCAGGAAGGGCAGTTGGTCCATCCATGTCAAGGTGGTGTGGGTGGTGTTGGTGTTTGTGCCTGTAGTAGCTGGAGAGATTCCCGTTAGTGGCTGTTGGACTGTTTTCGTTTGTTTGGGAAAACAAGTACGGGTCGGATCGCGGTCTTGGTAACGCAGCTGCATCAGTCGCTGTTTGCACCCATGATGACGGCGAGGTGGGTTCTACTTTGATACGTTTAGCAACTATCTCTAGTTCACGCATTGCACTTGTGGATTCCATGTGATGCGAAGGATGCAGAGATTGTTCCATCTCTTGTAATGATCTTGCATAATGACTCTCCAAGCTGCTGTGCAGAGAAGGTGGGGAAGTGGATGGGTGCCGATCTAAATGATTGCTACCGGTTGGGCTTCGTCCACCGATGCTTGGACTACGGTGCCCTATGCTTGGACTACGATGGCCAATGCTTGGACTGTGTTGGCCGATGCTGGGACTGTGCTGACTAATGCTAGGACTACGTTGTCTTGAAGAATCATCCATTCCATCTCTTGAGCCATCTTTATCAGATGCACCGTCCTCCGTTGAGGGTGACCTTTGCGAAGCAGAGAAAGAGTTGTTTCGTTCTCTATTCTCTGCTACTGCTTGTCGGAATGCTTCCGTGTACTGTGGAATATCACCTAAGCCGGTATTTTTCATCACTTCGCTGAGAAGTGATGTGGGGCCATCCTCTTCTTTATCTTTCTTTGAGTCATTTATGGGGAATTCTGATGATGCTTCTACTCCCATAGGCATATCTAAAGAGTTCTCCATTGATTGTTCCTGATCTTGTGGTCTTTCTCCATCACCTTCGCGTTCTCTCTCCCTTTCTTGTTCCCGCTCTCTTTCGCGTTCTTCTCTTTCCACCATAGCACGCTCTTCCGCTTCCTCCTCATCCAACTCACACTCGTCTTCATCTTCATCGGTTGTGTTACCACCGCTTGATTTGGTATCTGTGATGTACTGCGCCACCGATTTCAAGATGTTGCTTGCGCTACCGTCGTCTTGCGTATCTGACAATGGAGAAGACGATCCTGTGGATGGTATTGGTGGTGCAACTGTAGACGGTGATATCTTCTTATGTGTCTTCATGTGTCGTTTAAGCTTACTGGCTTGACTGCAAGCGTGATCACATAGATGACATTTGTATGGTTTCTCACCTGTGTGAGATCTACGGTGAACAATCAGATTGCTTTGAAATTTGAATTGCTTTCCACAAAATTCACAAGCTTTTCCTTTTGGTAGAAAAGGTGGCTTGAAGCTGCGTGACTGATGAAACATAGGATAGTGGAATGGACGCTTTTTGGGCGACATTGAGCGTGGCGGTGGTGGTGGAATTGGTCCGGGTGGACCACCAGTTGCCAGCTCTTGCAATTTTCGTGAATAAATGTCAATTCCGGACATGCCTGACTCCGCCGATGTTGGGATTCTCGAGGATGATGAAGTTGATGTTGGTGACGGTGGTGGCGGCGGCAGTCTTGGGGGAGGATGTTGCGGCATAGGTGGGTGCATGTGAAAATGGTGCTCGTTGTGGTTGTGGATCATCTCCCTCACAAGCATTGGATTAAGTGGGCCAGGGAACATCCGATCAGGTGGACATGGCAATGACCTGTCCATCAGTACTCGCGGGAGAAACATGCCTGCGAAAGGTCCATCTAGGTGTGGTGGAAACTGATGTGGACTGTGTACTGGAAGTGGTGGCATATGTTGTTGGTGGTGGTATGATGAGACCGATGGTAATGACGGCGGTTTCACGCTGCCTGTTGAATGGGGTGAGGCAGACTCGCATGGTGGCATCGGCTCCACCGACGCTCTCGACGACTCCGACAGAGGTGTGGTCGGGGGTTTGGGTACAGTGGCTCCCTGTGGATTGGATTGGTGGTAGATGTGCATTCCATGATCTTCTTGGACATGCTGCAAGAGAGCACTTGCATTCTCGAATGGCTCTTTGCATGTTAAACATATCAGGTTGTCCGGCTCCGACACTTCTTTTTCTGCAATGAACAAGAAGAAAACAAGAAGACTTAGTCATTTGGTACTAGTATAGATCAGAAATGTACGGATGCAACAGATAAAGACACAGCAGAAATAGAACAGCATCATGTTTTTGTCTAAAAGAAAAACATTTGCATATATTAATATAAACAGGATATTTGATTATAACAAGTTTCCCACTGGTATAAGATCATTGAAAATAAGTAAACATGATTGTGGTTTTAAAAATACAGAAAAAACAGTTGTAATGCAAAATAATCACAATACTTATGTAGGAAGACTTAATACCCTTGAAAAGGAAACCTCTGTCGCAAGGTTGCAAGTCTAGAAGTATTAAACCTCTTTAAACATGTGTTGCATAAAATCATGTTAATTTGAACAGTTGTAAATGGAATCACCTCTATTCTATTTCCAAAGTGCTCCAACATTTGTCGGAAATCAAGTCATCCAATGAGTCTATTTACCAGGCCAGTCAGCCAGCCAGGCATTGCGCTATTCCGTATAAAATCCACACTCCCCCTGTGGAAGATTTTGGAAATATCTTCTACAGGGGAGTATGAATTTCAGATGGAATGAGTACATTAGCAGCTCCATTTGAAACACATCCCCCCTAAGTGGAAGATTCAGGTTGACTCTTTCTCAGAGGGGGTATGAAATTCAAATGGAGCTGCTAATGTGTTCGTTCTATTTGAAATCCATACTCCTCTGTGGAAGATATTTCCAAAAATCTTCCACAGGGGTAGTGTGAATTTCAAATGGAATAGCCCTTTGGATGTACCAGGTCTTCAGCAATGATCTAAATAGTTCATTATCTGATGTGAAATTGACCTTGGATCTCTACTGACAGGTTGTTGTTACAGCAATTAAGGAAGGGGAAACTTACTGTCATTCTCATGAAGCTTCTTGTCATCACATCTAACTGGTGATTATAAACCCCTCAAGGGGTCCACCACAAGACCAAATGACTTTTTAAACTTTTAAGATTGAAGTACAATCAGGACGGGCAAACGCCCATACGATGACCATGATAATAAAAGACATTACAGTTTGAATATTATAAACTTTGCGCAAAATTTTTGACCACTTTTATGTCTGCATCACACAGTAACTCATTATGTTATTGAATCTCTAGATTTACACAGCCACTCAACAACAGTTTTTGCTCCTTTGGCCAGCTATCTTTATGTATATAGCTAGCCAATACAACATAATAGAGGGAAACAAGATCATATCGCAGGAACTGTACAAATTACATCAAACTAGAGCGATAACCGCACCATAGCTGAACCATGTGGCTTTGGCAGTATATTGTGGTAGGCCTATACCACTGTCACCCGGAGTCTGTAATGGACATTCTCGAAATGTTACGAAGGTATGACCACTCGAGTGGTGTTAATGAAAGAGGAAAAGTAAAGAATATAAAATAAACTGAGCAACTGTGCCTTTGCAAGGGCACAAGGTAAGTTAGGTGGATGACTGTGACGATCTGATCAAGCAGCAATACTTGCAGGATAGTATTAATTTTAATAAGACTTTTTCATTAATTGCCGTTTATTTGATCGTGAGAAGCTGTCATTTTGAAAACTTGACTTTTGACCTCTGTATGACCCCCTTAATGACCTTAAATGAATTTTAAAATTTTTCAACATGTTTAGAATGTCATAAGGATCATTGCGCCTAAATTTCAGCTCAATCGGCATTTGGGAAAACTTGACCTTGACCCCTTTATAACCCCTTAATGACCTTAAATGAATCTTAAAATATTTTTTAAATGTTTAGAATGTCATAAGGATCATTGCATTTAAATTTCAGCTCAATCGGAGCATTTTCAATTAAAATGACCTTTTTGACCCCTGTGACCCTGGATGACCTCCGACGTTTGGAAATATTTTTATTATATTCATCTTTCATATGACACCACTCATGGGGTCATACCTTCGTGGCGTTTAGAGATATGTCCAGTTCAGACCAAATGGTTAGTTAGTAAGCTAGTAAGTAAGATAGTAAGTAAGCTAGTAAGTGCTAGTTATAGGCTGATACCATTTCATGGTTCAGCAACAATATCGCAGATGCTGGTTTGTGGAACTTGAATCATTCAGAAAAAATATAATGTACTAAATACAGAACATAATTCCTGCTGGCATCGTCAAAGACAGATATGTTTTTTTGGTGGGGGGGTCAGGCTTTTTTTGTAAAACCATTTATCGTCGAGAGACATTGCTTCAAAATATTGTTGAAAAAACCTTTTGTTTCAGATATGAAACAAATGAGAGCAAATAATTGATATTGTTACACTTTCCACCACCCATAAATGCCATTTTATTTTTTAATGTAAACAGTCCATTAAGTTTACGTGCAAACTTGGTGTCTTCAGTACGTGTCAAATACGCTAAATTCAAACGAGAAAAGTTTTGCAAATTATAATGCTATGGATGTCACAGCCCGCATATATCGCACTCACAAAAAAAAAGCATATTTTTAATGGCAATTGAATTTTATTTTCATCATTTGCAACAGAAATGAAAATTGAATACAAAAAAAAATAAAATAAAAAATGTAATGAAATATGAAAGCGTCAATTTAGGAGAGAGCATGTCGTGAGGAGTGGTTACGCAAATAAAATTACCCACCAAACACAGGCAAGAAAAGACATGATGAGACAAGAAAGAAGCCAAGCTTTTCATACGCCTAGATTCTGTGAAGAGCGCCAGCACGTACATCAAAAAAAATATTTTTAAACTTTAAATGGTACGGACTGACAAATTGGTTCGTTTATTGTCGACATATTTTAATCTGATTTTTTTCATCTATTCTGACTCGATTTAAATGTGACTTTGCTCCTCAACTCCCATTATTTTTGTTGATGCTGCTTTTTAAGAAAAAAATGTGAAAACTATTGTGCACTATTTTTTGAAATGCAATTTGCAAAGTTAACAAATGCAATAATGGCTTGTAATGGAACATGAACATATCGTTTGTTTGTTTTATAATCTCTTTCGTAACATATTTCAAGCAACAACAAAATGGAATTGCAATGTTATTACATTTCATTCTATACATGCCTTTTGAACTGCTATCTTTCAAAAATTATAAAGCCTTGACTAAGCCAAAAGTACAGGAAAAAAAAACCCAAGTCACTTTGCCCAGGTACCTGCTTGCATACATACATGCAGCAGTCATCATACTCAATCATTTATTGGCAATACTGCCCCCTAGAGTCCAGTTTTCAAAACACGCTGCCGACTCTGGCAAAACATGAATGGGCAGTGTGCCTTCATGACTGCCAGTTAAGGGCTGGGTGAAACTTAGCCATGTTAAGTGGGTCAACAAAAACATGCTGAACACTTGAGCCAACAAACACTTAATTGAATCAAGAAAGCCAGTGAAATCAAGCAGTTAGGAGTGGCAAGGGGGAGACTTTTTACAAGAACCTGGGAGGCTGGCTGACTCTATCTATCTATCCATCGCCCTCCTTCAACGCAATTACAAGTCAAGTAACCACTGCACTCAAATAAATGTATACTTCTTAATAATGGAATTAAGTGACAAATTTAATCACCATTCATTTCATTTGAATCTGATTATCAAGATGATATTTTATAATCGGAGCATAATTGCCTAGAACTTGATTTTTGTTTTACCTGGTAACCTAGGGAGAAAATGCAAACACTTCAAGAGTATTCTTTTGGACAATGAAAGTAATAGTTTGTATTCTAAATTTTGTTTGTATTCTTCTTCATTAAACTTGTGCATAATTCAACATATGCAGATCTGGTCAGATGTTTACATACAGATCTTTAATATTCAATAGAAAAAGTCTGCTATATTAAAGAACATATATGTCAATATAAACCAAAAAAAGAAGTAAGGAAGATTTAAAGAGTGTAAAGTTTATAAGTGATAGGCTTGACTGTGATATAAGATTTCACACTTATCGTTGACGACTATAACAAGTATGATGTATGATGCGTTCAACTTCTTGAGTTCAACCTTCCAGCGAGTTAGTCTTCTTTATATTTCCTATATTCACCAATCATTTCCTTGGATATACATGATATTTTAAAGGGACACTCTATTGTTTTATGGGGTTTTTTGATTTTATTTATTTGTTCTTAAATTTGTAGATTTTCCCTTCTAACCATAAATACTAGTGCTTGTCATGTCGGTTTCAGGTGGCATAAAGATCTCGCATTACACATGCACATTAGTGAATAGGAAAGTAGTTGGAAACGCAATAGCTGCTTTTTGTAGGAAAAATATACATGGCAGAGTCGGGTAAATGCAGGAAAAGTTTATGACTTCTGCAGTGACTTCATGTTCATTTCTTGATTAAACAGTATATTTATGCACCCAGTTCTACAATATATTGAAATGATATTTTCTCAAATTCAAACCAAAAGTAACAAAAATATGAGAAAAAAACCGACTATGGAAAGATATTTCATTAGATTGTGGGAAATAGCATATGGCAGCTAATACTGGTTGAGCTGTTAGTCTCTGCACACATCCCAAACTGATCTCTAAGGTGGTGATGAGCCTAGTTCTGTCCAAGTATTGCTTTACAACTAGGACTCTGCGTTTACATGGGCTTTGACCTACAGCTACCTACTCCGTTTTTTTAACCAGTCTTTTGAACCTGATATACCTAGTAAAGTGTGCGCGATTTCAAATCTGTTCGGATGAGGACATGTGAGAGTTTTCACAAATAATAATCACAATTTTTGCCCGATTGGCTGTATTACCGAGGAAATGTGGCTCTGCATGCGTATGCCCCGAATGACGATTGGCTTTTAACAAAAAAGGCATGATTATTGTGGTTTTAAAGGAAGGCAAGGGCAGTGTAAAAGAATAAAACAACACCCACGACTCTTTATATGCATGGTATAGGATACAAGATCAAACAGCTTATGTATTAACCCCTTGAGCACTACCTGCTGATCTAACATTGCCTCTGATTGGTTAATTACATAATATCTTCACTTTAATCACCAATCAGAATGGAGTTTTGCAAATAATTCGCCCCAATTTTTTCCATGGTGAAATTATTCTAACAATATTGCTGATTGGTCCAATTGACAATGAAAACTTCTTTTTGGCCAATCGGCAGGTAGTTCTCATGGGGTTAAAACATAGCGGTATTCTCATGTCATCACCTAACATATTTATCCAAAATACACCAGAAGCAATGTAAAGTATAAATAATTACCAAATGGCGGAATTCATTTGCTAGCCCTAGCTGCATACTGCATGGCCTGTCAAGTTTCTTCCCCCTTTTTCATTCTTCCTCATTTTTACTTAAAGAGGCAATGACAAAAATATGTATGGGAAGGTGAAAGTTTTGTCACTTCCCGCCAACTTTGCATAACTTTGTTCCGGACACAGGACTGCACTTTTTCCCCTCGCTTACAAAGTTCACTACAAAATTATACATGCATGCAACATTTAAGTTGCAGAAAGGGCAGGAGATTAAAAGATTTGGAAAAACTCAAACTAGGCTTAGAGCACACAATGCGTGTTTCTCGATCACCGGGTCAACAGTTGCTATGTTACACATAGTACATTAATCTAACGCATTCATGTATAAATATTTATATCTGACCCTGGCCACGACAATGTGCACAAACTGAATAGGGCACTACTTGTATTGGCCTACAATTGCAAAAATGAAATCATTGAGCCATTGCAACCCTTTACACTAACAACAGCCATTTTGTACTAGTCCTATCACATGTTTGGTTCATCATTTCCTGCAATACTGCACTATGAACTTTGTAAAAAAGTTGTGTTTTTTTGCATCACCCTTACTTTATGCTCTTTTTCTAGGAAACTTGTTGTTGTGACTATATTATTTCAATAAGTAATTGCAAACCATTTATTGCATATTCTATATACATTTGTGGACAAACGCCCACCATTTTGCCATAACTAAAAAAAACAAAAAACTTTGGATATAGGAATATTAAAAAAGTATCAAAGTACATAATTATCATATTATCCATTGATCTACTCTTAACTTCAACTTGTAAGTGGTCATGTAAAGTTGCAACATGCTCTACTCAATTTTCCCTACTCTGAACATTGTACTTTTTATTTAAAAAAAAATGTTTTAAAGGTACATTTCCTGATTTTGTGCTTCAGAAACTATACACAGATGTCAGCAAATCTGTTACGTTTCTTTAGGGATTTTGTTATCTCTTAGTAGGGCAGGAAATGATGCCAAACTGATTTGTCGAATACTTTGATGTGAATCATCTCTGATCCAAAGCAAAGTCCCAAACAAGTTTGACTTTTATCTGACTCACAGATAACCACCATGTCACTTCTAATATTTAAAGCGTAAGTCCAGCATGATGATAAACAGGTTCCAACAGGATGCACATGAACTTTCTTTATTTTTATCCCCTTTACATTTTGTCAAAATATTGATTGAATTATGTTCCCCGCACATGAATGGACAATTTATAACCGAAGAGCTTCAAACATGATAAGTTTAAACTTTTATTTTACTTATTTACTTCTATTTTACTTCTATAGAAGTAAAACCTCAATTTCTCTGAGTCCAATAAAACTGTTGGGAAACAAATCAAGATTTCAAAACAATTGCGGACTAATAATAAAAAAACAACCTCCATTTATTTCTCATGCACCTACTTATCTCCCTATTATTTCCCCTTCTCTCATCATGTCGTATGATCCGACATCCTTTTTCCAAGTTCAAGTTTACCCTTTCCCATCCATACTATTCATAACCCCCTTATCCATCCCTCTTCCTTCCTACTCCCATTTACCCCCATCTTGGCAAGCATCTTAGTCTTTCAGTCATCCTAGATCATCTCCTATCCTTCCTCGTCTTTCCTTCCCAATCAACATCGGCCTCTTTGGTTCTCATCTATTGTTTCACTCATCCCCTACCAACCCGTTTCCTCCCTCTCCCTGATCATCCATTACACCACCACAGCACAAAAGCCATCATGAAACAGGTGCCCAATAACGGGGACAAAATCTGCTTACATTGGATGATCCTAAGCAAAAACAAAGCAACTTAAAGTCAAATTAATTTCATATTAAGTCCTGTTTATGACTTATCACCTGCCTAAGCTCATTTATTTTTTGTCAAAAAGACTGATTCCACAGTCTATTAGTCACATCGTAATCTATGAAATCACACATTGGGTGGCTAAGTGATTATTAATTCAAAACTTGATTATTTCATATATTCGCAATCAATTTGATTGGTCCGTTGCACTATGCATGAGCTGCAATGACCATTAAATCAACCAAATCAAGCGATTTTCACCTTTTTTCCCCTTTTTTTATGAAAATTCAAATATTCAAAACCTGTAATGAACTTGGCAGAAGTCAGCAACATTATATCTCTGACTTCACCACATTGGAACAGCACCAAAAACCATTAAAATTCACCACATTAGAAGCCAAGTGAAACTTTACAATTAAGTAAGTGGCGTAAGAAAGTGGAAATAAACTATTCATGACATGAAGTTTGTAACTGGGTGATGTAAAGTCCCCGATCGGATTACCAATGTGTCTTAACTGGCCTGGGTGAGGTGGCACTGGCTGACAAGATACCCCTATCAGTTGGAGTGCTATTACTAACATTAGCAACCTTAAGAAAAATGAAAATGTGTGAGTGACCCACCGGTGGGGGATAGAGGATCTCAACATGACACATGATCAGGTGAAGATGATGCCGGATTGCGATTCCCATTGGTTTTAGAAAGGCGAAGGCGACCGGTCTCCGATTCCCCCCTTGCTCGGGGTTGAGACACTGCAAATTCCATGGACTTGAATTATTTATAATGCTATGTTGTTTAGCAATCATGGTGATGATAGCCAAGAGAGAAAGGGGACTTGCAGGGTTTTCCCTCCCTTTTTTCTTCAGGCATGTACAAAGGTTGAAAGTTGGCGTTGCTTATGAGATGGGGAGGGGGAGTTATCAAGTCCAGCTGCTCTAGTTACGCACCCAGTTATGCAACTATAGATTTCAATATGTGCTTGACCATCTTCAACCTTTCACGAGAACCACAATTCCAAAACAACATTGGTATCAGTCATTTAAAGTCCACATAACGCCCTTTTTCAATCACACAATTATGTTACCCTGAAGCGCTAATTTGTCAATCCAAGCCTTTTATTATTTCTGCAAATTATTTCCATTAATTCTTAAACAATACTCACCAAAGATTTGATAATAATGGCAGTTTAATTCAAGTCCTCTTTTGAAACAAGTATTTCCCACTTTGCAAGCCCTTCTTACAATGCAATTACATTGTGACCCATTATATGCCAGCCCCGCCGTTTATGAATCAAATCTAATTGCAACAATTGAATTTGAATACTTCAGAGCCGATTAGTGTTTTTAATAACTCTGGAGTAGCTGGCTTTCTTAATTGTTCTCCCTAATGGGTTCAAAAGCTACCAATAAATGGTATATTCTTACAAACCTGTTAGATATAGGTTGAATACTCTAGCCAAGGTTTCCCACTGATATTATATTGGTTTATCTAGTAACAGGAAAGGTTATCCATATTCATACAAATTAGTACCTTAATAAAACACTTTTTTTGCTATTGAACTGTATAATTAACGACAATTAATTTAAGCATATAATATCATCATCACCCTGTCCTAAGTGAGTTTAAATGAGCTCTCAGCCATGAACTAAACACTACTAATACCAATTCAACCTGATATGGAGCCTTTTGAGTGTTTCATACCTTTCAATCCCCATTTTATGTTTATGTAACAATTTATTAATTGCATTATATGTAAATTAAATTGATATTTGTAACCTATCTTGCTTGTACAAGCCAACTAGAATTGAAGTCAAGCAAATCAAACCAAAATATATATTTCATATTCAATTGTCCTGGACGTGTTAATAATTAAGAGTTTAACAGACATCTTAAGCTAATTACACACCTCAGATGCATATACTTAATTGAATATGATTCCAAATTGCTCCAAAGAGTGCAATTCCTTACTAATTATACAGGTTCTCAAAATCGTGCTCAGAAAATCTGACAAATTTCATTTCAATCCAAAAAGCTGATAAACTAGTCTTGTATTAGCACCTGGTATCAAAATGAAATCATTGATCTCTCCCCTGCAACAGTTGATACCCACTTCAAAAGAGACCATTTGATGTATCCGAAAAAATCATTGGCCTTTTCACTATAGAAATCTTCCACAAATATCTACCAGACAGTAAGACTAAGAGAGAGAGAGGTAGATATAGAGAGAGTTTGTCAACTTGCGTCAAATCAACTGTAATTAAGTAAAAAAAGACAAATTGATTGGAAGAGAATAGGGAAAAAATAACGTCAAAGTTCCTTAATTTTCTCCGATATTGCTACATACACATAGACGCAACGCAGCGTGTAAATCTTCACAAAAAAAAACCTGGAAGCTAAAAAATATTCCGGGTAGGGGTCTACGTACTGTGGTGTCATCGAAGCCGACACAAACAAAATTGCTACAGGGATGCCGCTATCTTACACCGCTCCAAATGCTCACGTTTTGTGCATTTTGGATAACAAGTTTCTCTATAAATGTAAAGAGTATAATAGAAAACGGACAAGTATGGACAGGATTTGCCGCTGTTAAACCAGCCTAGTGTAAGAACTCAAGTGGATGATACCCCCTTTTGCACTCCCTCCGTTATTTCCCCCTTTGGCTCCCTCTGGCTAAGACAGGCGCAGGCCTTGCCTCCCGTTTTCAAGATGACACACTCTTGGCTGAATCTCCAATCATTGGCTGTAGCCGAGAGGCGATGGGATGTTTTCTTAGACATTTGGCAATTTCCAGTTTTCTGACCTTTTGCAACTTTGCATCCATACTGGCTATTCAGCTTATCTTCTGCAAAACATGCCCACCAGTGCAGACCTAAACAGGGCAATGCTCTTCGATAAAAAATAAGATGGATTTTTCCACCTCGGAGCTGCCAGTTTACATCGCCTCGCCCCAAGTGCAGGCTTTCATTTTTCAACAGCAAAAAAAAAGGGTTAAGGTCATCTATTCTGTTTTGACAACTTTTTAAAATCATTTTACTCCGCATCTCTAAATAATTACTTAACGTTGGATACTCTGTCAATTCCTTATAGAACCCTCCGGGTGTGATGAGGGACTTCAGAAGAAGGCTCTGACTTATTAGCAATAGCCGGGCGTCTTTTCTTTAGACTTTATTTTTCTTGACTCTGGACATTAAAGCCAATAAACAGTTCCGAAGTTACTTGCGGGTAGGATGAGGCATGCAGACATGCAGGCAGACTATATCAGTTCAATTCTTTTACCCTCTAGAAATTGTCAAAATATGTACTCTCTCAGCTTTACTTACTTAAAATAGTGAAAAACAGATTGAATTGAGTACAAATATGCCTCTTCTAAGGCTAGTTAAAAGAGGAAAAATCAATCAACGAAAAAAAAAAAACCGAGCACCTTTGCATGCTTATACCCTACAGGGTATGTCGGTATGTGCCACAAAAAATGCTGAATGAGTTATCAAATAATCTTCTTGTCCTTATCATTTGAAATTTAAGGAAGATGTGAATTCCATTGTAATTTCCAGGCTGTCTGCTTGAGTTTTGAAACAGGAAGATTGTGAAATATATCGGGTATCTTTACCCTGTGTCTATAGGGAGTGTGTCAGACCCCCTAGGCCAGGGTAATTGTTGCCCTTTACTTAGCACTGCACACTGATGACAACACATTCACTTCTAGAATGCCTTCTGCTGTACTCCGATCTTTTCTTGCCTGCTGTTCGATGGAATATGGCTCGAGATGTGCTCGCTCTTGACAAAAGCTTACTTCTTAGTTTCGCTTCTCGTTTTTTGAAAAACTTTTTCCCTTTATCTTACGGACATGCCTGGATCGACTAGTACATCAAGTCAGTAGGAAGTGTGTTCCTGGGCTATTACGACTAAGTGTAAATTGACTTGATGTTGGTTAAAGAATGGCAGGAAGGGGGGACTGACTGGGGGCTGTACTTGGGGTAACAAGTAATCAAAATGAACCAGGTAGCTCTATGCTTACGGGGGAAACATTACGATAGCCCACAAGTTCCATTTTCGCATCAGATTGTTTCAAACCTTACTCAATTGATTTTCTATGCCCATATAAGGAATCCCTGGTGAAAGAGTACACTTTAATTGGTCCAAACGTGTCCAGATTAGGTTCAGTGGATCTTACCGTAGCTTCTTAAACTTTTAAATCAATTTTACACCGTAGGGATTGGGCAATCATTGTAAGGTCAGGTTGCAGTGGAACAAGCATGTTGTCAGAAAAGTAGCAAAATGTCTAGTACTTCCAATTTCCAGTTCATTGTCAATATTAATTTTTTCGCTGTTTTGAGGAAAAGTGAAGAAACCTAAGTTGGAATGAAATGGTTTTCATTATCTCCATACAAGAAAAAAATATACTTATTCCCTTGTATTAGATGACAGCAGATTCTCTCTCCAAAAAAAATATACAGGTTACATTCTGCCCTGAAAGTCATCATGCATGTACATTCATACATGGAAAAAGAAAAGGAAAGGGAAAAAAGTCAGGAATGTAACAAAGTAACATGCTAAATAGGTCAAACCAATCTAACATGCGACTCTCAATGTAATATACCACCAAATGGAAAAAAATATACTTGAAGCAGCTAGCACTGAAGGCAGTTAGGCCCACTCAGAACATGGATAGTCATGATCAGCGGCCATGTTCTAATCAACTCAGCTCCTAATGTAATTATGAGCTACCACCAACACTGCTCGCAAGCATTAGCAATGACCCAATGTCAGCCTGCAATAATGCCAACTAGCGGAGCATTGGGCTATTCAGTTAAATCCCATACCCCTTTATGGAAGACATGGCCTTAATCTCCCACACAGGGAGTATGAATTTCAAATAGGGTCACTCCATTTGAAATCTACACCCCTGTGTAGGAGACTAAGGTCATGTCTTCCATAGGGGGTGGACAGAATTCAACTGGAATGGTCCATTGCATGCTACCAGATCCAGTCTCGCTTTTTTTCCCTACAAATCTGAGGAGATCTGTACGGATTGAGAGGAAAACTCTCTTTCCTCGCTTACGGAGCTCAACATGTTAAATTACCTCTCATATCTTTCCTTATCCTATACTTGTGACAAATTGGACCAAAATGCCGTAGCATAGTGACTGAATAGCCAGCTTTGCAACTTAGCAGTCAAGATTCTCTACATCCGTTCTGTAATACCTAAGATTAGGCCTGATTTATATTTTATTGTGTTCCAGGCCCAAGACTTAGCTTAAGAATCTGCAACTTACCTCGATCAGATTTTAACCAAAAACTTTAACTTGGTTTTCATTCATTATGTAACAAACTGAATAGTACCGAAACTTGGTTTGACTTGATGAAAGCACTTAAAACTTTAAAAATGCCAATCTTTTTTCTGTTTTAATATCAAATCTCTTTATAAAATATTTTGTATCCATCACGCAACTTTATTTTTAACCGACTACAGGCTTACGGATCATACAATGGGTACCTGGGAGAAAAAATCTCTCTAACTTTAATCTTTATCTACACTTTGATCAGACGGTCGAGGAAATTATTCATTTTCCTGGTATTCAATTACTTGAAAAGAAAAACCCAATTTGCACTTTGATGAAACCGAAGGTTGAAAGGAAAACATTATAAAAGGGCATTTTATTTAAATTGCTGATACAATTACCCTCATGAATGGTCATCCAACTACGGAATGGATCAATTCCAGTAAGGTTGCTCCTATTAATTAAGAAAGGTGATCACCCCTAGCCCAAGAGCAATTGAATACGAAAAAAAAAAAATATGTACAAATCTTGGCAAGCAGCGTATAAACTGGCTTCATACCCCTGACACTGTTTCTGGTCGTGGTCGGTGAAAAAAAAAATCAGTAGGAAAACCTTATTGATTAGTTATGATTATGACACAGAAACAGTAACCGTAACTTTATTTAACCCCGAGGCCATGCCTTTTATTATTCATGATAGTGTGCTTAGAATCTCGGTATCATCATTTGTTTTTCTGTTTTTGTGATGGCATCGGCATTATACACTAGGCCGGGTTTGTTGTACCGGGGATTGTAACATCAGGCCAATAGAATGTGACTCATATACAGGACAGAGAAACAAATGTAGCTCAAATCTAACATAATATTGGACTTGATTCGTTTTGTTGGTGAGTAGGCCAATGGGCGGGAATGGCTAAGCCATGTATTGCGGCTGAGTGTGTGCGTATTACTTAACCTGGTAGTCAACTTATGTCCATTTTCTGACATATCACTAGTTATCATAATCCAGACCTGGCTACGAGCCACTTTGTGTTCTTTTAGTCACTAATTTCCCAACCAAAACATTACTCATTATAAACATTAATGACTAAAACACTCATGAAACAAAGTTGTATCAATCAAATCCAATGGACGAGGTATGTATGCGCAACGAGTACCCAGCGATTAAAATCACCCTTTTGTCCACGATGTGGATAACCTCGGTGCCAAAAGTTCACCTTCTCAAAATGATCTGTCAAGCAAAAGTGAACCAAAATAACATTACACAAACCATCCGCTTTATACACCCCTTGTAAGAATGTTACCTTGTCGAGTAGTACTAGTCAATTGACTTGCATACCATCTTAACAACTCAGCTCATGCCGTTTTCTTTTAATAATTCATACTAAGTATAATGTGGTGATTCTCTGCCTCAGTGCACAGCGATTCACCATTTAGACACGCTGACACTCTCAAAGTGCAACTTTTCGAGTGCTTTTATGCAATATTGGCTATTTTTACCACGCCATTGAGCATCAAGTTAACATTCACAGGGAGGTGGTCGATGCTGATCAAACCGTTTCCAATAATGGTTTACTTTTAATAGATAATTTGAACATCTTCTTATGAATAAAGCCATGCCGAATTCAAGTTTTTGCCTTTCTCATAGATAAAACTTGTCAAACCATCTTGCAGTCCACCTACACTCTCAGTAATTACTTAATTCCATCCTTTAACATCTTGTTATGAAAGTGGCTGAAGATATGGACATGTAGCAATCCCACAATGCTGTGTGTTTCTCAACAGTCTCTTACTTTTATCCTCCCTTGATTTATACCCAAACAGAGTGAGTACACAACTGCATTATGGGAATGAACAAAATCCAGCTCCGAGGCGAGTAAGTATTTAGGAAATCCATCACTTACTGTAGTTTTCATCTTGAAGATGCGTGAAGGATTCTTGAAATTTGGTCTTGCTATTAGTTTGAATATTTGTAAGCAATTGGCCGCAAATTGTTCTCTGTCCTTACGATTCCCAGATGTGCTACATAATTTCCTCCTCTTGTCCAACATCAATTTTATTGGGTCAAATTATGTGCAAACGTAAAGTCTGCAAAATTTGCTCAGTTAAAGTCAAGTTTAATATCATTTTATCACTTTGTATCATTTTCATTCGCATGATTCAAGAAGCTGCTTTACTTCTGCTATAAAACATAGTAAAATTTTCATCAGAAAAAATAAATAAAAAGCTGAGAAAAGGTAAAAAGGTTGCATTAAGATGTCAAGTAAGCTTAAAACTATTAACCAAGATGGCTGAAGAGGTGTGGATAAACACTTATTGTGGACCTTTATCATAACTGTTTGAGATGCGAAAATAAAGATGAAAATACACAGCAGACGTCTAACGGTCTGTCTAGTGTCTTCCGATGAACCCGGGCATAAAGCCGTTATTCAGCTGGGACAACGGGAGATTTGCACCAGCTTCTCACATTCACATACAGCAAACTGGACTAGGATATCGCATACGCAAAAACTGACCATTATAGACGGTAAAGCTAATATTGGCCAACCCACGGGCTATGGCGAATATAAATCCTGGTCTTTATCCTTGGATCTCAACTAACGCGTGGATTGCAGGCAGTGAGAACGCCATGCCCTGGAGTGTCTATTCCATTCTATAGCCAATGTGTTCATCCTTTCTTTATTACCACATCGTTTTTAAGTACACAGGATTAAAATTAAATCATCAGATGAGTTAACGTAATCCATGTTTAAAAGCAATTTTTCTTCAAAAGCAACTCCATTCTTTCCCTCCAAATTTGTCCCTTGAACATAACCTTGAGGTTGTGTATTTGAGAAGGCAATGACTGGAGTGTTATACACCTAGTTCGCCTGCCCGCTGGATTTTTTTGCCCCCGGTTGACGTGGGGAAAGTGCTAAAGGCTGCATATACTAAGGATTCAATATGCCTGTCTGAGCTAAGGTTGATTCTTACTTCAGACAAACAATCTTAAGCAATGCTTAAGCATGAGATGAAGTATGAATAGGGAAAATTGCTTGGCTGGGGTGATCTCGCAATGCTGTCCGTAGGCTGTGTGCCATTTCAAAGTCACTTATATAAGGCACAGCGATTTGTGATGGGACAACGGACAAATCTGGGAGGATCACGGATTGCCTGTCACAAGTGCCAATTTGCATATTCATGAGGGATCGTGGCGGGATCCAGCAAAGTTATAGAAAAAAGGTTTTAAGTGTGTATATTTGCTAGGTTGGGGCAATCTATTTTTGTTTCCTCCAGTGGTCTACAGATCTTGAAATAGAACACATATATGTACTAACCATATGCGTTGTTGAAATCGGGCATATTAACATCATACACTCAGGTGATTTGATGTTATTTGAGAACCAGAAGCAACAATTGGAAATAAAATACTGCCCTCTCAGTCAACAAACATCTTTTACAGCTAGATTTCAACCATAATTTCCCATCAAGATGAAGTGACAAATAATAAAATAAACACACCACAAGCCATTGCCTCGTGTACACATTTATATTCCTGGTTGAAGCCAAAAGCAAAAATTACACAATTTAACAAAACTCACAAAACTGAACAGACTAGAACACAAATAAAATATTGCAACAAAAATGTACAGAGGTCTTTTATGTGAAAGCTTGACAAAAAAATATGACTATAGGCCCATGGGCCTTTTTGGAACCATCTTCCTTCCCCCATTTTCGATCCAATTTCAATTTCCACTTTCCTTCCGTGCTAGTTCTTAACAAAAGTTGGTGAGTAGCTTTTATGAAAAATAGATTTTATCGTTACATTTTATTTATATGATTTCGCTCAATTTTCCCAAAGATGGGGCTGTTTTCTTTCAGTCGCATTAATGTTTTCTTTTGTGCATTGCTAACATGATTTCAAATCATGTTGTATAGTACTGTACTATTCCCCCATTCATTGATAAATTGATATATCATTACGACATCAATGATACAAGCCAGCAAACCATTTGATTACATTCCTTTGTGAGTTCACGCTAAACTAATAAAAACAATTTATTAAATTGATGACAAAATCATGTTTATTTCTCGTCTTATCTCGAAATGATTCTCAACCAATTCTGTTTTGAAGACAGAAATGTAATTGTTGCGGTTGTTGGCACTTGAGGAGGTACGTTTTTCACCGCTCCTTTAACAGAGTTCGTTACATAATACATGCCCTTAACAAGACAATACACAATTATCTTCACTGTTATTTTTAGAAAAAATGTCCAATTAACTATTATGAATAATGAATATTGTATGCTGCATGTAATAATTCAATTGTTATAATAAAAGACAAATGTAATAAAGTGCAAGTGACATCACCTCTTCTCATGTTATGCCTGCATAAAAAACATTTAATTACCGTGACAAAATTGTTAATGTATCAACTCATTTCTATAGCCAATGAGAGAACCTCAAATCTTATGCACGGAAAATAGCACTGGGATTTTGCAGGTAGTCATTTTGTGCAGTCACACAATGGTCATTTCCTCCAATTAGCAAATTCTTTGATTTTTTTCATCTACTTTGATTTTTTTTTCATCTAAGATAATTCACTAAACTTTTGTTAAAATCCAAATTTAACACATGAATTGTTTAGATTTTGATACTCTATCATTGTTACCAACTTCCGGTGCTGGACTTTTCAGTAAAATTACCTTTTTTAGATACATGATAAATATTTTCAATATCTACAAAACAGAACCATTAATAAAAGCACAATACACCCTTCAAAACAATACTATAATTTGTTTAGGCAACAACCTTGCACGTACATGGCGATAGATATTAACGTTTGTGGTTCCAGGCTATAATCTTTATGAAACCACTGTACTTGTCCACTACCATGATATACTACAAAATATATTTGTTGCCATTTCAGTCTTTTTAAATCAAATCGGCATATAAAAGACAATATATAAAAGGTTCTCCAAGTGATAATGATGTATTTTTAATTATAGAACTTAACAAGTTGATCCTCATCTTCAAATTCATCTAAATATCTCTGCACAGGATGAATTAAACAAAAACATTTAAAACATGTTGAGAAATGCCGCTACAACCGCACTTTTATTCTATCATTGAGCAGGTAAAAGCTCTACTTTGAAATGTATAGCTTAAAACAGTAAAATGTTTAGCTTAAAACAGTAATTAATATTGAGTATCTTAACGTCCCTAGATTTGATTTGTTGCGGCAATTCAATAACAAAAATACTCAAACATGTCAAAGAGAGAATAGGCACATATAAACAAAGCAACAGTCCTCTTCAATTGACAATAAATGTTGATGACAACATAATGCCTCCAACATTTTATTACGTGTGAATTTTTGGAAAACATTCAAATATAGAGGCAAAAATGGAAATAAGAAAAAGAGACATTTTTACCATGCTATGAATCAGTTATCTAATTTCATGTTTTCACTTTGAGCAAATACAATCAGAAGCTAACGACATTTAGTCATGTAACAATTGAAAAAATGCCAGCCTTCATTTGCTCCAATCACCGACTAAATCAAATGAATAGTGTGTATTTACTCTTACATTATGGCTAATGCCACTGACGTGTGCAGTTTTTTGTTACAGCGCCATTGTTTATAGACGGATACAGAGATGAGCTAAGCACTCCAATTTTTCTTTGCATTTTCACTGAAAAAAAAATGTATCCCACACATTCATGCATAAATATTTTGTTAGTTGAACATCCAGGGTGTGTTTCTCAAAAACAATCGCTCATGTTTATCGTTCTCCGAGCATCTTTGATTATTTTGATTGCGTGTACCCCAAAAGGGTTTGATGTGGCCATCTTACACTGACTCGTTTTAAAAGTGCATCAACTGGAGTCTACCGCTGGGGTGAAATTTGTACCCGTGTTGAGATTTATTTTGAAACAACACATCTGACAAGAAGAAAAAAAAATCATAGTAGGCAATTATTATGATCTATGCCTCTTGCAGTGATCTGTTGATGCATCATTATTAAAGATTTGAAGGTTGGGAAAATGATCAAATGATTGGGGTAAAATAAAAATATTACCACAAGAGGAGATAAAAATATCAATTGTGGCAAGACCGGGAGAGATATGTACTAAGAGCTAATGATAACATTTTGTAAAAACGTTTGGCTAAGGGGCACCAATATAGGTTAATAGGGCAGACTGATGTTTATATTTAATTATTAACAATTGATCGTTTTTGTTCTGAAATGTATCACTTTATGAAGATGTCCAATTTCATCAGTGGCGGTGCCAGGAATTCTTTTCGGGGAAGAATTTCAGGGGCAAAATCAACCAATTTTGCACAAAATTGCAGCAAAAAGTGGATGTTTTCGTAATTTTGGGTTTTTCCTGGGGGGGGGGCAACTGGGGAGCAAGAGTTCTGACTGGGGGAATTTGCCCCCTCATGCCCCCCCTGGTGCCGCTACTGAATTTCATCTACTACTATAATAAGAGAAGGATGCACTGATGATGTGATATTATGGTTTAGCTTATTTTTTTCCTACTGATATTAGTGCAACTATAGCAATGAAGATGAGATGTCAACGAGTCTTAGCCATCCTCACTTCTTCTAACGAGGTAATTACACTGGATATATCTTGTCAACCGAAGGCGAGACACGCCTATTTGACACAATGGTCCTGATCTTTCACATGGAATTAGAAACAACACCATTGTACATTTTCATGTTGCCCCGAAGGCTTTATATCGACTAGTCTGGCCGAAGACTGGACAAAGCGTGACTGTCCATTATAACGATATGTGTGTTCAAGTCTAGCATGTGTCAATAAGAACGGTCTCAAATTTCATCATCTTCATGGTGTACTGTTACAGTCTCTTTTTCGAGAATTTTTTTTCTCCTAAATATAAATATATTATATCATTAAATATATTTGAACCTCAATTAGCACCATATCATTTGTAAATCAAATGTTTTCTTCAGTACAAAATAATTACATTATCAACGTTGTGGTCAATTTGCGCTTGTCCCTGATCCGCTGGATTGCGGACAGACTTCATCCCAGTCTAAGGCTATGCTATCCTTACAAATCGCCTTGGGGCTAAGTAGCGTGATTTATTTGTCTGAATTTCAACTTGAGTTTACAAGTACTGCCCAACCCCTGAACCGCTTTTTTTCCCAATAGAGCCGGGCAATATACAGCACAAGGAGAGCTGAGATCTCAAGGTGCTGTGATATTCTTGACAAAGGTTTCAGTGTTGTGCCCAGTGCTCTAGCTAGCGTGCACTACACTGGTCAGCTGCCTTTTTTTTTAGCTCGCAAACTGTTAGCCTCAGAGACTAATAATGTTGAGTTAATCGCCACAGCTCATGCCCTGGCCATGTTTACCTGTGCGCTGCAGTCCGTCAAAACACCGCGCTTCATTAAATTCTATGTCACCACGTGACCTAAGAGGTCAGAATCTGTCTGGGCTGTGCAGAACACGAGAGATATAGGTCTGCCACGCCACTGGCTAGCTGCATGTCGAACCAATTACTTGCAAACTCCAATATAGCATGCCCGAGGCTGGCTTCAAGTCCTTGGCTATCGCAGCAGTCCAGTTATGATTAGTGCTGCGCTAATTTCTCACATTGGATGGAGCAAGGGAATTATATTAAAAGCAAGGGGACTAAACATGCCCCAGCTATAATGTGCTTATGCAAAATAGAAATAAGATGAGATGGGAAGGACAGAAAAAAAGTGCTATGGTATCCAGCCCAAGGGAAAGAGAAGCAACCTAGCATGTGGTCAGTCGTCATAAATGTTGATCTAAAGTTCAAGCTAAATGCCGCGCTCTTTGAGTTGCTATGGCGATTATGCCCGACATGGACGAGTACATTAGTTCAGACCACCCCGCGGTGGTGTCGGCATGGTGTTGCTGTTTGCTTGGCCCAGATTATATAAATGATGGTACACTCGGCTAGACCAATCAAACATGCAAATGAAGCATATACTGGCCTCATCTTAACACTGACCGACATTTCCATTTTTAAGTAGCTAGCCAGACAGACTGATATTATGTATTCATTGCTTATTGCAAGCTCCACTGCCCATAAGCCGATTTTTTTTTTTTGCCCGTCGGTAGTTTAAAAAAATGATTGGATTTCCACGACCCTGGACCTTCTGCATAATCTTTTCTGTCCACAATATATGTGATTTACAGTAATGGCTACTCCACCCATCTCAGTGTACGGAACGGTAATGAACAACAAAAATGGACGAAATATTTCTAAACATTAGTTCCGCAATTGATCCATAAAAAAAGAGAACATACGATTTTTGTTTGGCTACCAGACTAAACAACAAAGATGTATAATATGCGATATAACCACATTTGTTTGTTTGTCCTTATTGTTCTTTTTGTTTTGTTTGAATTAATCTGGGTTTTCAATTCAGCCAGACAGTCAAGGTCAAGCTTATTTTTTCTCTCTCTTATTTTCGATTATTTGATTCGCTCAACTGTGCAAATCACAAAAGGCTAGCACATATGCTATCCCTAAAATAGAATAAGTTTTGTTAAAATTCTGACATAGATCAATCATTACCTTAACCTTAGTCAAAAGTCCACCATTTTCTACCAATGTGGCTAAGGTCACATGATTAGATAAATAAAATGCATTGAACTTGGTATTCATTGGTTTATTTGGTTTATTCATTTAATATATACCACTGTGTTGTGGACATAGCATTGGGACATTTGAACTTGAAAAGTGCTGTGAATTTATTGATGTTGAGTTTCTATTATTGGAAAATGTAACAGCAAGACCAATGCGTGATACATTATAAATTTTATTATTTAATTTGTGATATTTAGAAAAAAGTAGCATTGACCCGTATTGATTCATTGGCTATTAGTCTGGGGCAGCATCATATACTAAATCGCTTTTAATTATTTATCACTTAAAATCATATTTCTTTGTCAGTTCTTAAAATTTTTGAAATTTTCAGTTTTTCTCCATGAATATTTTGTTTTCTTCGCAATAAAAAACAAACAACAAAATTGCACCAGTAAACAGTTCAAAGTCACAAGTGAATTTAAAGTGCAGCAAAATATTGGCACATAGAAGACCAATGCAGTAACATTCTATAGTAATCAAGGGAAACACTACATCATTTTTTTGCACATTTCCAAATATGCTTGAATTTTTTTTCTTCAATTTGACGAAAACAAAACCATCTCATCACCCATGGGGTTACATTAAACATGAAACATGACAGCAGTGAGTCTCTCCACAACACTGCTCATGTAAAGAAAAAAAAACACAGCTGTCTTTGACCATCTGTCCCCATTTCTTTTTATTTTTTACATCAAAAACTTTCCGGATAAAAAATGACAAGAAACTTGACAGGTCCTTCCTTTTTCTACAATACAAATATTTAAGAGGATTGCTCCTGTTGACAAAAAAAAATGGGTCGGGGAAACATTAGCTAAGGTTTATGTGCACGTGGACTTGCAAAAGCATTTGCTTAAATTGTAACAAGAATCGCTGCACATTTCTTTCCTAACCCCTTCTCGTTCGACAAAGCCAATTATCAAGTGAAAATGTATACTTTATCCTCTAGATGAAATAATGGACATGGGATTGGGGTTTGCTTATTAATATGATTATTTTTTGCCTTTAATGTTACCACCATA
This sequence comes from Amphiura filiformis, assembly GCF_039555335.1. NCBI lineage: Eukaryota > Metazoa > Echinodermata > Ophiuroidea > Amphilepidida > Amphiuridae > Amphiura > Amphiura filiformis. The sequence continues at coordinate 72,761,317 of NC_092632.1, read as the reverse complement.
ATCCGCCCCCTTTCATCACATCAATTCTGTCATGCTGAGGAAATTGTTGTGTTGCCATGGAAACTGCTAGGATTAATACTTTTCTACTCTGGATGTGTACATTTATAAACAACGCTTGATTTCCCCATTTGCTGGATTGACTCCAAATACACAAATTTCAAAAAGTAACCATAATAAATCCATATCACCAACATAAAAACATTATACCATAAGATTTTGAAAGCAAAAAAGCAGGCCAGGTAAATTTAAATCTACTTTATCATGGCATGTATAACTTCCATGCCTAATTCTATTTCAACCTATCATGAAGCCATAATAGTCGCTCAATTTTTCTCCCAGGTACCATCCACCCTCCCAATCACACCAATCTATTCACAACTCCCTGTTCGCAAAAAACCCAAACCAGAACAACAAAAAATGGTTGCTACCCCCAAGACTTGGTCACGGTCTACATCTCAAAAACTGTCCAGAAGAAGATTCAAGCTTAAAACCAAACATCATCAGCCAAAAAAATAGAAAGAAATAGATGTTGACATTAATGACAGGTGGTCATGCATCTATCCATCCATCAACCAACCCCGCACGCCCCCATCACATGAATGTGTCGCCTGACCTTTGATATTTAGCCAAAGATAATACCAGCACCAATTACATACAGAGTTAACATCCTGGTCAGGATATAGTCTTCTTCGCATGAATTGGTCAGCTGATCATCTCCGGGAAGCTCCTGCAGCAAGACTGTAGAAGAGTCTCTGTCTCCATCATGTTCTTTGTGAGTCACTCGGCCTTTTCTACATGACATAATCTGGCGTTGCCTGCTTGCCTTAGCCTGGTACGTGACCTAATTCTTACAGATTATACTCCAGCAATGTTATTACCAACAACCGGAACAGGAACATTCCGTGGACTTGGGTCAAACTCACATTAATTTGCACTCTCAATTTTTGTTGCCTCAAAAAATTTCACCGGCATATTTCACCAGTTCAGCACTCTCAATGTTAAACTGTACAATATTCACTAGGATCCACAACATGCTCATCTATCAAGGCACAGTTCTTTGACCCCAATACATTTGTACATTCATTGAATGACCTTTGACAATTCGGGTTCAAAAACTCATACTCTGCAACTTGAGGTCAAATTTTGCACTATGATTGTTTCATTGAGGTTATTGAAATATGCCATTGGGATGAGGCTATTGTGGTCCATAGTGAATGAGCTGCAATCAACATCTTGAATCTTTTAATGAACTTCTCAACCCAATATCACAGAAGCCTAAACTGACCTATTTTTGAATTTAAAAAAAAACCAAAATGAAGCCAACTTTTATATATAGTGTTATAGGTTAATCATTAAAACAAACCACATGATTCCGATCATTTGACATTCATTGAACAAGACCTGACTTTATAAAAGTTTAAAAAAAAACAAGGTTATGGCTTAAAATGAATTTGACTAAAAAAAATTAAATTTCAGACAAAAATTGACTAATCTTCCTGCACAGATCAAATTTCCGGTGCATTTTCTCTCTCCAAAACGCGTGATTTATTTCATCCATTCACCACATGAATAATATTTCAATGTGGAATTCTAGATTTTGCACTTCGGTCCACTTTTAGTTGAATCATTGATATCCGATAAATGGGTCAGTTAGGAGATTTTAGTAAAAGGTATATTGTGTAGTAAAAAATCAAATCAAAGCGATATAGATTGTCTCTTATAGGAACGCCTGATGACTGAATGAGCTGGAGGTCATTGTACTATGCTGGCATTTCATATCTAGAGTGAAAAAATCCACAAAATGTGCTGATGGATGGGTGGATCTAAATGCACTATTTTTTTTTTTTTTTTTTTTGTGGAATGATTCTCCTGCCTATACACTTACATCTTTTCTATGTCAGGGCCATTGTCATTACTGATTAAACATTTACTTAATGTTAAAGTCAACCCATGCCAAACTTTCATCGAATCTTTTTTATCACATGAAAGAAAATCAGAGAAGAGTCAGAATGCTCAGGGTTAATGTAGTGGCAAAATACAAAATCATCTCAAGTCCTTTTTTTCTTCAATTTGCCTCTACACAAAAAAACCCATCATTAATTGTGTTGTTGTATTTTGTTTTTTTACACTAACAATGCAGCAAGGAAGTTAACCAAACTTGTCTTTGTAGGCCTATTAGATGAAAATCTGTGTCAAGAGTATTACTAGCCATGCAGCTATATCATCTCTCTTAAGTAGACATAAATGATTCCAGGCTAACGAGTGTGATCATCTGGAAAAATCTCCACCAAAGTTCTGATTAAATCTAACACATTGGGCTGCTTAAGGGCAGGATGCACATAGCACATGACAACACATTTTGTTCCATTTTTTTAAATAAATTTGCTCTAAGTTAAACTACTAACTACATCACTCTATATGTGAGATTTTAAATTGAATTAAGAAAAACGATCAAAGGAAGCTAGAATTGTATGAGACCAACAATAATGATCAATTAACACTTATGAGCATAACTGTTGCAAGGGGGTGGGTCTTTGGGAGCTGGCGGCGTACCGGTAAAAGGGGGTCTTTCGGAGCTGCGAACCGGGCTGTGAACAAGTAAAATGGGGTCTTTTGCGAGCACCTCCCCAAAAGTCAAAAATACAAAAGTCTTTCTTGCCAAAATTTAAAATCACCTGAAAAAACAAGAAATATGAGGAATGAGCAAATTTGGGGTTTTTACGCTGAAATTATTGGTCTTTCAGAGCTTTATTTTGGTAAAAATAGGGGTTAGGGGAGCTCCACGAAACCCAAAATCGGGTCTTTCCGGGGAGCAAAATGGTCACTTTTGTCAAAATCAGTGCCCCCGGGAACAAAATCTACTACTGGTACTTAGTGATCGGCCGAAATAAATGTGTTGTTTGTTATAAAATATTTCTCAACAGTTTTGTTCATCCGAGCATTACGCTTTTTAGCAACACTGGATTACAATTTAATTATAATTCCTCATAGGTTTAGTCTGCTGAAGGAAAGTAGAAAGAAAAAAAAAACGAGAAAAGAAAACAAAATTAAAATTACAAGATGATCCCCAGTTTGTTATTTCATTAAGACATTTTGTTGTCATGTTGTTGATTTGAGATGGTCTAATCAAGCTTGGGTTGGCTAATAACACAGCATCATCGCCGCTCATATAGCAAGTGATAGGCTGGGAGTGGACATGGTTATGGCTTGCCGATGGGCGCTAGTCATCATAATTTATACCGACGATTTATTTAAAGCAAAACAACAGATGGCCAATGTACATTAATGCTCCCAGCAATCAACATTTTATTGTATTCCATTTTCAATCTGAACCATAAACAATTTTTCCTTTTTTAATACCTCTTTAAAATTCATTATTTACCACTTGTTGCTGGTATTTATCCACACTTTAGTGTATTTACTTTCACAATTATATCAAAGGGACTAATTATGAGCAACTATATATCTATGAAAAAAAAAACCCTGTAAAATATCGTTCAATTAACATCTAGTTAATTGGTGATATTATCGTATTACCAGGTGATGTTCAAATCATGTTCGTCTCCTTGATGAGAAAGGTCTTGAGAAATTGACTGGCCTAGAAAAGTTTCAAATCAAAAAGCCTAAATGTTGACATGGGTGATAGTATTAGGGGGGACATAATCGAATGGGTATCCTGGTGGTATTCAGATGTATGGGTCAATACCTGCACCTATAGGTACTTTTACCAAATGAAAGGGTAAGGCAAATTACTTCCTTAAAATTAAGTTAATGTTAAACATGCCAATAATGGCCATAACCCATAGTACACTAATGGATTGGTTTCCATAGCAACATAATTAGTCTCATTCCTCATTATCCATGCAGACAGTAAATAATCATTAGACCATATCAAACTACATAATTACATTAGTTGATCTTTTTTATTTATCAATTGCCAGACAATAGTACTTTTGTTTCTGCTTGAAGAGGTACCATGGCCCAGTTTTACAGAAAATCATAGAATTGGTTTTGGGACCACTTAAAATTCATAAATATACTTTGCTGACCCTTCTCAAAATCATTGTTTAGGAACCCATAACCCATAATCAAACCTCACATGTTCAGATTTGAAAAACATGACTTACTTTTTAGATCTATGACTTTGTTAGCAGATCTGACAGCTCATTATCCCTCTGATACAACAGTCCAATTCACTGATTTAATAATAATTACTAACCTTATTTCACAATTTATTTCATGAATTGTATTGTCTTGACCACCATGTGCATTAATTTGCTCACCACCTCCCCAAACTTAAAACCAGATTCAATTTAATCCTTTGTAGTATGTGTGTACATGGCCATACCCTGCCCGCGCCCTTCAAAACCTATTCAATTTGATACATTATAGTACACAATGTCAATTCCATTTACAAATAACACCACTTTGTTACAACGTTTCTAACCTTATTTCACAATTTATTTCATGAATTGTATTGTCTTGACCACCATGTGCATTAATTTGCTCACCACCTCCCCAAACTTAAAACCAGATTCAATTTAATCCTTTGTAGTATGTGTGTACATGGCCATACCCTGCCCGCGCCCTTCAAAACCTATTCAATTTGATACATTATAGTACACAATGTCAATTCCATTTACAAATAACACCACTTTGTTACAACGTTTGCTCGATGCAGTAGGCAAGAAAACCTTACAAAAGCAGCGCAGGCTAGGACAATATAATAGTATTGACCAATCAAAAGAGTTAGCAGAACGGACAAGTTGATAGATCTCCTTCAATAATGCCGGTCACTCTTTGAACAACGTCTCTACACGCACCATCAGGCCGGCACGGCGCTAATCGCTTCAGACGAGTACTCGCATACAAGTCACTTAGAGACACATTAACGATGATGATACCCACAACTCACAAAGGTGAAAATCTCCAATTTGAGCCAAACGGATAATCGACCATAAACTGCGGTCCCCGAGAAATTCAAGTGGTGAGAAATGTGTTCGTTAAGGTAATTTATGTGCAGTTATGTTGGCCTCTGTAGTGGTAAAATGGTCAATGTGTCGCTATTAAGCGAGTTTTACCCATTGATGAGCGGCACTCAATTTAGTTTGTACCAATTAACTTACTTTGTATCTCTTTATACCATTGCATCCCATAATATAAATTCCTAACCTCATCTAATAGCCGCCTGCATCTTAATGTTCAATATCGGTGCATCTACGACTTAACATTTAGGCCTAACTACTTGCAAATGCCCCCAAATATCCTTTTCCCATAATCTTGGCACCACAATGCTTTATCGACCCGTGTCCCAATTCAGCATGGGGGGGGGGCACTCACTGAAAATAGACGACAGGGATGTGTGGCCACATCGACCCCCATTTTCAACTCCCTCTCACTCAATGACCCTTTCTGTTTTGTCACCCAATGCCTATAGGTCTCACTGAATGACCTCATTTCAAGGGCTCCACACCCAATGTCATCAAATATGTCCCTAAAATCCCTAGTTTTGAATCGCTGTCCACACACCCCATCACTTCAAAAGTTGAATGAAATCACATTTGTTCTTTTCCCCTTTTCTTTACTAATTAGCACAAGCTTGATCCTGAAACAAACAGGTAAATTCACTTCACTATGAATGAAATAGCCTCTTTTTTTTTTTGCACTTTCTTATCCACACGCAAGATCCTAACTTTCCGTTCCCCTAGTCAGTGACTCATGCTATGTTTCTAACACATTTCTATCAAACCACAGTCCCAAGTAAAACCCCTCCCATCATTTTCAGTACAGGACCTCCACCCACTTCCCATCCCCAGTACACCTGTAAATCAAGACCCATGCAACTTCACAGACTTCCATATCTTCCCAAGTCTGACTCACTCAGATCTGTTCTTCAATAGGCTATTCCATTTAAAATCCACACTACCCCTATGGAAGATTTTGGAAATACCTTCCACAGGGGGAGTATGTTTTTCAAATGTAATTGGTAAGAGTTAATCATTTTGAAACACATACTCCCCCTGTATTATGGATTTACCTATATCTATATCAACTGGAGTGAGTATTTCAAATGGAAGTTACCCAATTGTTTATTCTATTTGAAAGCTTCAGCCGGGGTAGTGTGGACATTAAATGGAACAGCCAAATAGGAGTGCTGACAACAACAAACACTGAAATACCAAAACTTTAATTTGAGAAACAGGAAACCTGTTGTCACATATTTTACATTCAACTGCTTTTGATTTGTGCACCCACCTACATCCAGTAATTATATCAATCAAGACATCAAAAATCCACACTTTTGATTATTGTAACATCAACTAAATTCGGAAGGACAAAGTGATACAATATAAAGGTTAAGTTTTAAGTAAGACATATACTTAACACCTTCTATGCATCCAAACCTAACACTTAATGTAAATAGCCACTGAAATCCAGAGCTGTACATCCTTAAACAATACAAACATACCATGACACCAATGCCGTCATCAGTTTCAAACACTTTAAGGCTCTTTTTTCACAGCCCACCTGGTCTCCCATTAATTCCTGGACTCTATCATCCCCTTCTTAAAAACAAATTTGTCTGTCTTTAAGTTTGTCAGTCTTCATGAGCACTTCTTTCCTGATAAGAGTTATCCAATAAGCTTTAGCAACCGTGAAAACTAGGTTAAACTTGATTTTGCGACACCTCTAGAACTAACACACTTGGCAAACTACATGTGGCCATTTCCACTACCTTTCCCAGAGCCTGTGGCAGTTTTAACGGTGTATAAGGGTACCTCAAATGTCTTAAAAACAACCACTTCTTACAAAGGCTAAAAAGACAAAATCCATAAACTGATGTAGGTCACTCTGGTTTTTATCACTCTTTTTACAACATATATGCATTTCCACCACACATAGAGAACTATAAAGGATGCTTACAACGTTCTAGTCTGATGGTTTTAATAGATGGTTATAAATCGGCAAATTCACTTTTATCACAGCATATGGAGGTAAGCTCCAGACTTGAGTGATATGAAAAATAAAAGACATATTGGTTCCCACATCGACCCTCAAATGGAAGGGGGAATATAGGTTAAAGTTAGTAAAGCTCAAATCACCTGTTTGGCAACTGGGTTAACAATGCACATTGCATGCATGCGGACACACAGCATATACACTATCCTAACACCCCCTTTTGCCCCCCCTTTCACATATTTCCCTCCTGTCCCTCATCATCAATTCTTCACCTTTTAATTGGACAAGAGTTTGTTATACAACTTTGTTTACTCATAATCTTAACTACTGTCTACAACTATTTACATTTTGCATACAGCTTTGTTAGTTTAATTTAAACTGTTGACCAACAAATGGGAAATAAAACATCCATGACAAAGGCGGTGTATACTGCCCTCGCATGACATAGCTACCTGCCAAGTTTACTCTTCCTATCTAGCGCTAGAAATCCAAAATGATCAGCTAAGTCCGATGTGTTTTTCCAGTATAAGGCACTTTTAATTAAGCCGTATTTAAAAATGTCAAAGGGAAGGGCGTCGCAATTGAACTTGTGACAATTAACTAGCCAAATACGAGGTTGCTCTCCTTGATTATCATCAGTATTATTATTTTTACAAGTTTCCTTCATATAGTTATAAAGGAGGCATCAAATGAACTCTACTGACATTGTTTTGTTTTATATATCACATTTCATTTGCAATTCAAATAAACATGTAAAAGAGGCGACCATTATACAAGGGACAAATGAACCAATTTGGATGTATGAAGCAAGTGGTTGACCTTTACGGCTAGTACTTAACTTTTGTATCTAGAAACAATCACAATAATGGGAATACATGAATGTGTTAGCAACAAAATGATGTGGTCAGAAACACTACAATTACAATAACCCAAAACGATAATGAACAAAGTGCAAATTCTATGCATAATTAATTCCCTTCGAGTTCTAAAGATGGATAATTTGATTACTTTTTGTAATTACTTGAATCTGCCAAACTTCTGTTCATATCATCCGACAACAGAAGTTGAACGCCGAGAGTTTAATTTTATGCTTCGTGAAACTTGCATCTGATGCATGTATGAAAATGTTATCAAAAATGTCATAATGCACATGTAGACTTTATGCTAATTTGGCGCGGATCATCTTCTTCACCAAAAAAAAATCCGACTAGCTACGTGTTTTTGGAAACATGTGACAGTTTCGCAACATTGATTTCTGTTCTTGTGCTACCAGCAAAAACGCACACTTTTCATGAAAATTTCAATATTGGTAATTGAATGTGATATTGCAGGGCACAGGCTGCCACTAATTAGTGCATGAATGTTAGACTTTGTGACCAATTATCGATCAGGTCATTGTTATTTCTTAATTGCTTAATCAGCTTGACAACATTCAGTATCTATGTCTGATTTGGCCTATTTGTTTATGGCACAACTGGCACCAAAACTTAATTAAATGATACCATTTAAATGTTCATACTAATGTTACTATTTAGTTGGATAATTACTTCATCTCAATTAAAATAAGTTCAAACTAATTAAGAGGTACATTTAACCATTTTAAATAGCACAGCACTTGTTCAATTTCTGTGTCAGAAAGAGACAGCCAAGATTGATAGACCGTAATACCGATAAACATTTGTGAACCAAATCATGCTTCTAATAAATTGAACAATCAAAACTGAACTATAACAACAAACAAATAAAAATGTAAATTTATCTATGGGGTGAAAACATAGCATGTTGATGTGGTATATATTGGGCTGGAGGAAGCCCTAAATCTAGCCAGTATGTCAAGGAAACACACAACTCCTCTCTGGCATCCTCCTCCCTAGAGCTCACTGGGCGGTGGCATTTTGAAGTATCCCCGATGATCGCTACCCATCTCAACCGCCACTGGCACAAGTATCAACCACTCTATTCCAACATTCTGGAAGGCATACCACACAATATTCTATATGGAGCTTTTAATATCATGCAAGTATGTGATGCTCACCAAAAAAATGGACTTGCATTACCTGCGGAATTCAGAAGGCTCATAAACCCAGCACATGCCGCGGCATGTCGAATGCATAGGTACAGACTCAACCACCAGACTTGGGTGGATGCACTGCACAAGATATTAATCAAACTTGATAGTGACTTGTTGTTGAGTTGGTGTAAGAGATTAGGGTAGCTCTATGTGGACCATGACTAGTTTCATGAGGAATAGTAACCTCTTACCTTGCCTCACTGTATCTAATATATAGAGAACTTAGCTGAGCAAATAACAGCACTTTGTATTTTGCAGACTGATTTACAAATGCAGTGATCACTTTTGACTGCTTTTTTCTCACATGGTGGAACTTACGTTTAATTGATCTGTTGGTCTAGATCTAAAGGCTCGGATTCTCATGCTGGTTAAATGTTTAAGGGTGTTAGTTTTCCCAGTCACACCTTGAGTTTCAATGGCATTGGGAATTAATCAAGTACCGACGTCTTCAAATATATTCAACATGAGAATCTAGTCTCCAATCTGGTGCATGTAGTATCGTGCATCTTGATCAATAAATAAGACAACTGATCAAAAAACATGGTAATACATTGACCATATGAAATAGCTAAAAGGCTATTAACCAGAGGCATCAAAATTGCTATCTACTGAAGATAGCAAAATTGAGGCACTATTCAAATCAGTAAAATAAACAATTACAATCAGTTCATATATAAGAGAAGTTAACAGTAACCTTTGTTTTACCAAACTAATTAGTCACTCTGCATCATCAAGTTCATTCCAATAACTTCATCTTTAACATGACGAATGTCACCACCATCATCATCTTCATTATCATCATCATAATTGGAGCGAGTAACCTAGATCCGTCCCTTTCCAACCTCTTGCTTTTTAATTTGCATCGTACAAATTGACCGAAACCAATAATAACATACAGATGACAATTCACCATTCATTTGGTCACCTAATAATTGATGTCATCAGAACCATCTTTACGCCATGTAAATTGAACATGACAGCTGGAAGACATGCATTCAATTGGCAGATGCTAGCCAAGATGCCCATATTTCTCCTCATTTTCTCTATGTTACTCCTGCTTTCGTTGATGATGACAATGATGATGATATAAATACATGAATTATATACAGTACAATGAATTCTACATTACAATACAATACATCACAACACCCCCCTACCCCGCCCCATCAGCCAAGATGCCCATATTTCTCCTCATTTTCTCCATGTTACTCCTGCTTTCGTTGATGATGACAATGATGATGATATAAATTCAGATATATACATGAATTATTTACAGTACAATGAATTCTACATTACAATACAATACATCACAGCACCCCCCCCCCCTCCCCATCAGCCAAAATGCCCATATTTTTCCTCATTTCTCCATGTCACCTGCTGATTTCGTTGATAATGGCAATAATGATGATTAACTTGAATACAAATACATGAATTATTTACAGTACAATGAATTGTACATTACAATACAATACATCACAGCACCCCCCCCCCTCCACATCAGCTCCCAGATTATCTTATCTACAATTAAAAGAAATCAAATACGTACCTATCTTTCTATCATTCAGCAACTTGCTACAAAATAATACCAGTAATTCGTCTTTTAGCGATTCAGTTGTAACCCAAGTCCATGGCAAAGCCAGTGGATAGAGTTTCAGCAAAACCCCTGCGTCTGCTAAGTGGTTTCTCATCCTGCTAACACTGGATGGTCAATGGCCGTGCAACCTACTCCTACCGTTATCAAAGTAAGAATGGGATTTGACCGGGGGATTTGTATAAAATTTGGCATCTATTGTGGTCACCATAGGGGTGTGTTACTTCAAAACCACATGTGCTCACTATTGGTCGGTGATTTATTCACTCTCAACCTTAGCGAGGCAAAAAAATACTACACCCGGCGTCTAGCTCTCCTAGGACAACCCACAATATTGTTACAGCTCTTGAAAAACTGCTTGCTTGACAAGTTGCTACTGGTTAAGCTCAATGACCGACGCTTGCTGCTGCATTGAATCGGCCGTATGCTCGACAAGTCCATACTGGTTTTTACCCAATGACCAGGTAGTGTACTAAGGATAAAATGTGTCCCAATACATACGGTCTGCTAGATGGTTGACCAATCAGTAAGTGACTGACACCAACATGCCGGCTAGCTAGGCTAGTCATGTATTGTTACGATAGTTACTCACTACATTCATTCATAAAAAACTCGTCTTGGGGCTCTAAAGGGATTTATACCATTATTAAACATTTAAGTCTTGCTTGACAAGTCAGCACTGGTCCGCGTTGAATGACCGACCATATACTGTGTTCAAATATCAGTAAGCCGTCTACAGCTGACCAATTAGCGTTCTCAGAGTCAATAATCTTGAATTACTCTACACACTTGTTAACAATTATATTCAAAAATTCTATAATAAACTCTCCAAGGATCAAACAATTATTATTTCATCTTCTAATAATAACTAAAACACCACTTGTTCAGTCTATTCAATATGGGGTATAATGACCAATGTATACGTTGTTTGTATTTAGCCAGGTACCGCAAACAGAAAGGGAAAAAAAGTTGACCAAACGGATCTCAGGGGCCTAACCAAAATGTTGCATATTTATCACTCAAGTTGCCAAGTACACTCTATATGTAAATTTGTTTCTTCTAGCTAGGGGGCTTACAATCTCAGGCTATGCATTCACATGATTACCAGCGACGACTAAATGGACCATAATAAACAAGGGAACAGTTTGGGGAATTTTCACCACTAAACCTCAATGGATCCAGTCTACAGTGTGTTCTTTACCCAAAAGGCAGGACTAGAAACACGGCACTTAACGTTATGAAGTGATTGACAGAGCACCTGAACGTAACCCAAACACGCAAGTTGAAGCATATCATACGCGGCCCACCTAGCACATGTTTGCTGACAATACGTCTATAAGTAGCCATGAGATATAAGAAACACATAAGAGTGCAGCAGGATACATTTTTGAAAAATCTACAAACAAACCAGTTTGGTTAATTAACTATCAATAAGGCGTGAAAAGAAGAAAAAAAAAAGGAAAAAGAAGGAATAATGTTCTGGCTGTGTTCAGCGAGATGTTAAAGAGTTCAATGTTCCATAATACAAATTGTATTGACTGATTTGCCTTTCATACATGGAATATTTGGGGACAGGTGGGAGATCGGGTCTGCTGTATTGTCATTCAGTTTCTGGTTGTTGAAATCAGGAAATCTTTGACAAAAATAGCGAAAAAGATGTTCAGTGGTTTATGTTGTAATGTTCTTGTCAACATAGTTTATAAATAGTACTTAGTAGCAACATTCCTAGTACAGTAATGTGAAGTATGTCAAATGAACTGACTGTAGTACCATAACTTCTGGATAGTTCTGTATAGCTATTCAAAAATCCATTTAGATATGTCTCCAATGACATATACGAAAAACAAAAGATATTTATGTCCTATATCGCACTTAAACAGCAAAAGATAGAAACAATCAATTTTACCCTAAAACAAAGTCTTTTCTTGCCCAACCAGGTTCGTCTTAAAGATCGACTTGGTCCTGCAAACAGCTGGGCCCTGTCTTAGACTAAAAAATATGGCTTGGAGCATACATGGAAGGTGCCCACGGTTGACAGTGACAAAAAAGGGATGCATCTGCTTGGTAGCTAACCATCCCTTTGATAAAGATATAGTAAGAAACAATTGTTTCCTCAACATCGGGGACAGATGCAGTCTTGCACCAGTGCCTTAAGGATGAGTAGGGACATTTCCACAATACCAGGAGAGTTGCAGACAGACAGACAATGCTTGTATGTAAAGAGCTACTTAATACAAAAGCATTTTTATTCTATCTTTCATGGTAATGACTTTTTCATCTGTTCTTGCGAAGTTTTGAAAATTTACACGATAGTGTCGCGTTTCTAAAGCCACTGTTGATATACCAAATGAATTGAAACCACAACTATGTTGCTCTATTTGACATATTAATATGTGGTAACACATTCATGTAGGCCTACTGCTTAAAAGTTACAAAAATACTTTCACATCAGGGTAAAGTACTTTCCCCCCTACTACCACCTACCATTACTACCAATGCCATTAACACCACCAATACAATGGCTATATAAATAGTAGTTTGGGTCTACCATCCTCGCTACATAAGAGAGCACCAACCCATCTTTTGGCACCCATACATCTCTCTCCCATCTCGGTTGATGTTGGGTCACTAATGTAGGTATCCCCCGGGATCACATCTGAGATAGAGTAGCAATATTACCAGCCAGGTAGGTTTGTTGGGTTGGGGTAGGTAATTCACACGCATCAATCTATTGATGGATATGACAGAGTAAGTCGCATGTAAGGCGCTGTTAATAATAGATAATGCCGTAATCTGATCTCCGTCCCATTTGGCGGAAAACTAAAACCTAGCGATACCTGGATTAGCGAAATGGTGCCCTCACTTGAGTGGTGAAGTACAAAATATTCGGGATGCTATTACATAAGAGGATGGGAAGTGTGAAGTGAGGAATGTTTGAAAACTTTTTGGGTTTACTGTCTTCCCCAAACTCTTGAATCACAAGAAATCAAGACTAAAATAGAATTAAGAAACAACTTTAGTCCAAACTTTTCAAGTTCATGCTTAGGGTAATCATTTCAGACAGAATATAAAGAAATTTGAACATTTTTGAAGGATACAAGAAGTCCTACTTGAAAGTATCTACCACAGCTGTGATTTGGTCCCCACTTGCCCCCTCTCTTTCCCTGCTATTAATATTCCAAATTGTTGTTGTGTAATCCTTCCTGTATCTTCTGAACCTTAACAAAAAGCGAAGCTGCTTATCAGCACAAATTTATCGAATCCAAGTTCATGTTTATTTTCCAATTTTATTCAACCAGTTCTGCTTTGCCAATTCTTGTCTAATCATTCCTTTCCTTCATCTTAACTACAATGCACAGTCATACTTATTTCCCGATAATTAGCCGTAACTTTTCAACATTTCATTCTCTTGCCTGCACAGCTTTAAAACATTTTGAACCCTGAGTGCTAGCCTGCTGCATTGCATTGCTAACACCAATCTGAGCCAAGCTGATTGAGTCCAACTAAATTTGAACTTCAGCAAGACTAGCTTGATCTTTTTTGTGCTTTCTCACTCACTATAATGGATCCCAATGGCCTCATCCCAATGGCATAGTTCAATAACCTCAATTAAACAATCATATTGCAAAATTTGACCTCAAGTTGCAAAGTATGAGGTTTTGTACCCAAATTTTCAAAGGTCATTCAATGAATGTACAAATGTATTGGGGTTAAATAACTGTGCCCTGATAGATGAGCATGTTGTGGATCCTAGTGCCTATTATAGGTACCTCATTCAGATCAACTTCTGGTATTACATAAAGGGGGGGAGGTGATGTATGTGAATAGTCAAACAGTCAGCATAGCAAAATCAATCCTACCTGTACCTTTGGATACCTGTCTAGTTAGGGTTAGGATTAGTATTATGGTATTAGGCCTAAGTTTAGTGATTTGGTATATATGGATAGGATTAAGTCTGGGACTCCACAACTCACTTGAACTTGAACACAACGACCTACTAACACACTTTCAATGAACTTTTTACTTTCCATATCCAGCTCAATTTCAAGTTAAAGAGAAGTTACAAACTCATTTTACTACCTCATTTTTCAAGCATTCCTCTAACATTACATAACCAATTTGTGTCATTTTTTACGAATTACACCATCATTAATATGACATTTGACAATGTAATAATCCAAATTACAGACTCCTTGTTATTTTTTTTACATCCGATTGCGCTCTCTTTGCCAACGACAGTTATTTCTTCACGCTTGGCAAATTTACTTCAGAGTCCTAACACCAATTGGATCATTATGATTAAGTGTAAATGTGTTGATCTTATAACCCAATTACCATATCCTATAAATGGGAATTCAGATGTGTAAAAAATATGAATACTTACTTACATCTCGCCATTAATTCCTTGAGACAAAAAAATGTAATAAATTAATGAGTAAAATGCATGTTGGAGCATGTCAATTGGTGTCTTCTACACGGGCTAACTTAAAAACTTACACTCCATATTTGGGTTATCAATTACAGATCACCACAACTCGCTCCCAGGCAGACAGTTTCCTTGTAGCTGCTACCGCGCCGCCAAAATCACCTCTTAACAATCTTGTAAATGGGGCTATTTTCACAAAATTGAAAATATATTTTTTCTTTTTCTAACAATCTCACTATCAATCACAATCATGATTTGCTGGTTATTTCCCCTTGAGATAGGTAGACCATGGTGTTTTGTCAGAATCATTTTATGAAACAATATTGGAATCTGACTTTAGTCATTTTTTTTTGATTCGAAAAGAAAAAAAACACCTCTTAACGATCACTGATAAAAATTACGTTGAATAACTGATATGAGCTTCGCTGTATTACAGCACTGATAGCTTTTCTTAACATCCTTAAATAGACTGACTTCGAATCAATCATCTTCATAATTCTGTGTCTTTCCCCTGAAGATATCTGATGGTCGCCAGACCATGTCCTTTTGTAAAGACATTTTCTAACACAATATCGGACTTTGATTTGTGTGTGTTATGGGCATCATGTCCGGTGGGCTTTTGATTTTATCTCCTTCGAGCATGAAAACTTGTGTAAAGGATCTCTATTATGTCCATCATGTCAGCTGGCCATGCTACTGCTCTGCATCATTGTCAGCTACATGGTACAACAATCGCCACGTCTCAAGTGACCCTTTGCAGTAAAGTGATGAGTTAACTTAGCCATTCTTATATTGTCCTCTTATCTTCAATAACCTTCAAGGGTGTTGCAGAAGACCTTCCTTGAGGTACTTTTCACAAGAGTTTATAAGGTCCAGAAAATCTCTCGGCGCTGATCAATCTTCCTTTTTTACCAACCGTTCAATGACCATAAAAACAACATGGAACATTCCGGTGAAACTGACCTCACGAGGGGGTGGGTTGTGTGGTCCAAAGTACCACGAGGTCTTAATATGTTTATGCCTTTCTTTGTGTAAAGGTCGATGAACTGTGTCAGGGGAGATGAGGCTGCTGGCAATTGGAATGGTTAGCAGGTATTGAACAATCAAGGCAATTGATTATCTGGCTAGAGGGTGTGCCCTGAGAACGTATCGGCACTAGAGAATGGGGGTATCAAGGGGCTGGAGTAGAATGTATGCAAGGGAATGCATAAGCTATGAGAAGCCTAGGCCAAATAGCCCAAAGGCGCTGTAGTCAATGCTCGTTCTTGGTCTCTTAGGTTTTCACTCAGTGCAAATACTTGCATCGCTGCCGAATGATGAGGTTGTAGAGTATGTTACACATAAGCATTAGGTAGTTGCATGTAAAAAAAAAAATAAGCCGTTTTTTGAAGAGATGTGTTTTGGTCATGTGTTCTACGGATCAATACCCAAGCCTGGTTAGCTGCATATTGATAGACAGTGGAACTGGCGGATGTTCTCTGAAACTATGTGTGAACGTATGAATAGAATAGGGATAGGTTCAACTCTTATGGGACCTGTAATGGGCTATTCCCGTATCCGTGCATCCCCCCTATGGAAGACATGACCTTGATCTCCTATACAGGGAGTGTGACTTGACTTTCAAATGGTGTTACCTGAATGGGTGATTCCATTTGAAATCTACACACCCTGTGTGGGAGATGAAGATGATGTCTTCATAGGGGGTGTATGGATTACCTAGAATATCCCAGTCTATTAATTGTCTTCACCTCTGATACATTGAAGCTAAAATTGGGGCTTATCGGGTAAATTTTTTTGTCTCGTAAATTAAAGATACAAAATTACCTCATGTGTGAAAGGATTCTGACCATCATACTGTTACATAATACAAAAGTATCGGTCAAATGCGTACATGACCATTACAAAATGGACAGTGTGAAACCGATCGATTTCCAAATCATAATTCGCTATATCTCTCACTTGTCCATTACGGAGGGTAAAAAGAATCTTATGAAGAGGTACTTGACGACCCTATGATAATAAACCCAGTGTCATCCCAATCATCCAATGTCATATTCATGGGTTACGAGATGCATTTAAAAAAATTTTTAACGTCATTAGTCAAAACATATCAATGGCTTAAAGATATGATTTATTCAAATCCGTATCTCCCCGATAAACACCTGCGAATATAGCATGTCGTTTACGATTCACGTACATAGAAATCACTGTGTACAGATAGCTGTGTCACCGACGCGCCACCGTATATAGCACTACCTTTACATTAATGTGTTATGTTACAGCACTACAGAAAAAAAACTGACATCACCACAAAAATAAATCACCCCATAAAAAATCCTAGCACCACTGACTTCTATTCCTACCATTGCATCCACCCACCGCCTACCCCTTCTTCACCTAAAAAGTTGTCAACTCACTCTACCCAAGTCGGTACCTCCGTCGTTTCCGCTTGTCTCTGCTACAACACTTGATGAAATTGCTGGTAACACTTAATAGTACTGCATGCACTGACCACACCCAATAGCCACTTGTGCAAAAACTTGTGTGAAGTCCATGCTTCATCACCCACTCGCATACGCACGCACACTCACACACATGCGGGATTGGAATACCTCCACTAGTAGAGAACCTGTCAGTACATGCCCGGGCTTGCCCACATATAAAGTCTATCATACGCTATACACCCGTCATGTTCACTCACCAAAAGTAGAGGATAGATAAGAAAAGAGGGTTCTTCTAACGTACACACACGACTCATACGGACTTCCTCGGTTATCTACCAAAGCTTCTGATTGGTCATTATTGGACAGGTGTTTATGTGCCACGGGGCCAACAAGTCGGTGTCAGACGGGTTCTTTTTTTGGGTGATACCGTTACATAACACGGGGGTTTCGTACGTTGAATTTGGTGTGTTGTTCCTGGGCTAGTTTAAGTGTTGACAGTATGCTACCGACTAGTTAGCCCGGTAATTGATACGTACACTTCATCAATATTCAGGTGAGACTAGAGTGAATGTGATTGATGTCTAATCATGCTACATGGTAATGCCCCCTGTCTGACGTCGTTGTCACGATTACTTTGCTCTGTTAAAACCCTGTGAAACCCATACCAACATGTTCTATCTGAACCCACATGGTGCATGCTGGGCCAATTACGAGGTGGCGTCCCCGATGGGGCTTCGAGCCAATGGTCAAGTTACGATGAACGCCGAAAAAAAATTGTTATGAATATGTATGAAAGATTACAGTAACTAGGTTTCTTGACGCAATGTAACTTAAACTCTGTTTTCAACTTTTAAAAAATCATTTTCTCACATTTTATTTCGGAATTAAAATGAGATTTGAGTATGCAATGTTGTCTATGTTTTTTTTAGGTAAGAAACAGCTCGCAGTATACAACTATATTATTACCATATTCAAATTGATGGATGATTATCTCCAAAATACATGTATACGCGCAACTGTTTTCTTTTCTCACTTTTTTTGTTGATGAAAATCAAGATTATCTCACCAAACACGGCAGATATGGGACCATATAAGACAGTTCTGGGACCATATATACCAAATTGCTACCAAAAAAACTTGCATATTATACGTAAATGATACCCCCATTGCTATCTGATAACCATCTCAGACATTTAGCGCGAAATAACTCATCAAAATGAAAAATTCACTAATTTTGACAATTTCACCAGAGAAATTGGAAAAAAATTATTACTTTTTTCGCAAGCAAATCTTCTGAGACAAACCGTCAGTGTATTAAAACAAAATGATACCAGCACCCTGGAGTGTACCAAAATGTACCAATTATTTTCCCCCTCTTTTTTCTCTACCAATTTTTCCTTTATTTTTCTACCACTGCCATCATTACTGTACGACTGTTCCACTTTCCTCCACTAAATCAAATGTGATGGTCTCGTAGACCCGACTATGACTAGCTGTGGTTCATATCAGGTCAAGCTGCTGTGCATTACTAGGTTTCCTTTTGGGTAGAGAAGACTTATGTGTGCGCCCGTCTCAGTAGCTAGCGCCATCCCTCTTTTATACTCCCCGCTTAAAGGGGTATTATCCGATCAACTCAGGGTCACCTAATGAGAAACGCTGTGTGAACTTAACTGTTATTTACACCACTCTGTGCTATATATCCTTGTATATAGTTTGTACAGATGCAGTGATCTACAGGGTATATAAATAAATTGAAGAGGATTTCTCACAATTCTATTAGATTTTTAGTAACATGTTAAGATTTTGCTGATAGAAAGTTTTTGATTCACTTTGAAGATGATTCAGTTATTTTGTTTAAAAACCTTTTCGTCGCTCTTTTTATTCTTTTTTTCGAACTTTGAATGTTGTATAGACCATGACAAGGCATGCCCGTGCTTGTCTCGAGTTATTTCTTAGTTTTTCTTTATTGGAATTTAATATAAACAACAACAAAAAAATAAAAATCTGAGATTACAAATCTCAAATGATGAAATAACAAAATTTCAAAGTAAAATGCGAAATGTATCTATTCAAAATGATAAACCCGCTACTTTGGGAATTAACGGCTCGTCATAATATTCCTAGCTTGATAATTTCAAATATTGTAATCTCGCTATTGGTGATGCCACTAAGGAACTTTAAAAAAAAAAAAAAGCCGGTTATGATAATAACGATAATAGTAATTGTTACAATAACGATGTGAACTGACAAAATTTACTGACATAAGAATTAATCACCATCCTGCTCTACTTTTATACAACATGCAAAAAAAATTGGGTTAAGGAGCCCGTGAATTTGATTTATATTTTCACAACAATACCCTGTTTAAATGAGCTTCGCAAGTCCTGACCAATTCTGAGGGTTATTTGTTTCAATTTTGGGTGAGTTTGACTTCGAATCCATTACTCTTTTGACAGTGACTCATATTTTGGAGGAGGGGGCTTTATTAGTTGATTATGTTATTAACCACCCTGTATCTATCACCTGAACGCTTGTGCACTTAGGTAGCACATTCCACTACTGTGACTACATTTCTTTCATGTAAGGGAAAACACCATTACCCATTTTGCCTCCCTTTTTTTCTTCTTCCGCTATAATGCCATTTTGAGCCAAGGGTATATAAACTTGCAAATTCAGTACTTTTTGGGTATGAAAAAAAAAGCACTTTTGGTTATGGAATAAAAAAAACACCTTTTTACCCATTGAAAAACATGTAAAGTCAGGAAAAAGTAAATATCTCTTAAAGGTTAAGGTATGGAAAAAAATAAACCCGTCTATAAAAATATAAACCCCTGCTTTGAGCATCCTTTAAAGAAAGTGGTTATTTTGGCATGGTTTCCAACATACCTACATGCTAACTTTTGTAATGGTATCATCTACTATTAATACTACTAGAAACTCAAAAATCATAAAAAGATCAATAATTATTTATGCGAACAAACAATCAGATATAAATATTTTGTATTTTGCAAGTTTCCATTTTTACAACAACAAAACATTAAGTCAAATATTATTGCATATCAATGAGTTAGGACTGGTAGTTTATAATAATAAATTTTATATCATAAAACAAATTCAAGAAGCAATTAACTTTTCATATTTAAATAATTTAATTAATAAGCACTTTAAAAAAAATCATCCCACAAACATTATTAGGCGGAGGCGCCATATTTAGCATTAGCTTTGGATATTTAATTATTTTCTTTATTTTTCAACCATGTAAGAAGGATGGAAAATAAAGAAAGTAATTCAATGTCCAAAGCTAACATTAAATACTGGCGCCTAACGCCTAATATGAAGACTGCACGCCCACCCTTACCTATAAATGCAAGATTACTTAAAGTATGCAATTCAAGAAGGAAAAAATCATTTCTAAACTGATGAATTCTACTTTATGCTTTTGTGTTTACTCATTCAAGTTTTTTGTTTACTTTGGTTTTGGTTTAATCAAGCATAAAATGCAAAATATTGAATATTATATACAAATCCTCTTTGCATTCTATAAATGCTCTTTAAGTTTATGGACTTTTGATCTTTACAATATATGGACTTTGTATAATTATTCATGATTAATAATTCATTTTTGGAGGAAATTAAAATGATGTGCGATCCAGACACTTGTACTCGTCAACCAAACTCTGATTTCATGACTGATATGCGCTGGCTATCAGCTAAGATAATAAATGTTTTAATTGGGTAGTTAAGTGTAAAACAAACATTAATGCAATCAAGAAAGCGAGCGACTAAAAGAGCGTCAGAGCAAACAATTCAGGCCATGTACTTTTGCCTGCCTTTGGTCGATCATTAAGTACAACAAAATGGCAGGTGAACATTTGTTTGTTCAAAATACCAATATTTGCCCAGAGCAGTCATCTGTTAAATACTCAAATGCATGTGACTGCAGCACCTTTGCGGAATCAAAATTTTGACCATTTCTTTCGCTTTATAACAGATTTTTTTTTTTTTTTTTTTGCTTCGAGACAAATATAATGACCATGAAAATGAAAAAAAAAGAGCATTGTCTAGTAGTACATTCAACTACCTGGTTTGCAGGTCATGTTGGAAACCACGTATTTGAGGTTGTTTAAAGTGTACATTGTGAAGGGGAAATGTAATGTGAGCGCAGATTTGCCGTATATTTCTGGTTAGAGGACATGAAATTAAATCTCCAAATTCAATAGCATCAGTACGGTGGATGGCGATGCGACGATAGCCGTAAGCCTCGGCGGTCACTTTTTAGGCAATGATAGGTACGAGCCATCAAATTGCACAAATTGCCCGTCCTCAAGTTTCAATAATTCTATCCGCTTATCGCAACACTTTTTCATATCTCGTTAAGACGAAATTTGACCATAAACGATATCACATTATCCTGAACTGCGCAAAACTGCCCGTATGGGTAAAAAACCGTCTTTAATTGGGCTATCTATTCTGGACTTTTTACTGTCTGCCACTCTCTTTTTTAATCAAAAAACTTGTGCGTCGTACCAATTAGATTGATATTTATATAGTTGAGATTCCCCCAAAGGTTCATGGGTAATTGACACATATTCAAGTAGCATAATTCAATTCCCATAATTGGCCATATTACGTTCTGATAACTAACAACCACTAAACTGTCACCATCATTTCCCCTGATTTTGTTGAGATTACCTAAAATGCTTTCCAATTTACTTCAGCGTTCGTTCAATTTTATTGTATCAATTCGGCTCCGCCATAAAAACAAACATTGTGAAGCTATTTTAATAACTAGATTTGCGATAAAGACCTCCTTATGTGCCAAATTTTGTTAACCCCAAACTCCCTAACTGCTCGTCGTAGACAATAGCAGAAGCTACTCATCATTCTGTTCCTACCATATCAATTTTGGGCGAGTTAAGGGAAATGCGCAATGGAAAAATATTGACCGTGCCCCAGTATTTAGTCTCAATCTACCATTACTTTTTACTTAACTCGCCTGGAGCTGTGATATTGCAATAGACAGCTCTATGTTATATACAGACACACCCAGGTTTTCTAACCTTCTAACATCATACAAGCCGCCAGTAGAAAATTACTCAATGAATATTAAATTACCAACCATATCTGTTGTTCTCACTTCGACCGACTTGAAAAGGCGTTCAGAAAGGAAGAGTGAAAAAAAAAAATCTCAGCAATAACTGCCCATACTCCGATATGCGTACGGGAGTCAAACTTAATGGGCGCTATTTGTCTTATAATTTGTCACGTTTGCGTGATCGACCATATATCTGTGGTTTTCTCAAGTAAATAATCGGTTTAGACAATGTTGACAAAACCAACCCAAACACTTGTACTATTAGACGCGTATGACACATGCAGGTTAGAAAAACTGATACATATGAGTTCCAGTCCCTATTGGACCATTGGTTATTTTAACTGCAAAAAACACACCAATGTGTTGAACCCCCTTGAGCATCTAATAAAATATGGCTAAATAAGTCGTCAAGAAGATATGGCGTAAATTTGTGGTTTTTGCGGTTATGTAAATTGAAAGGACCAGCATGGATACCGCCTCGGGGATGTTCACTCATGAGTAGCCGCTCTAAGTATCGGTATTCTGAAGCAATTATAGCGTAATAAGAAATTACTCTTAATGTACAGACTTTAATCTCCTATTTAGTTATAGTATTTAACTGATAATTTACTTTGATAATGGAAAATTATATTCCATTAACAAAATCCTGCATGGATAAGACGAGCAAGTTTTGCACGATGCGATCCAAGCATGTAGAATTTCCAGCTCGTTTCTTCTGCAAGAACCCGTAGAAAATTGTGGTTTTGCAAATCAAATCAATTACCAATCTACAAATAATACCATTCATTCGCATTGTTTCCTCGCTGACATTGTAACTCTTATAAAAGACGGATATTATTACAAAGTAAGCTACCTTATTGCCCTGTATTGAAACAAGAATGGCCTAAAGTAAAATGTCGATTCGGTTGATAACTTTTTTAGACCACAAAGCTAACACCACAAAAGTCAAGGTATAACTAAACAAACCAAAATTGAAAATGAAATTGAAATTCAAGTTCTGAATGTTAAATATGAAAAAAATTGTTTGATTCCAGGTATTTGAAATGGCACATTTTATCGACTTCAGGTATCAACTATGCTCTAAATAGGCATTATGTGCACCATTAGTTTGTGTTTCAAGCAGCCTCAAGACACTAATTAAGGCCTACGCCTTGTCAACAACTTGTCCTATTCAAATGCAATTTTCAATGTCTAAAATTATCCAAAATCTTCAAAAAAAAAAATTGATTGATTGATATTGATATTTCCCACTAGAAAACTTTTACAGATTCTTCAAATGAGTGCTTCTCTATTTAATGCAAATTCACACATCGACTAAATGGATGAATAAATAGCATTCAATTTCACCAATAATTCTAAATTTTGTTAGCAAGTAATATCCTCCAATCTTTGTTGTCAGTACTTATACGATAACAGAGGAGTTTAGTCGGACAATTGGTGAAGTAACTCCAAACATCTGCCATTTATTGGTCTTACTTACTCCACTTTTAACTTTTCCTTTAAAATTTCTTCCACAGCTTATTGAATTTTCTAGTGTCTGTGTAGTAACCAATGCCCCAAGCACTTTTCTTTCTCTTTGAACTTGACCATATGCTTGGGAGTGAATAGAGAAGCCATAAAGCCCGTTTTTCAGTCCACTAATACTAATAACAAATGTCAGCCTGTATTATTTACTCAAGTCAAAAAGTTGGGGTATACACTTGATAGACGTGTAAGTTAATTAAGGGGGTATCACTTTTAATGAAATTTTCCACCATTCAGTTTTAGTCATCAAATATTAATTAATGTAGTAATCCATTTCCTCTACATTATTTTCTTTTCTTTTTCTTTTAAACTATATAACAGGGTGTTCTGGGAGAAGTGACAAGATACTGAAGGCCTCCCCTGAGACTGACACTCAATGCTGTTAGAAATTATGACATTTCAGTTATGGCCCAATGGTATGGGAAGTTTGTATACACTGCTGACGCCACCACTGACCATCGTCGGCCGATCATCTCGGGGATATCGAGTATCGGGTTGTTGAAGCATCATCATGAGCTGACCATTATGTTATAGCGGCTGGCTAATACAGCAATGTGCAAAAACATGCCTCGACCCGGCTCTTTCTAACTAATGCAGCTGTTATGACCATTCACGGCCTGCTCGGCCGGCCGACTTAAACGCTGTGTATACATTCATGAATTTGAAAAAGCTCTGGAGAGAGACAGAGAAGGATGTATAGGAAAGAGGGAGTGAGAGTAAAAAACAAAATCAAATCACCAAATCCCCCTTGTCCGTCTTAATGTTGCGACCACCTGCAGTGGATAGCATGTATGTGAAAAAATCCTCCGGGCGGGTGTTGATCAGGACGAGATGTTGAGTGTTTTTTCTTTGCCCTTTTTTTTGAAATAATGCACACATAGCCTCGAATGTGCCAGCATTGTTTTGTCCTGTGTCTGCAAGTTTATGCTACGACACACAAAACATAAGACTTACCAACCAAGTACAAAACAAGGCAATCCACTGGGTCAGAACAATGAAAACTAGGTAATGGGGACCCTTTGGACAATGGTAAAAAAGGGCGACATTGTTGTGAAATAGGGTTATATATATTAGTTATATCCCCATGTATGTTGATTGACGTCAAGACCGCATGAGTGTTCCGTCGGAAGAATGGCCCCTGGTCCTGTGGCCTAGATGTGCAACAACAAAGAAGATCATGTACTCTGCACCACACAACCTACTGGCGATTATGATTAACACCTAACAAAAACTTCACTCCCTCCCTATTTAAAATCTCTATTCTCCTTGCAACAAAACAGAAAAACATAACTGCCACTGGGACCATTTTCGTTTTATTCATAATCCATTATTTCACAATTACTTGTGGGCTGCTTGGGTGTATGATTTGGTTAAAAGAGGCGATTATGTGATCTACAGATTTGAGCTAAATTATTTACCAAACATCACATTTTCGGTTGACCTGGATAATGTTTTCCACCTCATTACATTTTTTTTTCTCTCTCCTCCCCACCCTATTCAAACTTGACTTTGAAAACCACAATTAGATTTAGTACAATAATAATAAGTCTGGGCAATTTAACTTGTTACCATAAATGAGCTCAAGTCGTTACAATGATAATTGATCTCATCGAGTGTCTCTTACGAGCTCATTAACATGTCCAAAGTATTCATTCACAATATTTGTCAGATGAAATAATTACTACTAGACTTATAGTTAAGTAGATAATGATAAAAATTAACCATCGTTCTGGTATTAAAGTTAAAAGTGCTTAACTGCAATTAGAGCAAACAAGCAAATAAAAAAGGGACATACTTTTATAACAGGTAGTTTATTTAACAGCATTTAAAACAGATTGCAAGTTTTTGACTTGTTCAAGTAGGATGTAATTCAAGGCTCAGCCATCAGCCACAACTCTTACACCCAAAATGGACGAGAGTAAACTTGAATCTTTACTATTATTAACTTCTCCTCAAACTTGTAGGAACAATTTTTTTAATTTCCTTTTAAAAAAAAATTGATGAAAGTTAATTGCACCGAGACTCATCCACAAAAAAAAAAAAAAAGTAACATCACTATTTGGCACAGGCGAAAGCAAAAAAAAGCAAAAATCAGTTAGCAAACTCGTTGCGACTGGCATTTTCTTAACACATTGTTATGTCATGATGGTCTTCGCATTACCTGCTCGAGTCCGACGTGGACTACATACACAACCAAGGAATCTAGAATAACTATCTTAAGGGCAGTTTGGCAAGAATATAGACAATGTCTATTTTTACGTCCATATCTACTATATTTAGTTGCTAAACACAAAAGAAACTCAATAATTAGGTGCATATTTTGACCTAACCCTTTCAACGTTATCCCCAAAGAGAGGCATGTTTAAACCATCTGACAAACCTGCAAATTTGGATCAATTCCACCAAAATCCTAATTTCACAATTAGCCCGCTTTCATCAAAAAAAAGTAGGTGTGCCTGTATGACTGTTTTAATTATTAATCATCTTCTCATTTAAAAGTGATATAATAACACAATTGTTTTCATATTTTTGGGCTTTTTCAGGGAAAAATTAACCCTTCTTTTTTTTGAATAAACTATGCCCAGAGTTAATATGGCAGTGCTTAAACAACACAAAGACAAACTTCATCACCTGGAAAAACAACACTCCCAGCACCTTTATTCAGGCAACATACTAAAATAACTAGCGAGTGCCTTGAGCTTACGGAAAAAGGCTACAGAATAAAGCGGATTGGTATTGGAAGCTTGGAAGAGGAATAATGGCATAACCAGTGGTGGGTAGGTAGGATGATAGCTATCTTGTCATATAAACTACCATCCACCAATTAATATGTCCTCAAGAGTTATGCCACCAACCCCAGATAAGTGAATGTATGCCAGAGTCTTAAGTATGATGTGATGTAATGATTCCAGGTATTACTCTGAGCGTGAGTGAGCGATTCAAGTCGGTGACAACTTTCTCATATTTGGTAGCCATATCATAAACTTTTTACATAATATTTTGAAAATATTTAAAAAAAACACCTTGACAAGTCGATTTGAATTATGAAGTGTAAAAGAAAACAGAGAGAAAAACTAATTGATTTTGTTCATTTTTAATTGTTTTTGGCTGTCAAAAGCAACTCTCAAAAAATGACAACCTGTTAGAACTTGTTGAAAAAGTACAACACTCAAATTTCATTTTATTCCTCAAGACAAATAATAGCTTTATCATGAAATCACATTAAGTAACTTTAGCCTCTATCTTTTGACCAGATTATATATTCCACATAACCAGCCGACCGCCCTCCTTTGCCTTATTTCAAAATCCAAGTTGACATTTCAACATAACGAGCTGAGGCCTATTTATTTTAACCCCTGTAGTAACAAAACCCTGCTCCGCTATGAAGGCTAACTCTAAGTTTATAACCCTTTAGGAAAGCTTAATAAAAAAAAAAAAAAAAAGACTTTCAAGTAACAGGCAACATGAGTAATACATTCACATATTGTTGGCTGTCCGTCGACAGAGGAATCGCGGCAGTCCGTTAAACTGCTACGGCCCTTTTGTTATGTGCAGCGTCCGTGAAGTTTATACTCCTTCCTCTCACCCCTGGTTTTTTATAACGCTTGGGAAGAGCAGAGCTCACAAACACCAGCCAGGCAACTCATAGAATGAGATTGGTCATTTAGCCTCAGGCCTGGCTTGACCCTAATTCACGACTGCTGCTACAGACTAATCCAAGGAATGATGAGACTCGTTTTGTTGTTTCTTTTGAGGCGTGGTGATGCCGCCTCATTTTTTTACTTTGCATGTTTATAATATTGTTTTGGTGTGTCCTGGTTGCCGAGCTAATTCAATATGGTGAACATGGTGCTAAAGAGTTTTGTGTCAAGAGTTTAATGGGTTTAATTGTGATCAATCACTAACGGGTTTGTTGCCAACCAACCACATGTTTATTCAAGTTTTAGGGTATTTATCGCAGTTGTCATACATCAATCTTGCCATCTCATAATTATCATAATTCGTTTACTACTAAAATCATCTTATTGTGAATCCTTCCATCGAATGCATATTATGTTCGATTTCTGTAAAACTACAGAACACTTTTTAGATAACTTTTGAAGTTATTAATAAAGAAATGTTTTTTGTAAAAATTTCAATTCATCTCATCACAAAACTAGAATCCACCCAGATCCACTACTTGCCGTATGTAGGTTACATCACATACATAAGTAAATAGTAAGTACCCTGGCATACTTTGGTTTAATGACCTACAAGCGCAGTGATTACAAACCAATC